>NC_081422.1:117968043-118272210 GCF_949786415.1 Peromyscus eremicus
AAGCCACACTGGAAACAGCTAGACATGGTGACACACGCCTTTAATCCCAGGAAGTGATGGCAGGAAGGAGAAAGGTATATAAGGCATGAGGACCAGGAACTAGAGTCTTGTTAAGCTTTTATTTAGGCTTTTAGTAGCAGTTCAGCTGGGATCCATTTGGATGAGGACACAGAGGCTTCCAGTTTGAGAAAACAAGATCAGCTGAGAAGCTGGCAAGGTGAGGTTGGATATGGCTTGTTCTGTTTCTCTGATCTTTGTAGCTAGAGTTTTCCTGCCTGGCCCACCTCAGGACAAATCTCTGTCACCTGCCAGTCCCACAGCCATTCAGATCCAACCAAGTAAACACAGAGACTTATATTGGTTACAAACTGTATGGCCATGGCAGGCTTCTTGCTAACTGTTCTTACAGCTTAAATTAATCCATTTCCATTCATCTATACCTTGCCACATGGCTCGTGGCTTACCGGCATCTTCTTATGCTGTTTGTCATCATGGCGGCTGGCAGTGTCTCTCTCTCAGCCTTCCACTTCCCAGAATTCTTCTCTTTGTCCCGCCTATACTTCCTGCCTAGCCAATGGCCAATCAGTGATTTATTTACTGACCAATCAGCAACACACTTGACATATAGACCATCCCACAGCAGATCTTTCAGCGTTCACCCCAATATCTGGCTCCCATGTTTTTTATTAATAAGACCCTTTAAGATTCTTGTAACAACCCTGAGCCTCCACTTGTCTCCTGAAATACTTAATTTCTTTACCTTAGAAAATAATAAACAATCCTCTCTTTGTTTTCCTCCACTTCTCTGTTACTTCACTGTTTTATCTCTGCCTTTTCCTAAAAATTTTTCTTCTCTTATCTTGGCCCTTTTTCATCTTGCCACTTTAAGTCATGATTAAGAATAATGAGCTCGAGTAATTCAGGCTTGGAAAGAAGCAAGTGTTGGAAGGATCAAGAAGCCAGAGAGGACATGCCACCAAAAGGCAGATTCATGCTCACAGCCTGCTTGGCAAACCTTTTCTGTGAAGAAACAGATAATGAATACAGGCTTCATGGGCCATGTATGATTTCTGTTGGATATTCTTTGTTTTCTAAAAGTCATTATTAGCTCCACACTGGTACAACAAAGACCAAGAGACAGATTGTGTGTGTACTCTGTTACCTATTGACCTCTGGCTGGAAATTACAAACAGGGTGGCCCAGTGTTCTAGTTCTCCAAGAGCAAGAAACTTACATTTTATTTGAAACCATCTGGTTATCAAATGCTGGCATTTAGAAGACCATTTGGAAGCTTATCTCCAGGTATGGATGAGCAAGTATGATGCATCCAGAACCGAGCTCAGTACAATGTTCTTCTCTATGGGCTCACCATCTCAGCTCATGACAATGTCCTCCAGTAAAATGCCAGGAGCAGATTGCTGGTATTTCTGCCCATGCCTTTCTAATTGTACAGCTTTGATGACTCTTCCTCCTGAGTGCTTTCCTATTTGCCTCCTTCCTCCTTGCCAGTTTTCCCAGGTTGAGTTGTTATCATTTCATTTCTTGGAGTCCACAACTTTCTTCTGACAGTTCTCCTCTGCATTATCCTCTCTTAATACTTTTTGGGTTGCATCCAGAATATTCCTTCTAAACTTGAAATAAGATTATGTCATTTTTAAATTTGGCTCATTTGCTGATTGATTTTGGTGCAGACCTAAGTGTGGCTTACAAAGTGTGTTATGGTCTGGTGCTTGCTGACTCCAGTCTCCTCCCTCTTCCTCCTCATTCAACCGATGCTGTGTTCCTGTCCTTGTGGGCTACTTTCAGTTCCTTCAGTGAAACCAGTTATTTTTCACTTCAACATCTTTGCATCTGTTGATCTCTCTACCTACACATCTGCTAGCCTCCCAGAAGTGTCATGTGCATAGTGAAATAAGTGTACTTTTCTCTTAGGCCATCCTGCTGACTCCTGTTGGATGCAAGAAACCCTGCCTACATGTCCAAGCTGAGTTTTAAGTACCACCTTTTTTTTTTCCTCCACTGCTTGAATTTTTTTTTTCGAGACAGTGTTTCTCTGTGTAGTTTTGGTGCCTGTCCTGGATCTCACTCTGTACACCAGGCTAACCTCGAACTCACAGAGATCCGCCTGGCTCTGCCCCCCGCTCCCCCCGAGTGCTCAGATTACAGGCGTGCATCGATGCTGCCTGGCTGCTTGAATTTCATCAACATCAAGCTTTTACTGATGCTGCTTCCTCTTTGAAGGGCCATCTTTCTCCTTAATGCCACAGAAACTAAAATACAGGCTCCTTTACAAGGACTATTCAAACATAAAGGAATGTGACTCTGAGAACAAGATAAACTTTGTGGAAGTAATTACAATATATCCCAAAGACTCTTCCACCCCTGCTTTCTTCAAATGTAGATAGTTCTGTTCTCTAAACACCTTTTCTTCTATTCTTTCTTAATGATTCATGCAGACTGCTCCTCTTCTTTTCATTTCACACAGCTATGTCCTCATGTGAGCACATTTCAGACTTCATGATCTGGGGCCCACCTCTCTGCCTAACCACTTCTGAGCAATGGTTTCTAGTGAATTTTGTGCTACTTTTATGTCTAGAGTATTGACCTTTGGCCTTATCAGGAAAATAAATAAACAAAGCTTAACAGTGCTTGCTAAATTTGTAGTTCTTTTATAGTAATTATTTTATCGTCTTTTACAAAATAGGGTACCATGCACCATATACTGTCAATTTGAGAAGGAACAGGTGGGAACACGAATGCAGAGATAAATGGCAGCAGTGAAAGGAGGTTCAGAAAGATCTTCACAGACTAGGCCACTGAACCAAGACTAACAGATGAAATTTAAAAGGAAAGAAAGTAAATTAATGCTGTTCATGAATCAGCCGTGCAACAGAACCAGAAAATAAGAACTATGATGGATAGCAGTTCAAAGAAAACTTTTGTGACTAGGTTGTAAGTGGGAAAGACCTATAGTAAACTAAGTCAATCAAAACCAATTTTGAGACACTTGCTAGAAAACTGAACACAAGGATCTGATTATCTCTGGGCTTAGAAAACAAGTGACTTGGATAACCAACATTTAAGAATCAAAGCAACCCTATGGTTAAGTTATATCTCAGTGAGACCAACAACCAGTTAGGAAACACATACAATGACTACAACCCATAGAATCTGGCAAGCTCACTTAGTAGATTCTCATTGCTTATGGATATAGGGGTTGATCTTGATCTTCCCCAGCTGCTCTTTGTGCTGTCTGCTGTCCAGTTCTCACTGTGTAGGTCGGTCCAAGGTTGGCTGGCCTAGAATTAGTGAAGACTAATCTTGAGAATTATTGGAAGAAAGCAGGTTCTTAGAGGAAAGAAAGCTGCTAGAAGAGCACAGAGGGACAATGACCTTCTTTTGGCCTACCATAGGGGGATTCCTGACCTGGAAATAACCTTCTGTGAACTCTCTAAGCTTTTGTGTGGAACTGAAAAACTGCAAGTGAACTTAATCTTGCAACATCTATCTTAGTGGTTATAAAGATATTCTTGAGATGGGTTTTTAAATATGAGAAATACAACCAAACTTTAGAGTCAATGTCTATAATCCCTGCACTTGAATCCATTGTGAGTTTGAGGCCAGAATAGGCTACATAACAAACCTAAGGCTAGCTTGAGCTACATAGTAAGAATTTGTCTCAAAAATAAAACAACATTATCAAGAACAAAATAGAGACCATGAAGACATTTGGGGATCAGGTGTCCATATGGGAAAGGCATGAGGGACAGGTGTCAACTCCCTTTGGATTGGATGATTGGCTCTAAGAAAGGTAAAACTGTGACCATGTTGTCTATACAATTTTCCTGTAGCCACTATAACGTTTCACATAGATGTGGGGTGTATAAACTGAAGTTTCTCGGTCCCTCTGGGTCCCTCCCAGGCAGGAGCCATTTTTATAAAATAATCACTCAGAGGCTTAATATTAATTACAAATTATTTGGTCTATGGCTCAGGCTTATGGCTAGCTATCTATTACATCTTAAATTAACCCATTTCTATTAATCTATATTTTGCCATGTGGCTGTGGCATTACCAATCTGCTGTCATCTTGCTTCTTGGGTGGCTATCTTTAAGGGAGTTTTTCATTTCCTCTTTAAGAACCTCTATCATCTTCATAAAATTGTTTTTCAGGTTGTTTTCTTTTCTTCATGCTTTGGGTGCATTGGAATATTCAGGTCTTGCTATTGTAGGATAGCTGGGCTCTGGTGGTGTCATATTGCCCTGGCTGTTGTTGACTGTATTCTTACACTGGTGTTTAGGCATCTGGGTTTGAAATGATTAGGTCTAGGTCCAGATTTATGAGTTTGTCTCTGTTGGATGGGTGTTTTGTTCCTTGCTTTCTGTTTCCCATTTGGCCTCCTAGTCTTTGTGGCTTTCTGGTGGCTGGCATGACCTCTGATCAAATAGGGTGTCTGTCCAAGTTGGTGGCTAGCCTTCTTGTGGTTAGCTTGGCCTTTGTTGCAGCAGGGAGTCTCTGTTCTTTTGACTGGTGTGGCCTGCCTCTAAGCAGGTGAAGTTGCTGGGGGGGAGGGTCGAAGGGCTGGTGGTGGGGAGGATGATGATGTGGGAGGGCTTGAGTGCTGGAATGGGTCTTTGAGAACAGAATCTAGGGAGTTGGGCAGTTCAGCTGGCAGGTGGGTCTTTCATATGTTCTTCTGACTGGTGTGGCCTCCTGTTTTTTTTTTTTTTTGTAACAAATCTTTAAGCAAACATTTAAAGATATGTGCATGTCATTCAGCTTGTTAAATGCTTGCTTTGAAAGCATGAGGACCTGAGTCTGATTTTTATCAGCCATCTTTAAAAAAAAAATAGGTTTGGTGGCATGTACTTGTAATCCCAGGGACTCATTTCCTTAATTTCGAAGTTCAGCACCAGTGAGAGATCCTATCTCAAAATAAAATGGAGGATTTGTTAGAAATGACACCCGAGGTTGTCCTCTCACTTCCATGCACATGCACACACATAAACCTTCCCAAATATGTGTATGCATATACATATGAACACACCTGCATGCACACACATGAAAACTTTGCCTAGCCTAAAGTCTTAAAAATTTGCTTAAATGTTTTCTTCTAAAAGTTTCATTGTTTAACTTTTACACTTAAGTAATCTATCACTCATTTTTTTTATTATTATTTTTTGGGGGGGGTTTTCGAGACAGGGTTTCTCTGTGTAGCTTTGCGCCTTTCCTGGAACTCACTTGGTAGCCCAGGCTGGCCTCGAACTCACAGAGATCCGCCTGGCTCTGCCTCCCGAGTGCTGGGATTAAAGGCGTGTGCCACCACCGCCCGGCCTATCACTCATTTTTATTTTGTTTGTTTTCTTTCCCCCCTCTTTTAAAAATTCTTCTCTCATGTATTACATCCTGACCGCAGTTTCTCCTCCCTCCATTCCTCCCAATACCCCTGCTCTGGATCTTCCCTGTCACCCAGACCCATTCCTCCTCTGTTTCCCTTCAAAAAAGAGCAGGCCTCCTAGGGATATCAACTGAACATGATATAACAAGTTAAAGTATGACTAGGCACGAACCCTTTAGCAAGGCTGGACTAGGCAATCTAGTAAGAGGAAAAGGGTCCCAAAAACAAGCAAAAGCTATGACTTGTTTTGAGTTAATTCTCATGTATGATATAAGTGAGGGTCCAAGTTCATCTTTGTGCATACATGTAATGATTATGTAATGATTTTCTATGTTATTACTGATAGTAGGTTAATATTTCATTTAATGAGGATATTATAAATAATGTGACACTGGTAAGACACTGACTTTCCAAAAAAGGTCCTGATTTGGAGCATTTGTCAGTTTCTCTCATATAAATACTCAAAACACATTCAGTTACAAACTCCCACTGAAAGCCAAGTCATGGAGGTGGGAAAGGCCACATCATTGGTTTTGAACTGCTTCATCCTGGCTCTAGCAGGATACTGAATCTGTTTAGCTAACATCCTTAGTGTTGTCCCCCTTTTTACTTTTAATGAGCAGAACATGCACAGAAAGAAGCAGTCTATCTACTCCTGTTACAAATGAAGGTGGAGCTCTTGCAGGGTTTCTAGATCTCCTAAAATATTTAAATAGTTATGGACTCTGCAGCTTTTCTGTGGGTATGTTTAGTTTCATCTATCACATTTACTTTCAGGACAATGCTCAGCTTTGTTTTCTGGTAGAGATAAAAACATTTGATAAGAGAAGTAAAACTTGCTCAAACTTTTGTAATTTCACATAGACTGATTCAAAATTTAAATTACAAAGGTGACTCACCTTCCCTTATTGTTCTTCCTGTTCGTGAATCAAATATGAAATTAAGAAAATGCCAAAGAGCAAAATATTTGTCTCCACAGGCACCCAGATGATATCAAGTGCTGCTTCCTGAAGGAATCAGAGCAATGCATGGGACTGAAGACACAGATTTGTGACACTGACTCAGAGAAATGAACCTAAGTTTCTTTTTCAGTCCTGGGGCAGATGTGTTTAAGAAATAGCTATTAGAATGTATGTGCAGCTATGGGCGTGCATAGCTTTAAATAACTTGTTACAAAGTGGGAAGAGGTAAGGACAGGGAAACGAGGAGGACTGTGAACAGTGAAAGGAGTCCAGAGGGGCAGTCTGGTTTGACTTCCTGTCTCTACTTGATAGGACCTTTATTCAATGTCTTTATAACTACTGTTATTTTAAATACTCATTTGTAAAGGAAGACTCATAGATGTCAAAATGCCAACTCCAGTCCTTTGACTTGTAAACACCTTTCCTTTATTTTTATTTTTTTAGAATTTTTTATTTAATTTTTTTCTTTCCTTTTATATACCAACCTCTGTTACCCCTCCCTCCTCTTCTCCCACTCCCCTTACCTACCCCCATCCCACCCCATCCCCTCATCATAGAGGGTAAGACCTCCCTTGGATAGTCTACACAGGCTGGCATACCAAGTTGGGGCTAAACCTAGCCCCTCCCACCTGCATCAAGGCTGAGTAAGGCATCACACCATAAGGAATGGGCTCTAAAAAGCCAGTTTGTGTACCTGGGATAAGTCCTAGTCCCATTGCCAGAGGACCCACAAACACAAGCCACACAACTGTCACCCACATTCAGAGGGTCTAGTTTGGTACCATGCAGGCTCCCCAGCTGTCAGTTCAGAGTCCATGAGCTCCCATTAGCTTGGGTCAGCTATTTCCCATAGCCCCAGGAAGGAGAAAAGGCTAAGATCTCCTGGAAAAACTGGGAGGGGGGATAAAGGGGAGATAGGAGGGAGTGGGAGGTGGAAACATGGGGGAGAAATGGGAAGGGAGAACAGTGAAAAAGATATCTTGACAGAAAGTACCATTAAGGGGATGGGGAGAAATCTGCAGCTAGAGAAAACCCCAGGAACTCACAAGATTGTCCCCAGCTAAGACTCATAGCAATGGTGGAGAGGGTGCTTGAACTAGCCTTCCCCTGTACTCAGATTGGTGTCTATCCTAATTGTCATCATAGAACCTACATCTAGTGACTGAGGGAAGCAGATGCAGAGACCCACAGCCAAACACCTGTCCTTTTAAAACTTGTGTTCAATGTGTGTTGTAAGTCAACCAGGAAATTCAGACTCTATCTATCATGACCTCCTGCCAGGCCAGTGGTCCAGCTCTTCAACCCATTCTGCATTTCCTAGCACCCAGGCTCCTCTATACACTGTGGGGATTATACCAAACTTTGTGACATAACCCAAGGGTTTCATGCTGCTAGGATTTGTTCATATCATACCCTCATCTTGGAATGATCATGTTGTGTTTTCTTCTGAGAAAAACCTGTTTGTCATTTCATCTCTTCTCTCTTTCCTCCTCAACTTTCTCCCTTTCTCCTTTCATCTTTCTTTCATTTCATTCATTCTTTCTTTTTATTCACAAAGAGTGGTTTTCCTTATGAATTGCTGTGTTGAAAGTTGGACAGTGTTGAGAAATGGATAGAAAGTAAACATCATTCATTGTGGAAGGTTTGTATATCAATCTAATTCAATTAGAACTACATTTCCCAGAGTTCCTTTCCTGGGGTTCCAGAACAGCATAGGCAAGATAGCTATTTATTTATTTAAATTAAAATAAGAAATACGTGTGTGTGTGTGTGTGTGTGTGTGTGTGTGTGTGTGTGTGTGTGTGTGTCTGCTTGTCTGTCTGTGTACCATTTGTATGTAGTAGAGGAGGCCAGAAGAAGGTATTCAATTCTCTGAAACTGGAGTTACAGGTGGTTGTGAGCTGCCTGATGTGGGTGCTAAGAATAGAACTTTGGTCCTCTGCAAGAGCAGCAAGAACTTTTAACTACTGAGCCATCTCTCCAGCCCCCCAAATAGCTATTTAATGTGAAATTTAGAAGAAAGTGGAGCCAAGGCTGCTGTGCTATGTTGAAAAGATGGAAACATGTCTCAGGTTCTGTGGTGGCTTACATACACAATTATCTATCTGTTGGATCAAACTCTGCCACACCTATAATCACTGGCTGTCTTCTCAAGGACTCATATTGGTGACTTGATTCTCAGTATATGGGTGTAAGACCTTTAATATCACTGAGCCAAGTGGGAGGTGATTATGTTATCAGGAATATTACTCTTGGCAGGGAATTCTCAGAGGACTCTGGGTGGTCCCCACAAGAGATGGGCCTTTTTAGCTTTTCAGCTTCCTGTCATTCTGTGTGATTTTTGCCTTCTTACCTGAGCTCTGGTCAGGAAGCTTTTCCTGTGCGGTAATGTAGTGATGCAGCTATCATGGGAGCTGAGCAGAGGTGGATGTCATGTTGAGCCTCCAAAGCTTCAAGCTAGATAAACCTTTATCATGTATAAAGTACTAGCCTTAGGGAATTTATTATAGCAAAGGAAAATGGATTGGTGTATCCTTTTATTTTGTTCTTTTTGTATGTAAAAAACTGAAAGAATCTCATATTTTTATTTTTACATTAATTTATGTGTGTGTGTGTGTGTGTGTGTGTGTGTGTGTGTGTGTGTGTATACATAGGGAGATCAGAGGACTATTTGTTAGAGTCAGTTTTCTCCTTTCACCACGTGGATTCTTAAGATTGAACTCAGGTTGTCAAGCTTGGTGGTAAGTGCCTTTACCAGCTGAGCCATCTTGCCAGCTTTTTATTTTCCATTTTAATTTAATAATATTATGAACATATTCCCATATCAATACAAATTCTTTAAAGTATTTATGTTTGTGTCATATGCCATATTGACCAACATTTAATATTTCTGAAATAATAAATGATATGCCATTTTACTAGTATCTGCTAATATTACCATAAAATGGACTACTTAGCTTTTTAGTAATATTGAACTTTTTAAATTGTTTTTTAGAAATACTTCGCTAATGTACATTTGTTTCAAACCACATGTCTGTGACTGTTTTTGCCATATTTGCTCCTGTACTATGCATTTTCATTAACAAAATGAAATAATATTTCTTCACCAATTTTAGCAACCAAAAGAACTATGTATTTTTATTGTTATTTCCTTGTGGTCAGTATTTGTATACTAATGCTACTGCATTTATTCTGTAATCTATTTGTATCTTTGCTAATTATTTAAAATAACTGGATAAATTAACTTCAGTTTGTTACAGTTTAAATTTTTGATATAACATCTTATGCTTTATAATGTATGTCAATATACAAGTATGCAAAATTCTTTTCTATTACAATACTTTCTTGATTTTTTTTTCAGAATATCACATCATTAGGAGTGGGATTCAGTAAAAGTTCAGTTCAGCTCTGTTTGTTAATGACCACAGATCCTAATTCTTATTGGGCCCAAGCCCTTCATTGGTATCCATTATCCTAGTCTCTGGAACATCCTACTTTTTCATTCATCTACTTTTCAACAGAGAGACATTCAAGGAAAGTTAAATTAAAGAGATGGCTTATACCTAAGCCACCTTTAAGTTCCCTCTCACCCTACAAGATTGTGAATCCTCGTTGTGACAGCTGCCAGTATCTGTCTTGGAGAGCCATGTACTACCTCCTCACTCTCTCCTAGACCTTGGTTGACACTCAGGGGTCTGAATCAGAAGCCAGCAGAGAGCTCATGCTCTCCTGTGGATGGAGATATGGAACTGGCCCTTTCTGGTTGGTCCACAAAATGGGAGGGCAGCCATTTTGCCAGGGGTACAGCCATATGTTTTTGAAACAGTTGCCGGAGGTACTTCCGGAACCGCTCACCCACAAAGACGTAAATGACTGGGTTGACACAGCAGTGAGTGTAAGCAATCACCTCGGTCACCTGCATGGCCAGGTCCAGCTGTTTGCTCTGCTCACATGGATTGGTGAATAGAACATCTTGGAAAGCAGAAACAAATACAGTCAGATTATAGGGGGTCCAGAGGAGGAAGAAGAGAAGCGTGATAGCAAATATCAGGCGCACGGCTTTGGCCTTCTTTTCACTGGGTCGTCTTTGCAGAATGCTGATGATGCCTGTGTAGCAGATGATCATGACTAGCAGAGGCAAAATTAGCCCAAGGAGGTTCAGCTTCAGAGCCTGAAACCGCTTCCACTGCTTCAGGCTCTCATAGGGGAAATGAGGGCTACAGGTATTGTGAGTGGCTTCCCACTGGACTTTGAAAAAGTATAAGCCAGGAATGGAGGCCAAGATGGCTAGGACCCAGGTGATGATGCTGGTGATGATGCCAAAAGTGACAGTCCGGGCCCTCAGGGCAAAAACTGCATGAACAATGGCCAGGTACCTGTCAATTGTCAGCAGGATGATAAAGAATATCTCACTGTATAAGCCCAGGTAATAAAACCCAGAGAGGAGCTTACACATGGCATCACCAAAAACCCAGTTGTCTTTCAGCTTGTAGTCAATCCAGAAAGGCAAAGTGAAAAGGAAGACCAGATCAGAGATGGCCAGGTTGAACAGGTAGATGCTGGTCATGCTTCGAAGCCTCCTGTACTGCATGAGCACCAGAACCACCAGAACATTGCCTATCACTCCAATGATGAACACCAGGGAGTACAGGGGGGGTAGGAGTCCAGCCCCTAAGGCTCTTACAGCAGCCTTTTGGCATGGGGTGGAGTCTCCATAGTCAAATTCTGTGGTTGTATAGTAGTCTTCTGTGGTAGCTGAAATCTCCATCAGGAACTGGTCAGGAACAATGGCTTCTGTATTTACTTTTCTATTAAATACAGAGGGTTCTGGGAAACAAAGACAAGACAATGGTTACATTTCTTCAACCAATAAACTGCTCATTGAAGCTTGGTAATTACAAAATCCTAGGGATGAAATGGAGGACAAGGAGCTCTTGCATTTTCTACTCACATGAACCTTATAGTCTAAGAGGGGCACAGAACAAACAAATGAGTGTGCAAATAATTCATTTAACTATTTCAAGAGTGACTGTGTAAGAAGGTCAATGGCTCAAACACATAAGAGGACTTACCTTGCTGTTCTAACCAAGGATTTCTAAGTGACCCCAAGCTGTTGAGTTTGGACTTAATGTTCATCATCTATTAAGGGGGCAAATTGATCTCATTTAGAAGTGATGAATCAGAGGTGCACATTGCCATGGGATACTATAGTGTTGTGCAAGACATTAGAAGTGATGACACAGAGATCCAGATTGCCTCAAGTTACTGAAATGTGGCACAAGACACAGAATAAGAGCTAAGATAGAAAGACATGAGTGTGTTGTTCAAATCTAGCATTGAAATTATTTGATTCTCCTGCCTCTAATCACAGTGCTGGCTCTGCCACTGGAGTCTCCATGAAAGCTCTGGGAAACAAAGACAAGACAATGGTTACATTTCTTCAACCAATAAACTGCTCATTGAAGCTTGGTAATTACAAAATCCTAGGGATGAAATGGAGGACAAGGAGCTCTTGCATTTTCTACTCACATGAACCTTATAGTCTAAGAGGGGCACAGAACAAACAAATGAGTTTGTTCTGTGCCCCATGAGGACAGTCATGGATAAGAACAAAATATTCATAGCTATAGAAAATTATTATTTACCTTGTTGTCGAAGAAATGAAAAGATGCTACCTTCAGTTGGTAATGAGACATTTCATATTATTTGATGAAAAAATCACTCTATGCCATGATTAGTACATCTGATCTAGCAAATTCCTACTAGAACAACCTATCATTTTATAGATTGAGACTCAAGGTAACAGGCTGGTTGTTTAACTTAGGCTGATTCATATCACATGGCCTTTATTTGCATACGTAGCTTTACAGTTAACTCAGTATCCCTCTGTGAGCACCATGAGAAGGCTAGAAGGAGGGCATGACCTGGAAACAGAAATGAAAAATGGGCTCAAGGAGGAAGAGATGCTGAGATCCAAAAGGTGACACCTTATAGGAGCTAGATAGAAGATGGGATTCTAATGCAATGAGCTCTGAGGTATTATTTTTTTTAAACCTGGGTTGCCTTGAGATAAACAAAAGACCCAATAGATAGCTTACCACTATAGAAACTTCTTCCACACCATGTATGATTGTGTACATTTTGAATTCTTTACAGTTAGCTTTTTGAAGAATCCTCCAAAAGGGATATGGGCTTTGTTGTAACATACTAGTTCTGTGACCTTGGGTGAATTAACCTGTCTCTTTGAGCCTAAATTCCTAATCTGAAACCAAGGAGATTAATGAATGCATACCTTGCAAAGATGCTATGAAGCTATGTGAAAAATGTCCCTTCATCCCCAGTCAGTGAATATCAGGGACCTGACTCTCATGCAGTGGTCCTGCTCTAAAGTCTGTCATTACCAGATATTCTGACCACAATGTTTGTATTCCTCCTCTCCCTACCAGGTTTCTTCTAGGTAACATAGAAAGTGATTTTTCTTGATTGTCAACGACAGTTCTTCCATATTAATCATGCTATGAAATCTCTAGAAAGCTGGACTTACAGAATTAGAAAGTCAAGTTGTGGCTACAGAGTCTGAGGAGAGTTTGGGAGAAGGGTGGAGAAAGGATAGTGAGCATGACAGTCCTGAACTGGACAGCAGGACTAGTCTCATGCTCTATAGCACATATAGTAAGGTGACTATGGTTGATAACACATACTTGAATGTTTCAAAATAGCTAAAGAGGATTATCGAGGTATCCAGGTACCCAGAGACATCCCATTCCTCTGGCTGACCATTGCACACTGTGCACATGTACTGAAATGTCCCCTGTATCCTTTAAATATGCAGAGGTGGCACATGTCAAATAGAACCTAAAAGCTTAGAAAATAAGTAAACACTTCAGTAAGTTGTTACTGACCAGAGTTTTAGTATTTGACCTGAATACCTATCAATAAAGCATGCTGCATCTGCTCCATCAATCCTGCAATCACCCTGGGCTTCTACTTCGCTCCCTTCTGGGGTCCTTAGAGAATGTTTCCTGATTATAAAATCCACACCTGAACAGTGGTCTTTGGACATTAAGGCACATGACAGAAAAGGGAAGACTATTCTGCTTCCCTTTTGTCAAGAGGGGTCCCTTCATTTCCTATCAGCTCTGTCCCTGTGGTCCCCTCTTTACCTCTTCACTGTCAGCCCTCACTAGGGAAACTCAGCTGGCAGTCAGGGATGACTGAGGCAGAGATTTCTGCTTTCTGCTGCTCCTGCTGGTGCTAAAGGGGGAAGACACTCAGCTTGGCAATCAGGACTTCTAGCTAGGTTGGCAGATTTACAGCAGAGTAAACAAAAGTTGGGGAGCAGTATCATCTGGGGCAAAGTGGTTCTCAGGAGCCCAGATCTTTGTGCATTCTCGCAAGGTGAAGGCAGGTTGAGTTCAGCACTGTCAGGTGGCATATTCAGCACCATCTGCCTACTGAGGGACCCCAGCTTTATCTGCTCTCTCTAAGTTGTTAGGTTACAACAGTTCCAGTGCACGCTGCTGCTAAGGAGTCATGACCCTGGCTGAGGTTGGAGGAGAAACAGAAGGCCCATGCTATCACTGATTCTCCCATGCCTGTGAATAGCTGCTTGTAGAAGTCTGCCCCAGGGCCCTTTCACAGTGCTCAGGTATATCTCTAGATGCTGGAATCTTCCAGTAACAGTGTCCTGTAGCTTGCTCATTTGTGAAGTGCCTGGGAAGAGATGATAAGAAGTATCCAGGCCCAGGATGATGCCAGATGTTTGTTGTGGCTCGTAAGATTCAGTTGTGTGCATCTGTTCCATGTCCACACAGCATGTGGACAACTTGTAACTGGCCACCATAGAAATCAACAAACATTACCAACCAGGCAGGGCTCTCTATTTGAGGGAGAAGCCAGTTTTGTGTATTTCCTATCAACTCACTACCCAGGTGTTTTTGATTGAATAACCCTGAGCTGTCATGCATCGTAATGTCAGGCCATTGCTCCTTATTTCCCAGCAGTTCATGGTCTCAGTGGTTTAGGAATTCCAGAGTTTTTTGCTGTGTGGTGTGTAGAGAACTTTAAGATCAGAAAGGAATGGCTATGAAAATCTAAGGGTTTCTTGTTCTTTGAAAAATCTGTAGCTGTCCCACCTTTTCCCAACACATGGAAGGAAAGGCAAAATATGCATTTGCTAGTACCAGTTCTACTCATTTCTCTTCTGCATAAAACCAACTTACATCATGTTAGAATACATCAGATATAGAATACAACAAGATTCCATTTGTCCATCTGATACCTCTGGGTGGTAACTTTCCACCTCCTCCAAGATAGTAGTCCTAGTTTTGTGATTTTAGTTCTAATATTAAGAAATTGGTTCAGAATTTTGTCACTTCTGCATTTGCAATGATTTTTCTGACTAATATATATTCTTTGCTGCCTTTTCTTCATATACCATATTTTGTTGGTCTTTATGTCAGGAAGTTTGGTAAGGATATCTTTTAAAATAACGCTCCATGAAAGGCACTTCTTGTCTTGTTATACAGGTTTACTTTCTTAATCATCAACAACAAATTGTCAAGATCACTTTCTAGAAAAAATTTTATACCTGAACATCCAGCCTTAGGAATACATCTAGCATCTTCAGCATTTCTTGAGTATTAACTGCACAGATACAGCAATAGGCTAAGTAGGATCTGTCTGGTTCTCAAAGCATTGCCCACTGTTCAGGATCCCTGAGCTGCACTCATTCATGCCTCTAAGATTGCCCTTCATGGTCACTAACAGCATAGAAAAGAAAAGTATCACTTACTCTGCTTCCAGAGGATTTTGTCTGCACAGACTTTGTTTCTGGGCCTTAAGGAGTCTTTATGAATTCATTGTTCAAGGTCCTGAACAAGTAGTAAGTTCTTGGCTTCCTGTGAGATGATGAAGATTGGACTCTGGTTTTACAGTCTTTCAAAATGACAAGAAGGATGTAAAGTTCTTCTTTTTGTATGGTTGGCTGCCTATGAAGCACCACGATGCCCACCAGTGGCTAATTCCTGGGGTCCTAGTTCACTATAGGTACTTTCTCTGTCCTCTCTACTACCATTCCAGTAAAGTTCTAGACTTCTCAGAAGGAGCACAGCTGCCCTACAAGGATTGCGTAGTGTGTGGTTGGGTGGAGTTGAGTTGGACTATGTGAGTGACAGTGAGCTGTTCCCCAGGACTCATGGAGCAATTGAATGTGTAAGTGTGGGCGTGTAAATGTGGGGGCTGGTCACAGTGAGGAGCCTTTTTTTTTTTAACACTGCAAATGGAAAGGTCTAAACCAGAACCCCATGTCTTGTTCCTCAAAATCATCTGGCTGAAGAATGAGGACCTAGAAAGGCATCCCCTTC
Source organism: Peromyscus eremicus (assembly GCF_949786415.1). NCBI lineage: Eukaryota > Metazoa > Chordata > Mammalia > Rodentia > Cricetidae > Peromyscus > Peromyscus eremicus. The sequence goes on from NC_081422.1 coordinate 117,983,770, forward strand.
TCTGTAGCTAGAGTTTTCCTGCCTGGCCCACAGTCAGGACAAATCTCTGTCACCCGCCAGTCCCACAGCTGCTCAGACCCAACCAAGTAAACACAGAGACTTATATTGTTTAAACTATTTGGCCTAATGGCTCAGGCTTCTAGCTGTCTAGTTCTTACATCTTAAATTAATCCATTTCTATAAATTTATACCTTGCCACGTGGCTCATGGCTTACCGGCATCTTCACATGCTGCTTGTCATGGCGGCTGCTGGCAGTGTCTCCCTTCGCCTTCCTGTTCTCTCAGTTCTTCTCCTCTCTGTTAGTCCCGCCTATACTTCCTGCCTGGCCACTGGCCAATCAGTGTTTTATTTATTGACCAATCAGAGCAATTTGACATACAGACCATCCCACAGCACTTCTCTTTGGGGTTCTATACTGATGTTATTTCTATTTGTACTCTAACTGCTCCCCATACCTCTCCTCTGCTCCCAAATCTCTTCCCAGCCAAACCTCAAAGGATGATTTCCTCTCAAGGATATCTGGCATGAGAGTATAGGCTGTTTCCCCTTCCTTTTCTGACAGGTGTGGTGGTGTATGCCTTTAATCTCAGCACTCAGAAGACAGAGGTAGGAGGATTTCTGTGGGTTCCAGGCCAGTTTGGTCTACATAGTGAGTTCCAGGATAGCAGGGACTACATAGAGAGACTCTGTCTTAAAAAACAAACAAACAAACAAACAAACAAACAAACAAACCACACATGAACATATCTTGAACACTGGATATGTTCAAGGTGGTATGGTTATAGTCTCCTCTTCCCTTCTTGATACTCTTGATACTTATGTATGCATTGGCCAAACGTGGTCCAAATGCAAAGCCCTGCAAGTTCCTACATCTCTCTGAGTCTTAGGTCCCATTCTGTCAAATGAGAGCACTGAGAACTTAGGCTCATAGCAGGGCCAGGAGGTTAAAGAGTACATAAAGAACATCAGAGGGTTTGGCACAATGATAAAGAAGCCAGAAATACACACTGGAAAAAGACAGCATCATCAGCAAAAGGTGCTAGTCAAACTGGATGGCTGCATATAGAAGAATACAAATAGATTCATACTTATCACCCTATACAAAACTCAACTCCAAATATATTGAAGACCAGATATGTTAAACATAAGACCAGATATGCTGAATCTGATAGAAGAGAGAAGTGGGGTATAGGTTGAACTCATTGGCACAGGAAAAAACTTTTTGAACAGAGTACTGATCACACAGATGCAGGGAACCATGGAATTGGCCTGGTCTAGCTGCCTTGAGAGGCATTTGTCATATTTTTTTTCAGGTCAGAGTCCATGGCTCCTGGGGCACAATGTGCCTTCCAGTTCCTGAGAGACTAATGCACTCCCTCAGGTAGCAAAGCATTCAGGCCTCTTTGTGTTTCTCTGTATGTTCCCTTAGTAGTCAAAGAAGCATGGAAACTTGGAAACTTGACAGGACAGTTGGTTTTAGACATTAATCTTGTATACCCTGTATAGCTTGAAAACTTCATTGTATCCTGACAACCACAACTGTATTGATCCTGGCAACTGCCATTATATTCTGTTTCTGATAAAGATATATAAAAAGTCTCATTGCTCTTCATAAAATTGTCACAGCTTCAGTTATGCTGTGGCCACTCCAACCAAGCCTGGTTTCATTCCTCAATGCCATTTCAGGTGACCTTAACCCAGTAAGTAAGCACAGGCACTTGCACACAGACACGAAGAACAGCAATTAGCAAATGGGACCTCATGAAAGAAAAACTTTTGTATAGCAAAGGACACAATCATTTGTGCAACATGGCAGGCTACAAAATAAGGAAATATTTTTACTAACTACACATCATATAGAGAGCTAATATCCAACATATATAAAGAACTCAAAGAACAGGACATCAAGGAAAAAATAACCCAGTTTAAAAATGGGGTACAGATCTAAACAGATAATTCTCAAAAGAGGAATCTCAAATGGCTGAAAGGCACTTAAAGGAATATTCATCCTTAGCCATCAGGGAAAGGCAAATCAAAACTTCTTTGAGATTTCATCTTATACCAGTCAGAATGATCAAGATTAATAAAACAACAACTCATGCTGATGAGGATATGGAATAAGGAAAACACTCATCTATTGCTAGTGGAAGTGCGAACTTGTACAGGCACTATGGAAATCAATGTGATGATTTCTCAGAAAGCTGGGAATCAATATACCTCAAGACCCAGCTATACCACTCTTGGGAATATACCTAAAGGACTCTATATAATACTACAGAGATAATTGCTCAACCATGTTCACTGATGCTCTATTCATAATAGCTAGAAATTGGAAACAACCTATATGTCCATCAACAGATGAATGAACAAAGAAAATATGGTACATTTACACAATAGAGTATTACTCTGCCATTAGAAAAATGAAATTTGCAGGTAAATGGATGGAGCTAGGGAAAAAATCATCCTGAGTGAGATAACTCAGACACAGAAAGAAAAATATGGTATGTTTTTACTTATATGTGGATGTTAGCTGTTAAGTCATTGGTAATTACCACTACCCTGAGAACCAACCTTCAGTAGCTCAGGGTTTGAAGGGGAGCCAACAGAGTCAGCAGACTATCACTCAACTTGACTCTTCTATCTGAAGGAGTAAAACTTAATCCTCAGTGGCTGATGAGGGGGCCTAAATTTAACTCTCTGGGGCCACCAAAAATGGGGAAAACATACACACTCACATCTATGGTTATTCTGTGTTCTCTCTCTTGTTCTTTATTTCTTTTCTTACCTCTATCCAGATGTAGCCCTTCTGTCTCTCTCTTGATGTCTTCCTTCTAACTAATTTTATTTTTTCCCTTATAGCTTATACATGTAAAATCTTTCAGGCAATATAAAAATTACAATGTGGTTACATTCTATTTTTCAAGTGAATGATTATAATGAATATAAGTAGAAAATGTTTTTCTATATCCCTTACATGATTAAACATTTTATGTATTACAAGTGAAAAACAAGTTGTCTCAAGAACTCACATACATTCAGGCCCAAGCAACTTGTTATAGATTAACAGAGTGTAATCAAGCAAACAAGGTATTTTTCTCAGCCAGTTCTTTTGCTGGAAGGCTTCATTCATTTTGTGGATACGAAGAAAGGATCAATTATTTTATTACTTACCTCAAAAGGTAATCTTATAATGAATCTTAAAAGAATCACAAACCTAAACTTTTATATCTTAAAAACAATCAGTCTTCTCTACTTTAAATCCTCAGGGTTCATAGACATTTGTCAACATTTTTTTAATCAGGAAGCTGAGGGCAGAAATGAGTACAAAGAGTCATCATCTTTGATCACCAACCAAGAAAGGTACATCATCTAATAATTGGGCTGCTTTGTTCTTATTATTTGACCTCGAGGAGTCTCTTACTCAATTATGTGCCCTTCTAAACTTTTAATCATTTCTTTGGGGTTTTCACCTTAAAGCTATTAACAGAAAGATCTCAATCTAACCTTAAGTTATATTTTAAAGCTTTGTTTTAGCTATAATGGACACCAAACTCTGTGAACACATCTTTCACCATTAAGATTGAAAGAACTTGAGCTAGCTGGGCTTCTGGGACTCAATTGTATTTCTTAATCATTAACCTAAGCCACAGTCTATATAGCTCCTCATGAGAAACCAGCTGTATGACATTTCCTTGTTCTTATTTTTTCTATCATCTGTAGCCCCTGCTCTATCAGGGGTGGGAGACAACACTATATCTTGCTTTTATCTATATTAGTTTCCTCACTAAGCTAACCTCTATCATAATACAGTACTTATTAAAGACCCTTAATCATCAAAGCCCTATTTAAACTAACACTATTATTGTATAAAATCATTGCTTCAGTTAAACAATACAGCTTAGAGGAAATCATCTTCATAATACTCCACAGGTAAAAAATGCCTAGTAGAATGGGATATTTCCATGAGATAATCACACCACTTTAAAGGCAGTGGGGATCTTTCCACACCCATTCATACCAAGCCAGATACCAGAGAAAAATGGTAGTGGCAAACATGTAAAGACACAGCAGTATCAAGACATTCTGGGGCTGAGGCTCTCAGGGTCTTGACTATCTGAGACTCACCCATTGGAGCTTTGCTTCCTGATGGGCTGACTTCCTGAACCTCAGCTACCACCTGTTGCTCCTCTGACATGGCCACTGGAAGATAAGCAAGTTACAATCAACATAACCACAAAAGTTATGCATAGAGTAAAGGACTAGGGGAAGATATGACTCTCCCTAAGAAGGGGAAAGGAATAGATAGTTATGGATGGGTGATGGCTGGGCTGGGAGGATCAAATGTGGAAGGGGAGGGAAGAGAGAATTAAGGGGGGAATATGAAGAGGAACATCAAAAACTAAGGGCCATTCGAGGGGTCATATGGAAACATAATACAGTAGAAGGTTCCTAAAATATATACACGTGAAGTTGATCTAAATGAAATCACCAAATAAAGGGAAGACAGAATCACAGCTGGACATCTCTTGTCACCAAATGAAGTTTCCAGTACCTGGAAGGTTTACATATAATTGAGTTGTTGGGAAAAGAGCTCCCATTGGAACTCCAAAACAACCCAGTCTATTGCCAAAGCTTTGGTTGTTCTCCACAAACTGGTAGTAAGGCCCTATTGCTGAAGACAACACCTACACAACTCATTGAACATGGCTGGTGTCTACCCAGAGCCTTCACCCCTATGGACTAATGTTCATAGTACTGGAAGGTACTCTATATGCCAACAAAGGAGAAAGGTAAAAACCAACACTGCCACAAACCCTTTAGTCTGCAATGGTGACCTGCCTACAAGATACGCTGGTGCAATAGTGGCGCAAAGCTTGTGGAAGTAACCAAACAAGATCTGCTTTGATTTAAGGCCCACTGCATGAGATGGAACCCATATCCAACACTGCTCTAGTAGCCAAGAACCTGTACTAGATAGGCCAGGGGTGTAGGGGAAAACCAAATACTACTGTTTTGCCAAAGCAGTGGTTCTCAGCCTGTGTGTTTTTCAGGTCCATTGACCCTTTCACAGGGGATGCATATCCAATATCCTGCATATCAGATATTTACATTGCAATTAATAATAGTAGCAAAATTACAGTTATGAAATAGCAATGAAATAATTTTATGGTTGGGGACACCACAACATAAAGAACTGTATTAAAGGGTCACAGCCTTAGGAAGGTTGAGAACCACTGTGGTGAAGGAACATAGCAATAAAATGACTCAGCCACTATCAGAGAAACTTCCTCTTGCAGCAGACAGGAACAAATACAGAGACTCATAGCCAGATAATGTGCAGAGAATGAGAGATCTTGGAAAAATCAGCCTTAATTGGAACATTTTCATCAACTACCTCTCCTCAGGGCTCAGGGAACTCTGTGGCAGAGGAAGCACAAAGAATATAAGAGCCAGAGGGATTGGAAGACCCCCAAGTAAGCAAGGCTTTCTAACCACAGAATGACCAACACACATATGAACTTTCAGAGACTGTGGTAACATGTACAGGGCCTGCACAGGTCTTCACCATATGGGGCCCTAGAGGCAAAAGGAGAAGTGAATGCCCAACCCCATTCCTAACCCAGAAGCTATCTCCAATTGAAAATGAAAAAAGAGTCTCACAGGAGAAACAGACCCTGAAGGGTAGGCCCCCATGCTGAAACACAAAATAAGCTCAGTGGCATCTTTGGAGGTTCTTTGTCTCACAATGTTGTGACAGGGCATTTGTTTAATCATTTATTTACCTTGTAGACCCTTTGCAAATACATTACTGCTTCTGGTTTTGTGTTTTTATGGGATTCCTGTGTATGTAACATGTGTGTCTCTGTATCTATATGTTTCTTGTGCTTTTTCTTTTTCTTCTGTTCGTTTGTTTTGTCCTATTCAGACTTGTTTGTTTTTGTTCTATCTTACTTTATTTTATTATTATTCCTTAGAGGCTTATTTGTTTACTACTGAGAGACAGAAAGAATGTGGATCTGCATAGGAGTAGAGATAGGGAAGAACGGGGAGGAGTTTGTGTAGGGGAAATTGTAATCAGAATATATTGCATGAAAAAAATCTATTTTCAGTAAAAAAGAATAAAGTCTGAACAATAGTGCTTCCAGTGACATCTACACAGCAGCCATCACTTTTCTCATTTGTTTGTGTGTCTTTGAAGTGGGAATTCTCCTAGCCTTCCTCACTGCAAAGCAAGATTTTAGAAAGTATAAATGACAATGTGCTTTGAAAATGTCCACTGGTCAGTGAGATTATAACTGCACACTGTAGGTTATATAGGCTGAGGAGTTTTTTCAGAGGCCTTTATGCAGGTGAGACTGAGATCTTGAATATCTTACAGAAAAGAATTTCAGGATGAGCTGGTTTGAAGCAGAGTTTGAATTTAAGAAAAAAAAAGTTTCATATAGTAAGAACAGGCTGAGCCTGTTCTGATTTCTCTATGTCGTATTGACTTTCAGGATGTCATTTTATACAGCACAGCCTTGGCTGGAGTTACTCCATTTTGAGCATAAATACCAAGAAAGAATGACTCCACATTATGTTTATATAAGTAAGCAATCACTCCTTGCTAGCATACCAGGAGGCACAAACTTATTGTTTATTTGTACCAATAAATAACGACTCTTCAGAACATACCACATCATATCAAAAATACCAGACATATGAGCTTATCAACCACAGTAGATGGAATCACTTTACCTTGCACAATAAAAGAAAGAACACCCCGAGTCTGATATGTGGCAAGCATGCTGACTAATTACCTAGTCAGTCATCTTGAGCCTGGTCCAAGAAGATTGCCACAGTGAAGGACCCCTAATTCTGTTCTTGTTCCAACTTAAGCTTAGAGACACAGTCCACTTTAATCTGAACCTTAACTGGCTTGCCATTTGAGACCTCCATTTGATATTTCTGCCCTTGAACAGGTATGAGACTGCAGTGAAGGCTTTTTATCTGGTCCCTATAGACTTTTCCTTGTACCTGTATTAGTTCTCTACCTCACACTTCAGGATAGCCTGTCTGAACTCTGGAGTCTCTTTAACACTTTCTTCACTGTTCTGTAACCTGAATATTTGTATATTGTTGTGTTGTGTTAATGTGTGATCTGAGAGCTGATCTTAATAATTAAGATGCTGGGATGAAAGTTCAGTTAGTAAAGTGCTTACCTTGCAAGCATGAGGACATGAGCTGATCCCTCAGAACTCATATTTTAAAAAAGCTGAGAGTATTGGCATGAGTTTGTGATCCTAGTGCTGGGGGGGAGGAGACAGACAGATCCCTATGGCTCACTGGCTAGCCAGCTTAGTTTAATTATTGAGATCCAGGTTAATGAGAGACCCTGTCTCAAAAAACATCTCAGTGGTTAAAAGTGCTTGCTGCTCTTCAGTTCTCAGAACCCACAATGGGTGCCTTACAACCAACCACCTGTAAATCTAGCTCCAAGCAACGCTATACTCTCTTCTGGTCTCCATACTCCCCCACCCCATGGCATTCACATACATAAAGAAAAGGAATTTTTAAAAAGGTGGATGGTATTTGAGGATATCGAGGCTTTTAGCCTCCACATGTGTGTATGCACATGTGCATACATAAACACACAAGTAAACTGTACACATATGAACACATACATTATTGGAATAAAGGAGTTATTGATATTATTGTTATTGATAACGATCAGCTATCAAAGCAATATTGGGGTTATTTGGCAAATTATAGTCAACAAACTGATATGACTTACAACTTTATTGCTTATTCAATAAATTTTGACATTTTGGAGAGATGCAGGTATGTCTTTTTATTCTTGACATAACATGTTCGTGGTATATAGAATTAAACACAGAGGAGGACAGACATGTAACAGGACAGTAGGACATGCCCTAGAGTGGGTATGACTGCTCAACAGAAGGGAATAATCACATTAAATTGTCTTTTAAAGAAACATTTTTGAGACAGTATTTTGTAATATAGCTCAGGCCAGTTTCACACTCATGATATTCATGCCTGATCCTTCCAATTTCTGGGATTATGGAATCACAGGTGTGTTCTGTATGCTCAGTCCAGTTAGCAACCACTGTGGAAAATGTGTTATTATTAGTTTTTTAATCTCTATTTGTTTATTTGTTTGTGTGCATGCACATGTTTAAACACAAATATACATGTACAGGCATGTGTGTGAGTGTGTTTATGACCAGGGCATGGCATCAGGGGACAACCTTGAGTGTTGGTCCTTGACTTCCACCTTGCTTGAGACAGTGTCTCTTTGTTGTTCACTGCTGGATATACCAAGCTAACTGACTCAGAAGCTTCCAGAGATTCTGTTTCTGCCTCCTGTCCTTCTGTAGGAGAACTGGAATCGTAGATGCATGTTACTTATATGGGACTTATATGGACTTGTATGGGTTCTCGGGATCAGAACTTGGGTCCTCATGCTTGTGCTGCAAGCATTTTACCCAGAGATTCATCTCAATCTTGTTTTTTGAGACATTTGCACATAGCTTGGGTTGACTTTGAATTCCTTATCTTCCTGCCTCTGCCTCCTGAGTTTTGGGATTATTGACCTGTGATACCATGTTATGTTTATGTGGTGCTAAGGATCAAACCAAAGGCTTTGTACATACTAGATAAGTACACAATTCAGCTATATCCTCAGCCCCATAAGTGTCTTGACATTAGCTGTCTACAGGGTTTGTGGTAGCTTTTAGAGTTACATTGTTCAGGGGATGGAAAAAATTAAGTAAAAATGTTTCAGTATACTTATTCTCATCTAAGAAACTTTCTCCTTATACATTTTTTTAAAAAAAATTATGTATCATATATTAATATTATGTGTTTGTGTGGGAGTGGTGTACACATATGTCATAGCATGTGTAAGGACAACTTCCATGAGTTTGTTCTATCCTTCTACCATGAGTTCTGGAATCTAACTCAGGTTTGTGTAACAAGTGTTTTACTCGTGAAACTATCTCATCAGCTCAGAAACTTTCCTTTAGTAAATGAAATCCTGAGGTGGTTTCTAAAGTACAGTTTTATAGGCTAATAAGATAAAACATAGATAAAAGGTCATCAAATAATTTCTTGCTGTACATAGATCACAAGGAACTTAGGGTACATTTGGGCTGTAAACATAGTTCAAAATATTGTTTGTAAGATTTTCCTGAATCTTAGCCCACAATAGTAAGGGGCCCCTTTTCCTTCCCACATTCTCTTGAATTTCCTTGTGTTCCTAGGCTGCTTCATCTTCATGATTCAGTTCCCTATCTATAAAACTGTCATCACTCAGTTCACCCCCAAAGAAGCAAACAAGGTTTGTGTGTGCCTGGATCCTTATAATACTGGAAACTGATTGGTAGATCAGTTTCCAGAGAGAACATAGGCTTGTGAGGCCAGGTAATATGTGGAAGGATCAGATTTCCTGAAAGGAGTCCTTGAGAAGTCATACACTAAAGTATGCAAGTGAAACCTGAGTTTCAGTGGAGACCTCAGGAAGAAGGCAATGTCAGTACTGTGGTATGTGCACTGAGGAAAACTATAGGCATAGGGCAGAGGCAGCACAGACGTTATAGGATGAGGCTTCCCAGGGCTGTTAGAAATCAGATGATTCTATCATGTGTTTTAGGTGCCTGATATGGAGCTGCAGCGTTTGGTGTTTTCCCTTCTGGGTTTCAGTCTTGCTTTGGTCTGATCTTCTCTCCTTATTCTCTCTTCCTAAACTTTTGGAATTGGAATGTTTACTTTATGTCATTGTATATTGGAAGATGCATCAACCAATTTTGAAAAAGTGATAAAAAATATGTTTTGGGGGGAGTGCTTTTATAATCCAAAATGTTTCCCCCTTTCTTCTTCTTAAAACCGTATCAAGCCTTCCTATTGCTGTGGAAAAATCTTTTTGTACACTGTGAATATTTGTTACTCTCATTGGTTTAATAAAGAGCTGACTGGACAATAGCTAGGCAGGAAAAGGTTAGACGGGACTTGTGGATGAAAAGAGAGCATGGGAAAGAAAGAAGGTGGGTTGCCAGCAAGACTCAGAGAGAAGCAAGATGATAATGCCATGCTGAAAAAGATACCACCACATGGTAAAGTGTAGATAAGAAATATGGGTTAATTAAAATTGTAAGAATTAGTTAGCAACAAGCCTAAGCTATTAGCCGAGCAATTATAATTACAATAAGTCTCTGTGTGCTTATTAGGGAGCCAGTGGGCCTGACAAAAACTCCACCTATGTATTATAGTATAATTCAATATATAAATTGTATTTCTATATGTAATATAAAGTTTTTTGTAAAAAAGGTATAACTCACTTTTTATTTTATAGGGGGCTTACACATAAGAGGTAGACTAAGACATATAAGAGACTCTGAATTTACAGTTTTGAACAATTTTCTATTTGTTAAGATGCTGGAGACTTCTGGGTATGAAAAGTACCCTGTGTATTGTGAGTTGAATATGAGACTTTAGGGCCCAAGGTTGTCAATTTGATAAGGGATAGACTTGTGCTGTCTAATATTTCCACCCCAATGAGATTTAGAGTCACTTTAAATACAACATTCTTGACATGTTTATGAGGCCATTTCTAAAGAGGTTTAACTGAGGTGGGAATGATATGGGTTGAACTATTCCATGGGCTGTGGTTCTAGGCTAAATATAAAGGAGAAGTTGGAACACTAGCATTCTTCTATTTGATTCTTATTTGGATGCATTATGACCAGCCACCTCTCACACTTATCATGAAGGACTGTGAATTCAAACTGTGAACCTAATATGCCCTTCCTTCCTTAAGTTTTTTTTTTTTAGATATTCTGTCATAGTGATTATAAAAGTCACTAATACACAGAGCAAAGTATATTTGCCCATGAAAATGAAGGGACCAAGATGTTCCAGGTGGGCAAGACAGCTGGTGTGTCACTCTAGCTAAGGTGATGCTTGATGGATTTCCCATTATGGAGGTATGGCAGGGGACAAGCAACATCCTGAGCAATGCTTTTAGGAAGATAGCATCCAGATGTGGCACAGAACAACAGTCTACTAGCTCTTTTTAGACAATTAGCTTTTACTCTAGAAAGTGAGAATGGGAAGTAAAAAGACTAAAAACAAATATTGGGCAATTTTAGAGTACACAGAGCTGCAAAGACCAAATCCATGCACTGTATAGAAACTCTACAGAGAAGAAAAAAAATTAGTTTGCATCAGGGCTTTTTAATGCCCTTGCTGACACTGCTTTCTAATTATGAAAAAGTAAAGTTTCATTTTTTTCTGGTTGATGTTTCTGAAACTTTAATTATTAGAATCATCTTTATTTTTTTGCTGCATCTTCACATACTCTACGACTTACAGAAATGTAACTAAATACATTTATTTTAAGTATATAGTCAAAGTCATTTGCATGATACTTGTGGCAGACACCCATATCAGCACTTCGTGTACATTGTCAGTTATTCTTCATGCCAACCCCATCAGGCAAATGCCACTATTATCAACACTTCAAAGATTGGAATCATTGATTTCTGAGAAGTTGAGTAGCATGTCATAGTTACCTGTCAGAGTAAAGATCTAAAAAGAAATGAAATATTGCAGTAACAGAAGAAAATATAGGACAAATTAGAAAAGATGGGCTTATGAAACCTTTACACAATATTTAAATAGCAGAAGCAAAATTTCTAAAAAATATGAAATTTATGACATCAAAATTAGGTATTTGTAGCCAGACAGTAGTGGCGTACTCCTTGAATCCCAACACTGGAGAGGCAGGTGGATCTCTATGTGTTCAAGGCCAGCCTGGTCTACTGAGTGTGTTTCAGGACAGCTGAAGCTACCTAAACCAATCAAACAAACAAACAAACAAAAATGATCCCCCCAAACCAAACAAACAAATAAAACTCTTCAAAATTTTAGGGATTCCTATTCAATATAGTGTAAAATCAATGAAGTAATAAGTTAATAAATGTCATCTGTGATGAATAAAGCATTACAAAATGAAAGTCTATCTCTTTTCCATCATGAGATAAGAGTGGTAAATGAAGTTATCAAACCAAGGGAGGTCTCCTGGGGGAAGCAGGTGGCAGCCACTGAAAATGGAACCACTAGGTGAACCGAGTTTCATGGTTAAACATGGTAAAATGATTCTCACATCACACATATTGGCCCTGCTGTTAAGCAAAGACTAAGCACTTTGAAGTATTTTTCTAGACTAGATACAGAGGACTTGCAGGATTAGAAAGGGTAACATGGAGGTTAATATACAGTACATATACTATATTGTATTAATTATATTATGTTATAATATATACTAAGAGGCCTCTTCCCTTAGGGACAAGAATATAAACAGGAAAGGTGAATGTCCTTCCCTATTTACTTGCCATAAGTCTTTGGCCTTAACAAATATAAAGTTCTCTCTAAGGACTTTCCTACCCCAAAGATAAAGCAGTGCCTCAATAGATCTCAAGTACTTTGACCTTGAATTCCAGGGTTTTCAAGAGTTCAGGCCATGCCATGGGGGTGCAGTGGAGGAGGCATCTGTGATCTGCCATTGACTTCCAGATTCAGAGTATACACAGTTGTAGGCTTAACTGGTTCCACAATCATTGGGAGTAGGGTTCACTTTATTTGAAAATCCTAATGGCCACAAACTCTACCTCTTGTGGGGCCTAAGTCCTTCCCTGGAACTTGTTGGCCCAGTCTTTGGAATGTCACAATTTGTTCATACATCTTCTTTCTGACAGCAAGAAGATCAAGGCAAACATTAAAGAGTTGACTTATATCTAAGCTACCTACAAGGTCCCTCTGATCTACAAGAAGATGAATCCTCAGACAGTATCTGTCTTGGAGAGTTACACTGTCTTTTCACTCTCTCATGGATCTTTGTTGGCATGCAGGGGTCTGAATTAGAAGCCAGCAGAAATCTCATTCTCCCCTGTGGATGGAGACATGGCATTGGCCCTCTGTGTACGGTCCATAGAGAGGAAGGGCAGCCATTTTGCCAGGGGTACAGCCGTATGCCTTTGAAACAGCTGCCGGAGGTACTTCCGGAACCGCTCACCCACAAAGACATAAATGACTGGGTTGACACAGCAGTGAGTGTAGGCAATTGCTTCAGTTACCATCAAGGCCAGGTCCAGCTGTTGGCTTCTCTCACACCCGCTGGTGAATAGGAAGTCTTCAAAAGCCGAAACAAATGCAGCCAGGTAATAGGGGGTCCAAAGGAGGAAGAAGAGAAGTGTGATAACAAAAATCAGACGCATAGCTTTGGCCTTCTTCTTATTGGGTCTTCTGTGTAGAACATTGATGATCCTTGTGTAGCAGATGATCATGGCCAAGAGAGGTAAAATAAGTCCAAGGAGGTTCATTGTTAGAGCCTGAAACCTCAAAAAATGTTTCAGGCTCTCCTGGGGCAAAGCTGCTCTGCAAGTATGGTAGGTGAACTCCAACTGGGCCTTGAAAAAATACAAACAAGGGATGGAAGCCAAGATGGCCAGGACCCAGGTGATGATGCTGGTGATGATGCCAAAAGTGACAGTCCTGGCCCGCAGGGCAAACACTGCATGGACGACGGCTAGGTACCTATCAATTGTAAGCAGCGTGATGAAAAACATGTCACTGTATAAGCCCAGGTAATAAAACCCAGAGAGGAACTTACACATGGCATTACCAAAAATCCAGTCTCCTTTTATTATATAGTCAATCCAGAAAGGTAATGTGAAGAGGAAGACCAGATCAGAGATGGCCAGGTTGAATAGGTAGATGCTGGTCATGCTTCGAAGCCTCTTATGCTGCATGAGCACCAGAACCACCAGGATGTTGCCTATCACGCCAATGATGAATACCAGGGAGTACAGGGGCGTCAGCACTGTGACTCCAAATGCCCGCACGTCCATGCTCACACATAAGATACCAGGAATGTAGTCATTCTTGGTGACTGTGTTGTAGTAGGGCTCTGTAATGGCTGAAATATCCATTGTAAACTCTTCTACGGATCAAGGAAAATGGCCTCTATATTTACTTCACTATCAAATGCATAGGGCTCTGGAAAACAAAGACAAGGAAATGGATACATTTCTTCAACCAATTGAACTGTTTACTAGTACCTAGAGTTTATCAAAATCTAAACTTGAAATGGTAAAAAGGGGTTCCAATGTCCTTTCTGCCCACATTAACCCAGTAATCTAAGAGAGTCACAGAACAAACAAATAAGTGTGTAAATAATTTACTCAATGATTTAAGCTGTGAGTATATGAGAACACAAAAGGGTGAGTATATAAGAACACATTATCACACTGTGTAAACTAAGGATTCCTAAGTGACCCCCCCCACCGCCCAAGGGCTTAGACATTGGACTTAGTATTCAAATCTCTAGAGGGTCCACTTAATTCTCATTTTAGAGATGATGACCCAGAGGTGCAGAATGTGGTAACTGTGACCCAGGACACAGAACGATGAGAATGAGAGCTGGATTGAAACCTGGGAGGCTCAAAATCAGCCCTGCAACTGTTGGACTTTCCTACCTCTAATCAAAGTGCTGCTCTGCTTCTGGAGTCTCTACAAACCTTCTAGGAAGAGGGACAGTCTTGGCAAAGAGTTAAAAAACTTAACAGCTTCATGGATTTCATTCTATAAAGATTCTCAGTGAGAGGAGCAATGGCCTTGTCAGCACTTGAAAAGGTTTCCCTCCCCTCCCCTCCCCTCCCCTCCCCTCCCCTCCCCTCCCCTCCCCTCCTCCCTCCCTCCCTCCCTCCCTCCCTCCCTCCCTCCCTTCCTTCCTTCCTTCCTTCCTTCCTTCCTTGCTTCATACCCACCTACCTACCTTCCTTCTATTACTGTTGCCTAAAAATCAGGCTACAACTGTCATTTGGTAGATAGGGCCATGAATATTCTGCAATGAAGAAATTCCCCCTCTCTGACTCTATTATAGCTGAGAGAGTGAATTCCTACTAGAACAACCTATCACTTCATAGGTTAAGACTCAAGGTAACAGGCTGGTTGTTTAACTTAGGCTGATTCATATTACATGGCCTTTATTTGTATAGGTAGCTTTACAGTTAACTCAGTATCCCTCTGTGAGCACCATGAGAAGGCTAGAAGGAGGGCATGACCTGGAGACAGAAATGAAAAATGGGCTCAAGGAGGAAGAGATGCTGAGATCCAAAAGGTGACACCTTATAGGAGCTAGATAGAAGATGGGATTCTAATGCAATGAGCTCTGAGGTATTATTTTTTTTAAACCTGGGTTGCCTTGAGATAAACAAAAGACCCAATAGATAGCTTACCACTATAGAAACTTCTTCCACACCATGTATGATTGTGTACATTTTGAATTCTTTACAGTTAGCTTTTTGAAGAATCCTCCAAAAGGGATATGGGCTTTGTTGTAACATACTAGTTCTGTGACCTTGGGTGAATTAACCTGTCTCTTTGAGCCTAAATTCCTAATCTGAAACCAAGGAGATTAATGAATGCATACCTTGCAAAGATGCTATGAAGCTATGTGAAAAATGTCCCTTCATCCCCAGTCAGTGAATATCAGGGACCTGACTCTCATGCAGTGGTCCTGCTCTAAAGTCTGTCATTACCAGATATTCTGACCACAATGTTTGTATTCCTCCTCTCCCTACCAGGTTTCTTCTAGGTAACATAGAAAGTGATTTTTCTTGATTGTCAACGACAGTTCTTCCATATTAATCATGCTATGAAATCTCTAGAAAGCTGGACTTACAGAATTAGAAAGTCAAGTTGTGGCTACAGAGTCTGAGGAGAGTTTGGGAGAAGGGTGGAGAAAGGATAGTGAGCATGACAGTCCTGAACTGGACAGCAGGACTAGTCTCATGCTCTATAGCACATATAGTAAGGTGACTATGGTTGATAACACATACTTGAATGTTTCAAAATAGCTAAAGAGGATTATCGAGGTATCCAGGTACCCAGAGACATCCCATTCCTCTGGCTGACCATTGCACACTGTGCACATGTACTGAAATGTCCCCTGTATCCTTTAAATATGCAGAGGTGGCACATGTCAAATAGAACCTAAAAGCTTAGAAAATAAGTAAACACTTCAGTAAGTTGTTACTGACCAGAGTTTTAGTATTTGACCTGAATACCTATCAATAAAGCATGCTGCATCTGCTCCATCAATCCTGCAATCACCCTGGGCTTCTACTTCGCTCCCTTCTGGGGTCCTTAGAGAATGTTTCCTGATTATAAAATCCACACCTGAACAGTGGTCTTTGGACATTAAGGCACATGACAGAAAAGGGAAGACTATTCTGCTTCCCTTTTGTCAAGAGGGGTCCCTTCATTTCCTATCAGCTCTGTCCCTGTGGTCCCCTCTTTACCTCTTCACTGTCAGCCCTCACTAGGGAAACTCAGCTGGCAGTCAGGGATGACTGAGGCAGAGATTTCTGCTTTCTGCTGCTCCTGCTGGTGCTGAAGGGGGAAGACACTCAGCTTGGCAATCAGGACTTCTAGCTAGGTTGGCAGATTTACAGCAGAGTAAACAAAAGTTGGGGAGCAGTATCATCTGGGGCAAAGTGGTTCTCAGGAGCCCAGATCTTTGTGCATTCTCGCAAGGTGAAGGCAGGTTGAGTTCAGCACTGTTAGGTGGCATATTCAGCACCATCTGCCTACTGAGGGACCCCAGCTTTATCTGCTCTCTCTAAGTTGTTAGGTTACAACAGTTCCAGTGCACGCTGCTGCTAAGGAGTCATGACCCTGGCT
This sequence comes from Peromyscus eremicus, assembly GCF_949786415.1. Taxonomy (NCBI): domain Eukaryota; kingdom Metazoa; phylum Chordata; class Mammalia; order Rodentia; family Cricetidae; genus Peromyscus; species Peromyscus eremicus. Next base: position 118,000,514 of record NC_081422.1, read on the forward strand.
GAGGTTGGAGGAGAAACAGAAGGCCCATGCTATCACTGATTCTCCCATGCCTGTGAATAGCTGCTTGTAGAAGTCTGCCCCAGGGCCCTTTCACAGTGCTCAGGTATATCTCTAGATGCTGGAATCTTCCAGTAACAGTGTCCTGTAGCTTGCTCATTTGTGAAGTGCCTGGGAAGAGATGATAAGAAGTATCCAGGCCCAGGATGATGCCAGATGTTTGTTGTGGCTCGTAAGATTCAGTTGTGTGCATCTGTTCCATGTCCACACAGCATGTGGACAACTTGTAACTGGCCACCACAGAAATCAACAAACATTACCAACCAGGGCTCTCTATTTGAGGGAGAAGCCAGTTTTGTGTACTTCAGGACTCTCTATTTCAGAGAGAAGCCAGTTTTGTGTATTTCCTATCAACTCACTACCCAGGTCTTTTTTGATTGAATTACCCAGAACTGTCATGCATCCTAATAGGGGAACTACAGGAGCAATAAATGTTGTCTATGAAAACTTCCATTTCTTCTTTGAGAAATCTAACACTCCCTCCAAAGACTTCTAAGGCATGCCTATATTTAGTTATCACAAATATATACTTTCTATGAGCCTTTGCCCCTGAGTCTCATGCACTCTTTTCCCAGAATATCCAGATAGGGTCAAAACGACTTTGTTTCTTGGCTTTTTGCTTGGGTAGTGTTACTTCTTTCTTTTCCAAACCATATCATGTATCATCCATGACATTTCAAGAGGGTAGAACAGACCCCATCCTATATGTACATATACAAATGCACAGTCCTTAGTTTTGCCATGGCATATGTATATAGTGTCTATTAGATGAGAGAAGCATGTAAAAGGCAATATCTACCCATATATTTTCTTTGTTAGTTAGATAATTGTAGAGCTCAGACTGTGCCCTGCTGTAAGTTACTCTGAGAGACTAGAGGCTAGACAGATCCTTGACATGCAAACAGGTAAGTAAAGGGCTAACAGATAATAAATATGGCAAATTTCTGGTTTCTTCTTCATCCTTCTTATCTGAGACAATGGCCAGCAGGGACTTACTTCTGGCTGACTGGTCCAGATTGGTCAGACATGATAAAGCCATTCATGAACATGTATATCTGAAGTTGATGACTTATCAGCCCCATTTCTTTGTTCAAGTTGACCAATCCAACATGTGTGGACATCCCAGGTCACCCAAAATGCTTGTAACTCCCATCCCTCCAGTGGATGTCTCCAGATCTTCTTTCCATTTTTTGAGGTGTCCTTTCTGCTCTGCTATGTGTGGAGTGCCTAAACTTAACTCTTTGTGGATGTTGTATTTAAGGTTTTGTTACATGGTGACCTCAGGCTAGTATACTAGTCTCTGAAGGTACACTTCTTACATGTCACTATTACTTCTTCTGTATTCTAATACCAGCAAAACTCACAAAATCAACCCACACTCAAGGAAGAGCTATAGAGTCACCATGTAAAAGTCTGTACAAGGATGAGAAGATTTAAGACCACTATTTACCTTCTACCCCAATGCTCAAGTTTATTTCAGGTCCCTAGCCAAGGAATTCCTTGAACTCTTCCATTCTCATGATCAGCTCCTGGATCTTTCTATTTCCAATATCTGCAGCATTTCACAATCTCTGTTCCCAGAATCCTAGCCCCTGACCACTCCCTTCACTGTCCATATTTTGTAGCACCTTGATGCCAAAGGCCTTTGACACTAGTAGGACCTGAATGTACAGATGTTCAAAATTTCCACAGACTTTCAGACTCCCCATATATTTCTAATCCATCATTCTAAAACCCAAGAGTGGATAATAAAACCAATGTCCTACATAAATTCTCAACTGCCTTACTTTTTTATGTTCTTGTCATGTTCAATTAGCAAAATCTCAGACTTCATTAGATCTAACTTCCTGAACCAATGAAATTGGATATTACTGAGAAAAGTCACACAGCCATAAGGACTGGTGTCACTCTATAGATGAGACATATTTAAAAGAGTCTATTAAAAAGCCATATTTAATGTCTATCAGCTGTGTTTCTGTCCACAGATCATTACTTAGAATCTTCTGTCTGTATCTTAATTCTCCACCATCATCTCCACTCATCAACCTTGCTTCCTATTCCACTGAGAAAATAGGATCTAAACTTTCAGCTTCTTCTCTACTTTTTCCTCTTTACTGTATACTTTAGCTCTGCATTCAGTCCTGTTTCATAGACAAATTCTATAACCCCAATCTAATTCACTCTCATTTTGTGCAGGGTCCCAGCCTATTTCACCTATTCATGACCACAACCTAACTTTTTTTTGTCTTGTTAGTTTTTACAATGCCACAATGGATTATTTCTCTGAGTACACACACACACACACACACACACACACACACACACACACACACACACACACACCTCTGTAATTAAGCAAGCAAGCAAATATCAAAGAAAGAAATTCTCTCTTGATGCTACTTCCATCTCCAGACATTCCTTTTCCTCACTCTTCATCACAATAGTTACTTGAAAGAGTTGTCTTTATTTTTGTTCACTGTTCTTTCTGAAACTGAGTTTCTGCTGCTGGTTCCTGTTTAATGTCTTAACTTGAAGCCTTGTGTACTCCAGGCACAGTCCTTGAGCCTGCGCTCTCTTACTTCCTTCATTTCTAAGTATATGCTATTTTCTCACTAAGGTTGTCTTTAAGCATCTTATTTAAAGTAGAAATTGTGACCTTTTGCTTGCTTTACTTATCACTACCTAACATACAAAAATATAATTTAGTTACTTGTTTACTGTTCTCCAATGAACATGAGTTGTGAGAAGCTGGAATGGTTTCTCTTCTGTTCATGGGATATAACTCACATGATATATGTTCAATAGGAACATTTAAAAATCCCAAGTTAGAGATTTGGCTGCATGGCAGCTGGTTAACTGAGCAGCTCCATCTGGGACCCATATTCTCCCTATACAGTCTTTCGGCCTTGCCCTGTTCAGCCCAGCTTCGCTTAGGACAACCATATAGCTGCTAGTGGAGTTCGTACCCAGGTGTGATAAAATCCAACAGAGAAAGGACTTCTCTTATCAGTTGGTAGACATGAGGCATCCTGGGCAGATACTGTGGGAAAACAGTCACTTTGAAGGGAATTTCCTAGGTGGATGTAAGTAAGACAGAAGTATATGTATGTATACTCAGGAATCATCCATTAGAGCAGCAGTTCTCAACCTGTAGGTCATGACTCCTTTGGGGATCAAATGATCCTTTCACAGGGGTTGCATATCAGATATCCTGCATATCAGAGATTTATATCACAACAGTTGAAAATTACAGTTATGAAGTAGCAACAAAAATAATTTTATAGTTTGGGGTTTCTACAACATGAAGAACTGTATTAAAGGGTTGCAGTACTAGGAAGGTTGAGAACCACTGCATTACAGCATTTTAAAAAATAGCAAGACAGAAAAAAAGTTAGATTGTGGTCTTGAATGGATGAATAGGCTGGGATCCTGCACAAAATGAAAGAGAGAATCAGATTGGATAAAAGGACTAGGAGGAAGCCAGAAATTTGCCATATTTATTACCTATTTGTGAGCACACCCCTTAGTTGTTTGCCTGTCAATGATTTTATAGCCTCTAGTCTCTAGTTCTTCAGAGTAATTTAGGACAGGGTTTAGCCTGAGCTCTACAATTACCTACTTAACTAAGAAAATAGATGAGCAGGCGTTGCTCATTACAGGTTTCTCTCTCATTTAGTAGACAACACTCCACTGTATACATATGCTAAGCTGCATCTGACCTGGCCATGCCCACTGCAGGGCAGTGTGGAGTATGGGACAAATTCCTCCTTTCAAGCCTTCAGCCACAGCAAAATGCACAAAACAGACACAGGGGGGCAGGATTTGAGAGCCTATGAATACTGGAAGAGCACAGCTCTGGCTCCCAGCTTCTTTCCTTTCCTGTGTCCTCTGTGCTTTGTGTGATGGCTCCTATTGACAAAGGCCACAGAGTAGGACCACAAAGCTACAAAGAGGCTGCCTACCAGAACAGCAGCACATTGTGGTCTGAGCCTAGTGAGGGGGCAGGGAGGAAAAAGGAGACTGATAAAATGATAAAAGTCTTTTCTACCCCAAGCTCAAGCTTCAGACAGTCTAGTGTACATACCTGAAAGCTAGCTGTGATATAGCTGGATCCTGCTGTATCTGGTATCTGCTCCCCTTTATGAGAAGCATGTCATGTCTCTGAAGTGCATGTGTCTTCCACGGAGTCCTAGGAAGTATGAATCAGACAAAGCCAGGAACTAGTGTTGCTCCAGGTGACGTTGTGGTGCAACAGTGTCATTAGGAGCTAGCTGGACATATAGGCTTCTAGGTCCAGCCCCTCTCAGGGGGAGGAGCTGTCTTAATAAACTCACTGAGTGCTTCTTATTTATGTTAGACTTTGAGAATCCTTTGTTAGACCTTTGCTGTTCAGTGATGGCAAGACCTGAGGGCCAATCAGAAACATGGGCTGTCCCACAAGCTACTAAATGGAAGTCTGCACTTTCACCTGATCCCCTGGGGACCTGTTTACACATTGCTATGTGAATGTATCATGGTCTAAGAGGTATAAGTCTGCATAGAGTTCAAGGGACACCTAGGAGAGAGACAGCTGGAGTAAAAAGTACAGAGCACTCATTCAGGGTCTAGTAAGACATGTTGGAGTCAGCTAGATGATCTGGGAGCAGGAGATAGCCACAGACTTTGAATAGGGAGTTAGGTATAGTCAGATATGGATGTTTATTAATAATTTATTATTGGATGTGGGACCTAAGGACAGACCCACTATACTGTACTGTGGTGGTATTGTGTTCCCCAAAATATTGTGTACCCTAATAAACTTATCTGGGGTCAGAGACAGAACAGCCTCTAGATACAAAGGCTAGAAAATGGTGGCACTCACACCTTTAATCCTAGCATTCCAGATGTAGAAATCTCTCTGGATCTCTGTGAGTTCAAGGCCACATTGGAAACAGCCAGGCATGGTGACACACACCTTTAATCCCAAGAAGTGAGCCTTTAATCCCAGGGAGTGATGGCAAAAACAGAACGATATATAGGGCATGAAGACCAGAAACTAGAAGCTTTTAGCTGGTTAAGGTTTCAGGCTTTGGAGCAGCAGTTCAGCTGAGATTCATTCTGGATGAGGACTTAGAGGCTTCCAGTCTGAGGAAACAGGACCAGCTGAGGAACTGGCGAGGTGAGGTGGCTGTGGCCTGTTCTGTTTCTCTGATCTTCCAGCACTCACCCCAATAACTGGCCTCAGGTTTGATTTTATTAACAAGACCTTCTAACAATTCATGCTACATCTGGTGCCCAACGTTCGTGGTATGAATCACGAAAAAGCTGCTTGCCTGTGACCTTGCAGGCCCCAACTCAGACCCGAGCTACCCGCAGCCAGTTGTGGTGAAGCACACTGGTTGGATTTGATGAAGGAGGCAGAGGCAGGAGGATCCCAAGTTTGAGGGCAGCCTAGGAGGCTTGCTAAGAAGCTTTGGCCAGGGCCCAGGCACAAACAGCGGCAGCAGGACCGTGGAGGCAGCAGCTGCTGCTTTGAGTTGCTGGCTCCTTCTCATCATGTTGGTGACTGCGGTGATGCTGCTACCTGGGACAAAGGGTTTACTACTGCTTGCTCAGAGAAGAATTGCCAGGACCATTGTGTTACAAGAAAGCATCGGCAAAGGTCAGTTTGGAAAAGTTTGGCAAGACAAATGGTGGGGAGAAATTGCTGTGAAGATTTTCTCTTCTAGGGAAGAACACTCATGGTTCCGAGAGACAGACATTTATCAGACTGTGATTACTCCAAACCACAGAGGAGGCACAAAAAAAAAAAATCTGCAGGGAACCATGACCACGCCTAACAGTGACTTTGAAATCTTCAAAAAGACAACAGGAATCCACAATGATGATTCTACAAGGACTATGGTAAAGCCATTAAGCTGATTAATACCACCAAAAGATTGACTTTGGACTACAAACTACTCAGGTCAATTTTGAGATGGCTAGCTGAGAGGATCCAGCCTGACAGACTACTTGAACAAAGACTTGAAACAAGCCCTGCACTTTCTCATTATGCAGTGACTGGACAAATGATACAGGACTTGACAATTAACCAAAAAATTTTCCTTTCAGGATCCCCTAAAGATGTCTTCACCCCCAGAAAGCAGGAAGTAATTTTAAGAAAACGACGCCCACATTCCCAAGAGGTGGGGTGGGTGGTTTTTCGGTCATTTAATGAGTTATAAATATTGTCGATGTTTATGATGGTTGGTTACAAGTTGTTAATTGTTAATGGTCAGGAAAAAAGCTGAACAAGGAGATAGATTCGGCATTTTTTTTTTAAAAAGAAAAAAGAAAGAAGAGAATATAGATATGAGGTAGATCATTGACTCTACTCTGAGAAAAAAAATAAAGAATTAATAGGATAAATGGGTAGATCATTGAATCTACACTAAAAAGAAAAAGGGGAAGCTATAAAATGACAAAAGGTAGATTACTGAATTTATTATGAAAAGAAAAAATACTTTTTAAAAGGAACTACTTGTTTTAAATAGGATAAGTAATGAAATTTTTTTTTTGTCTGAGTTTATCAAATGTTACTAGACTGGACATTGTTAATATATATAATGGAGTTTTTTGTCTGAATCTGTCAAATGTTAATGGACTAGACATTGTTAATATAATTTTTGACTGTACATATTGTATATACTTATTGGATAGTTTTTCTTGTATTAGTTATAAGCTTTTTTAATTTTAGACAAAATAAGGGGAAATGTGGTGGTATTGTGTTCCCCAAAATATTGTGCACCCTAATAAACTTATCTGGGGTCAGAGACAGAACAGCCTCTAGATACAAAGGCTAGAAAATGGTGGCACTCACACCTTTAATCCTAGCATTCCAGATGTAGAAATTCCTCTGGATCTCTGTGAGTTCAAGGCCACATTGGAAACAGCCATGCATGGTGACACACGCCTTTAATCCCAAGAAGTGAGCCTTTAATCCCAGGGAGTGATGGCAAAAACAGAAAGATATATAAGGCGTGAAGACCAGAAACTAGAAGCTTTTAGCTGGTTAAGGTTTCAGGCTTTGAAGCAGCAGTTCAGCTGAGATTCATTCTGGATGAGGACTCAGAGGCTTCCAGTCTGAGGAAACAGGGTCAGCTGAGGAACTGGTGAGGTGAGGTAGCTGTGGCTAGTTCTGCTTCTCTGATCTTCCAGCATTCACCCCAGTAACTGGCTCAGATTTGATTTTAAATAAGAACTTTTAAGATTCCTGCTACACTGTACAGATAGATATTTACTTCTAGGGCCTATTCTTATGCTTACTGAGGGCCACTGGAGTCCTGGAGTCAGTTATGAATTCTGAGTGGTGTGTGTGTGTGTGTGTGTGTGTGTGTGTGTGTGTGTGTGTGTACATGTGAATATGCACATGCATGGTGGTGAAAGTGGAAATTAAGTTTCCTACTACAGGGGCTGTTTGACTATATCTATGATGCAGTGGGTATATATTTAGCCCCAACAATTAAATCTTTAGGAATTTATCTTACAAATTACAGGTTGTGAGGAAAGGATGTTTGCTGGGATTATGTAAGTGTTGGCTAGTTTTACTTGAAACACTACACAACCTTTTATTCAGACTCAAAATATGATAGAAGGCCAGAAAAGTGAACAAATGCAAAGTGATTCTTCAGCAAGTTCCTGAGTAGAGTTCCACTTTGAGGTGTCTCTGGTATCTCTTGAAGAAAACCCAATAAACTGCTAATACCTGTGGTCTCTGATGAGTGGGAAAGAAAGAGATAAAGACTTGTTCATTATTTTGTACTATTTGACTTTGGAACCAGGTGTAGCTATTATCTAACTACAGTTCTCAAAATGTGTTCAAAGGATCCTTGGGGGATCACACATACACATAATTTATCTATAAGTTATTTCTTTTTGTCCTTTCTAGAGAAAGCCAGTCTTATACTGCTTGCAGTACACTTCTATAGGATTTCTCCAGGCCCTGCCTATGCAAGGAAGATTTTTGCATTTGCCTGATTATCTCTGGGCAGAGGATCTGATGACAATAACATCTTTGGATGCTGAGTTTGGAAAGAACCTTGCTTTTACTTGAGTATATGTATTTTCCAATTCCCTCACATGCTGAAACCACCTATTTGTATGCTTACCACAGCCTAGTGCTTCTTCATGGGATGAGGTATTAGCTTGCTTTTCTGATCTCCTGGCTGGGCTCAATTTCAAGACCTTACATTCAAACTATTTGCTTGTGTCTTCAGTTGAGGCATTTTATGCTAAATCTATGGTTTTCTGGATTGTGTATTCTTGATCACGTTCTCTTTTTCCTTTTGTGGGGTTTTGTTATAGAGGGGGCAGAGATATGTTATTTTATTTTCAGGCCTTTGTTTCAAGCTTTATATCTCCTTTATCTCCCTCCTGACTGTTTCCCCATCATTGAAATGTGTTTAGATCTCCCAGAAGATAATCCTGTGTGTGTAATGCTTGCTAACCAAGGCACGAAGATAAAGAAGCCTTCATCATGAAGGGATATGTATGTATTCCTGGGCACTGACCTAGCCATTTTCTGATGCTTATCTTTGCCTGCCTTCCTCTTATAGATCCCTGCTTTAGGACACCTCCCTCCCTCCTTCCCTCCCTCCCTCCCTCCCTCCCTCCCTCCCTCCCTCCCTCCTTCCCTTCCTCCCTCCAAATAAGATTTTATTTTTATTTTCAATTGTGTGTATAGGTATACGTTTGGGTGTGGGTTTGTGCATGTGGTATAGTGACCACAGAGGCCAGGAAAGAGCATTGAATTCCCTGGAGTTGGAGTTACAAATAGGAGAGTTCTGTGAACTGAACTCTCATCCTGTACAAGAGAAATATGTGCTCTTAACCACTATATTAGTCAGACATGTGTGTGTGTGTGTGTGTGTGTGTGTGTGTGTGTGTATTATTTATTAGAATGACTTACAGGCTGCAGTCCAGCTAATTCAACAATACAACAATGGCTGCTGTGAACAGAAAGTCCAAGAATCCAGTAATTGTTTAGTCCACAAGGCTGGATGTCTCAGCTGCTCCTTAATATACATTGGAATCCCGAACAAGTAGGCTCTAATATTTAGAGTCTAATGCCAGTGAAGGAATGGACGTGATAGCAAGCTGAGTACAAGCAGGCAAAGAGAAAATGCTTCCTTCTTCCATATCCTTATAGAGGCTTCCAGCAGAAGATGTAGCCCAGATTAAAGGCATGTCTTTTCCCAACTCAAAAGTGTACCCTCCATTTTTGGATTTTAGTTCCAGATATAGTCAAACTTACAACCAAGAATAGACATCACAATCACTGAGCTGCTATAGTTGGACTTTCCTTTGGACTGCCAGCTCACAAATAATGACATGGAGATTTATTATTAATTATGAAAGCTTGGCCTTAGCTTAGGCTTTTTCTCAACTAGCTCTTATAACTTAAACTAACCCATATTTATAAATCTACATTGGTTACCTCTCTTCTGTACTGTATATCTGGTTTCTTCAGTGTCTAGCAGTTGTCTCTCATGCACCTAGATTCATCACGAGTTCCTCTCTCTGCGTAGAAGTCCTACCTATTTTTCTCCTGCCTAGATATTGCCAGCTCTTTATTAAACCTGTCACAGTGACACATTTTCACACAGTGTAAACAAATATTTTGCAACAAGCCATCTCTTTCACTCCCCCCTCCTTTTTAAATATCAATTCCCATGATAAGCTCCTTCCTGAATCCAGGAGCTGTTGGGTACACACTTTTGTGTGTTCTTTACAGGGTCCCAGAGTCTTTATAAAGGTTTTGGTTGTGAGGAGTGTTTCTCAAGTTGGGTAGTTCTGAGATTGGAAATTGGTAGGATATTCTTGTTCTAGGTCTTTCCTTCTTGAGCAGTGGAAAAGGGACAAGAGGCCAAGTCCTTCATGTAGGGGCCTAAGGTGGGAGAGTTTCTAGAATAGCTCACTGAGATTCTGAACACTGAAACAATGACCACAAATAGAAGAGACAGAGTCAGTGGAAAGCCCTCTTGGGATATAGGGATGAGAGGACGATTCAAAAGACCACAATCACCAGTGTCCTTCATGACACCCCTTCTCCTCAACCCAGAGAAAGCAATGACTTTCTACATGTAGTGTGATATCAAAAATGCCCTTTGGCTTCCAGTAGGAGCCTCTCAGTCACACCAGCAACTTCTCAGTCTGACTCCCTAGAATAATGGAGGTTAGAACTCTCCAAGTTGAAGGGCCAGTGAAACAGAAGAAGGACAATGGGTCATGACAGTACCACTAGTTCACATCAACATGTAATCTCATCTCTGCTGGTGCTCAGAGTTTGGCTTGTTTAGAGTATTTCTGGGTGCAATGTGGAACTAGACAGATAAGAATTTTATGAAACAGATGAATATTCATCTACATTGGGCTTATGATGGATTCCATATCATACCTTGGGATTGACCAAAAACCTGGTTATATCATTCCATCTCCTCAGATTTTCCTCCTTATTGCTGCCACTTGGGTCTTACACTAGTGGTCTGGTGCCTTAGGTCCTGGCTCTCAGCCTTGTTTCCTGAGTGTCCAGGCCTCTTGAATGGCCCTTTGTGAAAGCAAAGAGCAAAATTGGCATCTTGCAACAGGCTGCGTGCACTCTAGTACACCAGTATGTGACTGACTAACTCATGGTTCCCTCAGATGCTAGCCATCTGACTGTGGGCAGTTTCCTTTACTGCTTTCTTGAGCTTCAGTTTCCTTACAGGGCCCACAATAGTTCCTCCTCAGAGTTGTTGCAGAATTAAATGTGGTTTAATACATATGTCTTGCACTTATAAGGTGCTCATTGAATAGGAACTATGCATCTATTTATTTCCTCACCCCAAGCCTCAGTCAAACCTGTAGGTTTCTGTTAAGTGCCTTCTATGTTCAATAAAGCTGCCAAGAAACCCCCATGCTGAGAAGAAGGAGAGAGTATCTCAAGGAAGTGTTGTAGCTAGAGTTTTTCTTGCCTGGCCCACGGTCAGGGCAAATCTCTCTCACCTGCCAGTCCCACAGCCTCAGACCCAATCAAGTAAACACAGAGACTTATATTGGTTACAAACTGTATGGCCGTGGCAGGCTTCTTGCTAACTGTTCTTACAGCTTAAATTAATCCATTTCCTTTAATCTATACTTTGCCACATGGCTCGTGGCTTACCGGCAGCTTCACAAGCTGTTTCTCATTGTGGTGGCTGGCAGTGTCTCTCTGACTCAGCCTTCCACTTCCCAGCTTTATTTTCCTCCTTGTCCCGCCTACACTTCCTGCCTAGCCAATGGCCAATCAGTGTTTTATTGATTAATCAGCAACACATTTGCCATACATCCCACAGCATTTCCCCCCCTTTTTTTTCAAAAAGGAAGGTTTTAACCTTAACAAAGTAAAATTACATATAATTTGGGAATTTGGACATAGCTTCTCTTACTACTTCCTGCTGGAAGGGGGGGCACTGTATCTTATGGGGATACAAAGAAAATTTTAGAATTATGGAATAGTCCATGAGGCTGTATCGTCTGAGCCAGATGCCTTCAAACCATTCTGGATGTTGGATCATCTGGGCCATGGTGTCATCGGAGACCTTTCAGGGGGTCTTGGCTGGTCAAACCTGATGTATCTGGAACAAATCCATAGCCTTTGGCTTTCTGTGGGAACAAAAGCAGAGACTCTTTTCCAAAGTAACATATCCTTATATCCAAATTTTGAAGTCAAGGTATCTTTAAAATATACATTTTGGCATAACTCAACAGCTTTTACAATCAAATGTTTTTCTGCAGTTAAAAATCCCAAAGACAACACAATCTAGATTCTCTGTGTAATATCCATTTTTAAGTGCTTATTTTTTATACTCCCTTTACTGTCTCTTTAATGACTTTATTTTTTAAAACTATGTATTTGTTTCTATAACTCTATATATCACCTTTTTTGTCTCTTTCAAGCCTACGTATCTTTTACACACATTGTAAACTATTACATCTGAATCTGTCTTATTGTGAATCTCTTGCCTTAAACTGCAGCAGCTGTGGCTGCTGGCTCCGCCCACCTCAGCTTCCCAACATGGCTACGTTTACCACCAGTTCTGGGAGCTATCTTGGGTCTATGCTTTTATCCAAGCAGCGTGTAGCCCAGAAACCTCTTTTTTTGTTTTGTACTAGCAAAGGCTAAATCCACCATGCAGCTTAATGTGCCACTTGCAGAGTGGCACATTCCCTCCATATGGCAGGTCAAGCAGCGCACGCTAGGAACCCACAAGTAGCTCAAACCAGCAGCTGCCGCTCATTTGAGAGAGACAATTAGGTTTTAGAATCTTTTTTCTCAGGTTTAGGTGGAAACTCTTGCCCCACATTGGGCGCCATTTGTAGCTAGAGTTTTTCTTGCCTGGCCCACGGTCAGGGCAAATCTCTCTCACCTGCCAGTCCCACAGCCTCAGACCCAATCAAGTAAACACAGAGACTTATATTGGTTACAAACTGTATGGCTGTGGCAGGCTTCTTGCTAACTGTTCTTACAGCTTAAATTAATCCATTTCTTTTAATCTATACTTTGCCACATGGCTCATGGCTTACCGGCAGCTTCACAAGCTGTTTCTCATTGTGGTGGCTGGCAGTGTCTCTCTGACTCAGCCTTCCACTTCCCAGCTTTATTTTCCTCCTTGTCCCGCCTACACTTCCTGCCTAGCCAATGGCCAATCAGTGTTTTATTGATTAATCAGCAACACATTTGCCATACATCCCACAGCAAAGTGTTCTAGAAATTTCTCCTTTTGGTTCAGTTCAAGTTAATACCTGGGGCCATGTTGGTGTCTGAGAGCCTTGCTGCTACAGGGGTCTTTGTTGCTGGAGAATTTCTCTCCAGCTCCCGCCACCAAGTCCCGCCAGTTCCAGAGCCCACTTATAAAATAAACACACAGACTCTTACATTATTTAAACTGCTTGGCCATTAGCTCAGGCCTGTCATTGTCTAGCTCTTACTCTTATATTTAGCCCATTTCTATTAATCTTTACTTTGCCACATGGCTCATGGCTTATTGGTACCTTACATCTTCCTTGTCCTGATGGCGGCTGGCAGTGTCTCCCTCACCCAGCTTCCTGTTCTCTCAATTCTCCTCTCTGTTAGTCCCGCCTATACTTCCTGCCTAGCCAATGGCCAATCAGTGATTTATTTACTGACCAATCAGCAACACACTTGACATACAGACCATCCCACAGCACTTCCCCTTTTCTTTTCTTAAAAAGGAAGGTTTTAACTTTAACATAGTAAAATTACATATAACAAAACAATTATCAAGCAAGAATTACAGTTACAATATTAAAGAAGAGATCCTATCTATCTTATATTTGTAAGTTTAAGGTTTTATATCTAACTTATCTTTTATTATAACTAAGGAAAATTGTAAGTATCTAGTCTTTAACCACATCAAAGACCTCAGAAGGATATACTACTACCTGAGAAATGGAGAAGGATATAAGCAACTTTTAGGAGTCTTGTAGGGTAGACAGAGACAGCTGGCAGCCTGGACAGTCATTCAAAGTTCTCTTGTAAAGTTGGGGCATCTGTCTTCAGCCCACAGGCCTAGAGTCTCTTATTCACTTTTCTCTGTGTCCTGTAGAGTGTCTGGCAGTTTTCTCTGCAAAGCAGGAACCTGAAGGACCATTTTGTCAAGCAAAGTTCAGTGGTCACCTTTGTATGGGTCCTGCATGTCCAGTTGATCAGGCAGTCCAGGCAAGAACAGTTTCTTGCCCAAATGGCTATTTTTGTCAAGGTGAAGATAAACTCCGTATGGAGTGTCTTCGATGCCCATCCTCCTCTCTGAAGTAAATCGGTGCTGTCAGGAGCAGACATGTCTCACTGTCCAGAAAGTCTAAATTTTTAAAACATTTTAAATGCCATATTCTGTAGGTCTTTGAAGTGTTTGAAGACTACCTATCTATCTGAAATATAACTATGTATACCTAGAAGACTTAACTAACATGGCTACAAATATGATTATCATAGATGACTAATTATTAATCTATTTTTTAATTATCCATTATAATTTTAAATGAGTTACATAAACATAATACCTCAAACAAGAATAGAAATATATATACAGTATAACAAAATTAAGTTTAAACTTGTATCAATAAACTAAAATCTATAGCGATGTAAAACATTTTAAACAAGTTGTTACTCTTTAAAAGTAGGTTCATTAATCTACCCTTTCATCCTATCATATCTAAACTATCTCCTTTTTTTCTTTAGAAAGAGATTGTATTTATAATCAACCTGCTTTAAATAAAAATATTGGTTTTTCTCTGTCTCACACCAGAGGGCTCTTCTGATTTGGGACACAAGAATCTCTTAACCATTTTTTTTTTGAGCAATATGTCTGGGTTTAGAGGGGGAGTGAGCCAATTCCATCTCTAAAGCCAGCTTGGTATATTTGGGAATTTGGGCGTAGCTTCTCTTACTACTTCCTGCTGGAGGGGGGCGCTGTATCTTATGGGGACACAAAGAAAATTTTAGGATCATGGAGTAGTCCATGAGGCTGTATCGTCTGAGCCAGTTGCCTTGAAACCATTCTGGATGTTGAGTCATCTGGGCCATGGTGTCATTGGAGACCTTTCAGGGGGTCTTGGCTGGTCAAACCTGATGTATCTTAATCTGGAACAAATCCATAGTCTCTGGCTTTCTGTGGAAACAAAAGCAGAGACTCTTTTCCAAAGCAACATATCCTTATATCCAAATTTTGAAGTCAAGGTACCTTTAAAATATACATTTTGGCATAACTCAACAGCTTTTACAATCAAATGTTTTTCTGCAGTTACGAATATCAAAGAGAACATAATCCAGATTCTCTGTGTGGTAGCCATCTTTACGTGGCTTATTTTTTTATATTAGCTTGAGCCTATTGCTTTAAACTGTAGCCTTCTAAGCCTGAAACGGCACTGGTGCTGTGGCTGCTGGTTCCGCCCACTTCAGCTTCCCAACATGGCGGTAGTCCGTTTTCCGCCAGCTCTGGGAGCCATCAACTCTCAGAAATAGTGGGTCTATGCTTCTATCAAAGCAGCGTGTAGCGCAGAAACCTCTTTTTTGTTTTGTTTTGTTTTGTTTTGTTTTGTGCTAGCAAAGGCTAAATTCACCACATAGCTTAATGTGCCATTCGCAGAGGCCTCATTCCCGCCATACGGCGGCAGGTCGAGCACGCACGCTAGGAACCCGCCAGTAGCTCAAACCAGCAGCTGCCGCTCATTTGAGAGAGATAATTAGGAAGCTGTTTTTAGCTCCGTTTTAGAATCTTTTTACTCAGGTGTTAGGTGGAAACTCTTGCCAACACGTTGGGCGCCATTTGTTGCTGGAGAATTTCTCTCCAGCTCCCGCCACCAAGTCCCGCCAGTTCCAGAGCCCACTTATAAAATAAACACACAGACTCTTACATTATTTAAACTGCTTGGCCATTAGCTCAGGCCTGTCATTGTCTAGCTCTTACTCTTATATTTAGCCCATTTCTATTAATCTTTACTTTGCCACATGGCTCATGGCTTATTGGTACCTTACATCTTCCTTGTCCTGATGGCGGCTGGCAGTGTCTCCCTCACCCAGCTTCCTGTTCTCACAATTCTCCTCTCTGTTAGTCCCGCCTATACTTCCTGCCTAGCCAATGGCCAATCAGTGATTTATTTACTGACCAATCAGCAACACACTTGACATACAGACCATCCCACAGCAGGTCATGCCAATCTGAGTGGCTTGTGCAGCCACACAAAGCCAGGCCTGAGTTGTTGCTGTGGGCCATGTCTGGGTCTGTGGCTCAACAGCAGACAGGATCTGGACTGATGTCCGTGGCTCATGCTACCACAGGGGTTCACAGGAACTATATGTGTTGAAATCCAAGGACCATACTGAGCCAGCCCTGCCCCTCACCGGCCCTGCTTCTCTCTGGACACTGCAGCTGGAGAGCTGGTCCCACTCACCCCATGGGAGAGCCGACCGCCTCCCCCCATGAGAGAGATGGCCCCATCCCTCATCACAGGCTTGCCCACCAATGGCATGGCTCTGCCTCTTGCCTGAGGGTGTGGTCCCATTGGCCCAGACTGACCAGCTCAACTATCACCTAGACCCATATTCTGGGCCTTGGGTTGACCCACCCTAATATATGCCTCATCTATGACCTGCTGGAGTGTGCAAAGGGACCACAGGATCTCCATGACTCAGGGCAACAATAGGATATCTGAGAGATGTTTGGGTTAAGACCCAATGATAATGGTGTGACAGAGGCCTTAAACCAGACCAATGACTCATTGCTATGAACATTTTTCAAGTGGAGCTGATTGGACAAAAGGATATACTGCTTGACACACTGCAGCTCCTGATGCTACTAGGATGAAAGAAGAGATGTTGGAGAGATGGAGAAGTGCAGTGGGGTTTTTGACTTTTTGTTTTGTTTTGTTTTTAATTAATTTGGGGGGCATGCTGTAGGGGTGAGGGGCAGATATGGAGGGTCTGGGAGGTGAGTGAGATTGGGATACATGATGTGATATTTCCAAAGAATCAAAGAATTATGTTAAAAAATAAAAGATATAATAAAATAAACAAACAAAAAACCCCCAAAACTAACAGATTGAGAGCTTCCAAGGAAGATACCTGATATCTACCTCTGGCTGTCAAATGCCCTCCTCCTAGGATACAAACACATGCACATTAAAAAATATCAATTTCCAAGGAATGAAATTTATGGGCTACATTGCCCTAGTTTTCATTCTGTTCTTGTGGTAAAACCATGAGCCAAACTTAGGGAAGAAAAATGTTTATTTCAGCTTATGCTTTCAGGTCACAATCCACCATTGAGGGAAGTCAGAGCAGGAGCTAAGGCAAACGTTTGAAGCAGAAATAACAAAGGAACATTGCTTACTGGATCACTCACTGGCTCATGCTCATACGACCTGGGGCTACCTGCTCAGCGATGGCATAGCCCACAGTGTGCTCACCACAATCAGCCAACAATCAAGACAATTCCTCATTGGCCATAGGCCAATCTGATCTGTGCAACTTTTCAACTGAGGTTTCTTCTTCTAAGGTGACTATTGTGTCAAGTTGACAATGAAAACTAATCAACACACACTGCAAGCATATTCTTAGTTCTGTACAAATCAGTTTCATGGCATCTTTGCCAGAATTTTATTTTTCCCATTTTCTTAGGTCAGCCATCTTAATAGCTGTGATGATGTGGTACTATGTCATGGTAGCTTTAATTAACACTTAAAAAACAGCTAATGATAGTGAATATCTCTACATACATAAGCCATGGTGTCATGGTCAGAGGACAACTTGTGGGAGTCTGTTTTCTCCTTTTACCAAGTGGGTCCTGGGTATCAAATTCAGGTCTCCAGGCTTGGTGGCAAGCACCTTTCCCTGCTGAGCCATCTCTCTAGCCCCTACCTTATTTTAAAATGGATTTTATTACTTCTTAATTTTTAACACTTACAAGTGCTTTATATTCTAAGTAAAGCATTTTGTTAGGTATACTATTTTCAAGTATTTTCTCTGAGTCTACAGCTATCTTTTTTATCTGCTTTAAGTAAGTTTTCTTACTGAGCAAAATCAAAGAAAATTTTTTGAAATAGTCTTACTATGTAACTCTGGGTGACTTAGAACTCACTGGCCTCAAACTTTCAGCAATCCTCCTGCTTTCACTCGGATCACAGGCATGTATAATCATTCCAGCAAGTTTTAAAACTGTGTGTGTTTGTGTATGTGCAGGCACACACGTGCCATGGTGAGTGTGTGGAGGTTAGAGGACTCTCCAGAGTCAGTTCTCCTGCCCCTATGGAGAATCTGGGGATAAAATGCAGGTGGTCAAGCCTATGCCCAAATACTTTACTATCCACTGAGCAATTCTGCTGACCAATGGATAGGATTTATGTTTGCCAGTTTTATGCCTACAACTTTGCTGAAGTCATGTATTAGTTCTAAACAGATGTGTGTGTGTGTGTGTGTGTGTGTGTGTGTGTGTGTGTGTGTGTTGAATTTATGAGCACGAACTTTTTCATAGAATTCTTTTTCTATAGTTGATGTACCTTGTTTTATTCTTGACTATCTTAGTTACTTTCCTTGTTGCTGTGATAAAATATCCTAATAAAAGCAACTTAAGGAAGGAAGGGGTTGTTTTGGGTCACAGTTCCAGAGCCCAGTTCATGATGGTATGGAAGTCCAAGAAGTAGCAATAGAGAACAGTGAATGTCTGCTTGGTTCCTGTTCTCCTTTTTACACAGATCAGAATACCAACCCAGGAAATAGTTCCACACACAGTGATCATGTCTTTCAGCCCTAGTTAACCCAATCAAGAGACATGAACATCCCATGTATGTTCTGAAGCCCTTTTCTCAAGTAATTGTATATCTCAAGTTCACAATTGAAGTTAACCATCACACTGATGTTGATAATTTTAGTTTCTTCTTCCTCCTCCTTTTTCTCTTCCTTTCTTTTCTACCCCCTCTTTTCTTTTCTTTTTCCTCTATTTCTCTATCCCTTCCCTTTTTTCACTTTCAGTAGTCTATAGGTTTATTATTTTTATTGATTTCTTTAAAAAACAGCTTTTTGATTTTCTGTATCCATTTTGTTTTCAGTTGATTGTGGGTACTAGTTTCTTTTTCTCATTGTTGTTCACCAGAACTTTACTATAAGGCCCTGTTGCTGAAGATACCACACACATTGGTCACAGGAATGGAGAAATAAACTGGTACTGATCAGGAAGCTTCCTCCCTGCTGGGTAGCTTTCATGCTCCTGGAAGATACTATACATACTGCTTAGTGAAAAAAAAAAAAGGCTAGCAACAATCTTATCCAGCTGTGAACTTTGTGAAATGCAATTATGACTAGCATGGCAAGATATGCCCATTGGTCCAAAAGTGTCATAAATATTATGGGAATACCTTGATTGGATTTAAGAGCTGCTCCATAGAAGGATAACATTTCTGGAACTGTAAATCTGGCCCAAACCTCAAGGTTGGAGAGTCCACAGGTCACATAGGTGAGCCAATTACTATTTATTACTCAACTAAAAGGACATTGTGTCAAACTGCCCTCTAAATTTGCACATCTTTATCCATTGATTAGTACATCTCTCAGACCTTATTAGAAAAATGTTTTTGTATAAGAGGATAATGAAACTCACAACTGGTCAAAGTTCAGGAAATAGATGTCAGTGAAGTGCTCAGTCACAAGGACACACTCCCTTCACAAGGCTCAGGAACTGTCGTAGAAGGGGAGGTGGAAAGATTGTAAGAGCCAGAAGTTGGGGAGGGCTGGAGCAAAACTGTATCTTCTAAGCATAACAAGACCACTGCATTCATGGACTCATATCAGCTATGGTTACTTACACATAACCTGTACAAGATCAAGAAAGTCAGCATTATATCATAGAGTGAGAAGGGGTTCATGAGTCCTGATCCCTAACTGAACAGCTATGGACAGCTGATGGCTTTTGTGGGGTAGGATAGTCAGTTTTCTTTAACAGTGTGGCTTCTGGTAGGTTGACTGTGCTCCAGTGTTTGGCCGTATATCCTGCAGTACATGTGCAGCACAAATTAGAGTCATTGCATAATTAAAAAAAAAATAAGATCGCTTTTATTTTCCTTTTTTTTTTTTTTTTTTGCTCTTTCTGTTGACTTTGGGTTGATTTTGCTTGCTTTTCTTAATCTTTTAACTAAGCTGCTCTTTTTCAACATAAGCATTTAATACTTCTGCATATTTCCCTCTGTTTTAGCTATACCTACGATATCTTGAAAACGATGTTAATTTTATCTTAATTGAGCTCTATGTATTTAAAATTATTTTATTTTATGTATATGAATGTTTTGTCTGCATGTATGATTGTGCACCAGGTGGATGCATGTCTCATATCTGTGGAGGCTGGAAGATAGTGTCAGATCCCCTGGAACTGAAGTTACAGGCATCTATGAGCTGCCTCTATGTGGTTGCTGGGAATTGAAGCCAGGTCCTGTGGAAGAGCAGTGAGTGCTTTTTTTTTTTTAAATTTTTATTTTGCAATACAATTCAGTTCTACATATCAGCCACAGATTCCCTTGTTCTCCCCCCTCCCACCCCCCTCACCTTCCCCCCAACCCGCCCCCCCATTCCATTCTCCTCCAGGGCAAAGCCTTCCCCACAAACTGAGATCAACCTGGTGGACTCAGTCCAGGTAGGTCCAGTCCCCTCCTCTCAGGCCGAGCCAAGGGACCCTGCATAGGCCCCAGGTTTCAAACAGCCGACTCATGCAATGAGCACAGGACCCGGTCCCACTGCCTGGATGCCTCCCAAACAGATCAGGCCAATCAACTGTCTCACCCACTCAGAGGGCCTGATCCAGTTGGTGACCCCTCAGCCATTGGTTCATATTTCATGTGTTTCCGTTCGTTTGGCTATTTGTCTCTGTGCTTTACCCAACCTTGGTCTCAACAATTCTCGCTCATATAAACCCTCCTCATTCTCGCTAATTGGACTCCCAGAGATCCACCTGGGGCCTAGTCATGGATCTCTGCATCCAGATCCCTCAGTAGTTGGATGAGGTTTCTAGCACAACAATTAGGGTGTTTGGCCATCCCATCACCAGAGTAGGTCAGTTCGGACTGTCTCTCGACCATTGCCAGCAGTCTGTTGTGGGGGTATCTTTGTGGATTTCTGTGGGCCTCTCTAGCACTTTGTTTCTTCCTATTCTCATGTGGTCTTCATTTACCATGGTCTCCTATTCCTTGTTCTCCCTCTCTGTTGTTGATCCAGCTGGGATCTCCCACTCACCCAAGCTCTCTTTCCCTCGACCCTCGCCCTTCACTACCCCCACTCATGTCCAGGCTGTTCATGTAGATCTCATTCCATTTCTCTGTCATTGGGCGATCCCTGTGTCTTTCTTAGAGTCCTGTTTTCCAGGTAGCCTCCCTGGTGATGTGAGTAGCAGTCCAGTCATCCTTGTTCCACATCTAGTATCCTGCTATGAGTGAGTACCTACCATGTTTGTCTTTCTGAGTCTGGGATACCTCACTCAGGATGATTTTTTCTAGATCTATCCATTTGCGTGCAAACCTCATGATGTCATTGTTTTTCTCTGCTGAGTAGTATTCCATTGTGTATATGTACCACATTTTGTTTATCCATTCTTCAGTTGAAGGGCATCTAGGTTGTTTTCATGTTCTGGCTATTACAAACAATGCTGATATGAACATAGCTGAACAAGTGCTCTTGTGGTGTGGTTGAGCATTCCTTGGGTATATGCCCAAGAGTGGTATAGCTGGATCTTGGGGGAGATGGATTCTCAATTTTCTAAGAAAGCGCCATATTGATTTCCAAAGTGGTTGTACAAGCTTGCATTCCCACCAGCAGTGGAGGAGAGTTCCCCTAGCTCCACATCCTCTCCAGCATAAGGTGTCTTCAGTGTTTTTGATCTTAGCCATTCTGACAGGCGTAAGGTGGTATCTCAGAGTTGTTTTGATTTGCATTTCCCTGATGATTAGGGATGTTGAGCAATTCCTTAAATGTCTTTCAGCCATTTGAGTTTCCTCTGTTGAGAATTCTCTGTTTAGCTCTATAGCCCATTTCTTAATTGGACTGTTGGGCATATTGATGTCTAATTTCTTGAGTTCCTTATATATTCTGGATATCAGTCCTCTGTCAGATGTGGGGTTAGTGAAGATCTTTTCCCATTCTGTAGGCTATCGCTTTGCTTGTTGACCGTATCCTTTGCCCTACAAAAGCTTCTCAGTTTCAAGAGGTCCCATTGATTGATTGTTTCTCTAAGTGTCTGTGCTACTGGTGTTCTATTTAGAAAGTGGTCTCCTATGCCAATGCGTTCAAGACTACTTCCTACTTTCTCTTCTAGCAGGTTCAGAGTAGCTGGATTTATGTTGAGGTCCTTGATCCACTTAGACTTAAGTTTTGTGCATGGTGATAGATATGGATCTATTTGCAGCCTTCTACATGTTGATATCCAGTTTTGCCAGCACCATTTGAAGATGCTTTCTTTTTTCCATTGTGCACTTTTGGCTTCTTTGTCGAAAATTATTTGTTCATAGGTGTGTGGATTAATGTCAGGGTCTTCAATTCGATTCCATTGGTCCACATGTCTGTTTTTATGCCAGTACCAAGCTGTTTTTATTACTGTAGCTCTATAGTAGAGCTTGAAGTCAGGGATCGTGATGCCTCCAGAGGTTGTGTTATTGTACAGGATTCTTTTGGCTATCCTGGGTTTTTTGTTTTTCCATATGAAGTTGAGTATTATTCTTTCCAGGTCTGTGAAGAATTGTGTTGGTATTTTGATGGGGATTGCATTGAATCTGTAGATTGCTTTTGGTAAGATTGCCATTTTTACTATGTTAGTTCTGCCTATCCATGAGCATGGGAGATCTTTCCATTTTCTGACATCTTCTTCAATTTCTTTTTTCAGGGACTTAAAGTTCTTGTCGTATAGGTCCTTCACTTGCTTGGTTAGTGTTACCCCAAGGTATTTTATGTCATTTGTGGCTATAGTAAAGGGTGATGTATCTCTGATTTCCTTCTCCGCTTTTTTGTCCATTGTATATAGGAGGGCTACTGATTTTTTTGAGTTGATCTTGTATCCTGCTATGTTGCTGAAGGTGTTTATAAGTTGTATCAGTTCCTTGGTGGAATCTTTGGTGTTGCTCAAGTATACTATCATGTCATCTGCGAATAGGGAAAGCTTGACTTCTTCCTTTCCAATTTGTATCCCCTTAATCTCCTTATGTTGTCTTATTGCTCTGGCTAGAACTTCAAGTACTATATTGAATAAGTATGGGGAGAGCAGACAGCCTTGCCTCGTTCCTGATTTTAATGGAATTGCTTTGAGTTTCTCTCCATTTAATTTGATGTTGGCTGTTGGCTTGCTGTAAATTGCCTTTATTATGTTTAGGTATGTTCCCTGTATTCCTGATCGCTCCAAGACCTTTATCATGAAGGGGTGTTGGATTTTGTCAAATGCCTTTTCAGCATCTAGTGAGATGATCATGTGGTTTTTTTCTTTGAGTTTGTTTATATGGTGTATCACATTGACAGACTTTCGTATGTTGAACCATCCTTGCATCCCTGGAATGAATCCTACTTGATCATGGTGGATAATTGTTTTGATGTGTTCTTGGAGTCTGTTTGCCAGTATTTTATTGAGTATTTTTGCATCAATTTTCATGAGGGAGATCAGTCTGTAGTTCTCTTTCTTTGTTGTATCCTTGTTTGGTTTGGGAATCAGGGTAATTGTAGCCTCATAGAAGGAGTTTGGTAATGTTCCTTCTGTTTCTATTTTGTGGAACAATTTAGAGAGTATTGGTATTAACTCTTCTTTGAAGATCTGGTAGAATTCTGCACTGAAACCATCTGGTCCTGGGCTTTTTTTGGTTGGGAGACTTTTAATGACTGTTTCTATTTTGTTAGGGGTTATTGGACTATTTAAATAGTTTATCTGGTCTTGATTTAATTTAGGTATGTGGTACCTATCCAGAAAATTATCCATTTCTTTTAGGTTTTCCAGTTTTGTGGAATAGAGGTTTTTGAAGTATGACCTGATGATTCTCTGGATTTCCTCAATGTCTGTTGTTATGTCCCCCTTTTCATTTCTGATTTTGTTGATTTGGATGCTCTCTCTCTCTGTCTTTTGGTTAGTTTGGATAAGGGCTTGTCTATCTTGTTGATTTTCTCAAAGAACCAACTCTTTGTTTCATTAATTTTTTGTATTGTTCTCTTTGTTTCTATTTTATTGATTTCAGCTCTCACTTTGATAATTTCCTGGCATCTATTTTTCCTGGGAGACTTTGCTTCTTCCTGTTCTAGAACTTTCAGGTGTGCTGTTAAGTCACTAGTGTGAGATTTCTCCAGCTTATTTATGTGGGCGTTTAGTGCTATGAATTTCCCTCTTAGTACTGCTTTCATAGTGTCCCATAGGTTTGGATATGTGGTGTCTTCATTTTCGTTGATCTCTAGGAAGTCTTTAATTTCTTTCTTTATTTCTTCCTTAACCCATTGGTGATTCAGGTGGGTATTGTTCAGTTTCCATGAGATTGTAGGTTTTCTGTAGTTTTTGTTGTTGTTGAAATCCAACTTTAGACCATGGTGGTCTGATAGAACACAGGAGGTTATTCCAATTGTTTTGTATCTGTTTAGATTTGTTTTGTGACCAAGTATGTGGTCGATTTTAGAGAAGGTTCCATGGGGTGCTGAGAAGAAGGTATATTCTTTTTTGTTAGGATGGAATGTTCTGTAGATGTCGATTAAGTCCATTTGAGTCATGACATCAGTTAAGTCCTTTATTTGTCTGTTAAGTTTCGATTTGGGGGATCTGTCCAGTGGTGAAAGTGGGGTGTTGAGGTCTCCCACTATTAATGTGTGGGGTTTTATATGTGATTTAAGCTTTAATAATGTTTCTTTTACATATGTGGGTGCCCTTGTGTTTGGGGCATAAATATTCAGAATTGAGACTTCATCTTGGTGCATCTTTCCTGTGATGAGTATGTAATGCCCTTCTTGATCTCTTTTGATTGATTTTAGTTTGAAGTCTATTTTGCTGGATATCAGGATGGCTACACCCGCTTATTTCTTAAGACCGTTTGATTGGAAAGTCTTTTCCCAGCCTTTTATTTTTAGGTAGTGTCTATCTTTGAATTTGAGATGTGTTTCTTGTATGCAGCAGAAAGATGGGTCCTGCTTTCGTATCCATTCTGTAAGCCTATGTCTTTTTATAGGTGAATTAAGTCCATTGATATTGAGGGATATTAATGTCCAGTGATTGTTCATTCCTGTTATTTTTTGGTGGTGATGTGTGTGTACTTTTCTTCGTTGGGGTTTACTGCTGTGGCTTTATCTATTGCCTGTGTTTTCGAGGGTGTATCTGACTTCCTTAGGTTGGAATTTTCCTTCTAGTGCTTTCTGTAGGGCTGGGTTTGTGGATAAATATTGTTTAAATCTGGCTTTGTCATGGAATGTCTTGTTCACTCCATCTATGATGATTGAAAGTTTTGCTGGGTATATTAGTCTAGGCTGACATCCATGGTCTCTTAGTGTCTGCATTACATCTGTCCAGGTCCTTCTGGCTTTCAAAGTCTCCATTGAGAAATCGGGTGTTATTCTGATAGGTTTACCTTTATATGTCACTTGGCCTTTTTCCTTTGCTGCTCTTAATATTCTTTCTTTATTCTGTACATTTAATTGTTTAATTATTATGTGGCGAGGGGACTTTTTTTGGGGGTCTAGTCTGTTTGGTGTTCTATAGGCTTCCTGTATCTTCATAGGCATTTCCTTCTTTAAGTTGGGAAAGTTTTCTTCTATGATCTTGTTGAATATATTTTCTGTGCCCTTGAGCTGGTATTCTTCTCCTTCTTCTACCCCTATTATTTGTAGGTTTGGTCTTTTCATGGTGTCCCAAATTTCTTGGACATTTGGTTCATGACTTTGTTGGCTTTAGTGTTTTCTTTGACTGATGAATCTATTTCTTCTATTGTATCTTCAACGCTAGAGATTCTCTCTTCCATCTCTTGCATTCTGTTGATTATACTTGCATCTGAAGTTCCCAATCGTTTTCTCAGATTTTCTATTTCCAGCATTCCCTCTGTTTGTGTCTTCTTCATTTTTTCTATTTCCCTTTTCAGGTCTTGGGCTGTTTCCTTCATTTGTCTCATTGATTTTTCTTGATTTTCTTTCAGTATTTTATTGTTCTCTTTCAGGACTTTATTGATTTCTTCTAATTTGTTTGCCCTTTCCTCTAGTTGTTTACAGCATTCTTCACATTTTTTTTTGTCTTTTCCTCTACACGAGCCTCTAGCTTCTTCATGATGACATTCATAAGGCTATTTTCTTCTGCTTCTTCCAATTTCTGATGTTCAGGTCTAAGTGTTGGAGGAGGGCTAGGGCCTGGTGATGGTGTATTGCTATTCATTTTGTTGTATGTGTTTCTGCCTTGACGTCTGCCCATCTCCTTGTGGTTCGTTCTTGGCCTTATCCGCACACTTGGTTCAGACAGAGCTGACAGATTCAGGAAGTCTCTCTCTCTTGTCCAGATGGGAGCTCTCTTGTCCAAATTGGAAGTCTGGGGCAGGATGGGAGCTCTTGCTCAGAAGGGCAGTCCGGGGGAGGATGGGAGCTCTTCTCTCTCTCTCTCTCTCTCTCTCTCTCTCTCTCTCTCTCTCTCCTCCAGACGGGAAGTGTGTGCTGTGCTGTGCTTCAGAAGGGCCAGTGAGTGCCTTTAACCACTGAGCCATCTCTCCAGTCCCATATTTCTATGTATTTTTATTTTTTTTTGAGGTTTTCCTTTTTTGTTCTTGGGTTTTGTTTTGTTTTTGAGACAAGGTTTCTCTGTGTAGGCCCAGATGTTCTAGAACTCACTCTGTAGACCAGACTGTCCTTGAACTCAGAGATCCACTTGCCTCTGCCTCCTGAGTGCTAGGATTAAAGGCATGCCCCAGGATTTCCTTTTTGACCCATAGATTGCTTAGACAAATGTTTTTGAAGTTTCCAGAAAATTTTTCCATTTTTCTTTTATTGAAAGTAGATTTTTTTTTCATGCAATATATTCTGACATGGTTTCTCTTCCACCAACTCCTCTGAGCTCCTTCCCCTCCAAATTCACTCCCTTTCTGTCTGAGAGAACTTTAAAAAAAAAGATTCTAAAATTGAGCTAAAAACAGCTTCTTACTTCAGGTCTCATGCAGGATTGTGGTACAGAAACACATCCACTGGCTGTGGCGGTCTTCAGCACCAACATGTGGACTCTCAGTCTCTGATGAGCTGGGCTGCAATACAAAGAGACTTCTCCCAGCTGATACCTGCAGGCTTGGGAGCACAGCCATGGACTTAAAAACACAGTCATACTATTTAACACTGCTTCCCAGAATTGGGGAGGTAAGTACAACTTGGTACCTCCGCCATGCTGAAAAACTGAATGGGGCAGTCAGCATCCAAGGCTGTCACTTTTTGTCCTAGCCATGCAGTTTAACAGTTTAACATCTCTCTTGGTCAGAGAAGGATTATAGATACACAAAAGACAAATTCAGATGGAATAAACCTCTAAATGGTTTACAACATATGTAAAAATGTACATAGGCTTGGAAGAGAGAGGAAAAGGAGGATAGATAGTTACATAATAAAATAGATAGTTTTAAAAAATAAAGTCTATAAAGAGAAAGAAAAAAGTAATATAAAAAATAAGCCACATAAAGATGAAAATTACACAAAGAGTCTGGATTATATTGTCTTTGGGATTTTTAACTGCAGAAAGACATTTGATTGTTAAAGCTGCTAAGTTAAACCAATATATATATATTTTAAAGGTATCTTGACTTCAAAATTTGTGTCTAAGAATGCATTGCTTTGGAAAAGAGGTTCTGCTTTTGTTTTCACAGAAAATGAGAACTTGTGGATTGCTTCCAGGCTAATATGGTTTGCTCAACAAAGACTCCCGGAAAGGTCTCCAATGACAGCCATGGTATAAATGATCCAACATCCAAAATCAAAAGTAACTGGCTGAGATGATCCACCCTCACAGACTACTACAGCCAAGATTTAACTATAATTCTTAATTTTCTCAGGATCCCCATAAGATTACCAATGCTCCCAATCAGTAGGAAGCAGTATGTGTGAAAAGCTATGCCCAAATTCCCAAAAATTATTTATAAATGTTTACTTTTATTTAAAGGGGCTTGATTATAAATGCAATCTCTTTCTAAAGAAGAAAGGGGAATATAGATATGATAGGATAAAAGAGTAGCTTATTGAATCTACTTTTTAAAATTTTTTTTGGATTTTTGAGACAGGGTTTCTCTGTGTAGCTTTGGTGCCTGTCCTGGATCTTGCTCTGTAGACCAGGCTGGCCTCAGACTCACAGACATCTGCCTGGCTCTGCCTCCTGGGTGGTAGGATTAAAGGCATGCACCACCACCACCTGAATCTACTTTTAAAGAGCAACAACTTGTTTAAAATATTTTACATTGCTATTGATTTTAGTTTATTGATACAAATTTAAAGTTAATTTTGTTATACTGTATATATTTCTACTCTTATTTGAGGTATTATGTCTATCAACTCATTTAAAATTGTAATGTATAATTAAGAAACACAGATTAATAATTAGTCATCTATGATAATCATACTTATAGTCATGTTAGTTAAGTTTTCTGGGTATACATAGACATATTTCAATTAGTAATTTTCAAATACTTCAAAGATTTACAGAATATGGCACTTAAAATGTTTTAAGAACTTAGACTTTTCTGGACAATGAGAAACATCTGCTCCTGGCAGCACCTATTTGCTTTGAAGAGAAAGGTGGGCATCAAAGACACTCCATATGGAGTTTACCTTCTTCTTGGCAAAACTGGCCATTTGGGCAAGAAACTGCTCTTGCCTGGACTGCTTGACAGTATGTTATATAGATTGGACATGCAGGACCCATGGGAAAGTGACCACTAAACTTTGCCTAAACAGAGCGAGATGGTCCTTTAGGTTCCTGCTTCACAGAGGAGACTGCCAGACATTCTGCAGGACACAGGGAGAAGCAACTGATGAACTTTGACAATAGGCAAGACAGTCCTTCAAATTTCCTGCTTCACTAAAAAGTCTGCAAGAGACTCTAGGCCTATAGGCTGAAGATAGATGCCCCAATGTTACAGAAGAACTTTGGATGACTGTTCAGGCAGCCAGATGTCTCTGTCATTTCTAGAATTATGAAAGTTGCTTGCAATGTACTTCCTGTTTACTCAGGTAATATTATATCTTTCTGTATTTTTTTATGTAATTGAAGGCTAGATAGTTATAGTTATAATTTTCCTTGGTTGTGATAAAAGATAAATTAAATATGAAACTTTAGACTCACACATATAGGATAGATGATAGAATATTTTCTTTAATTTTGCCAAATACAAATAGACTAGATATTGTAAGTGTAATTCTTGCTTAGTAACTGTTCTATTATATGTAATTTTACTACGTTAAAGTTAAAACTTTCCATTTTGATTAGACAGAAAAGGGAAAGTACTGTGGGATGTCTTTCTGTATGCTGTAAATATGTGTTGCTATGATTGGTTAGTAAAGAAGCTGCTCTGGCCTATGGTGATTCAGGTTATAGCCAGGTGGGAAATCCAAGAGCGAGACAGGAAGACAAAAGGAGAGGCAGAGGAGATGCCAGCCTGCTGCCCAAGGAGCAACATGGCAGCAGATCAGTAACACCATGGCCACATGGCAATACACAGATTAATAGAAATGGGCTAATTTAAGATGAAAGAGCTAGCAAGCAAGAATTCTTAGCCATAGGCCATACAGTTTGTAATTAACATTAAGCCGCTGAGTGGTTATTTTATAAGCAGCTGCAGGACTGCGGGTGAAAGAGATTTGTCCCGACCATGGGCCGGGCAGGACACAGAACATCTTACAACTACACATATAAGAAAGCATTTGGGTGACAGGCACATGCTCAGTTTAAGGCCATACTTCAAGAAGGGAACACATTTCTGGCTATGCTTAGCTTGAAGTCATAAAGTAAATGTCTAAAAAGTTAAAATGTCACATGGGAACATTCAGATTGTATCATAAAAATGGTGAGCAGTGATACTTCTGGGCATGCTCAATTTCTTTTCTGCTAAAAAGTTTTAGTTGAAACAAAAGCAAAAGGCATTTGGTTGTAATGTTTGGGAAGTTTATGGAACCCTTAAAAGGTACAGTTCCTGGGGGAAGGCTTAGAGGGTTTATAGCCTGGTTTTGTATCCAGTTAACTCTCTCTGTCTGTGTTTGTTGTTC
The DNA here is from genome assembly GCF_949786415.1 of Peromyscus eremicus. NCBI lineage: Eukaryota > Metazoa > Chordata > Mammalia > Rodentia > Cricetidae > Peromyscus > Peromyscus eremicus. Next base: position 118,030,323 of record NC_081422.1, read on the forward strand.
AAGATGTGATCTCTCAGATTCCTGCTCCAGTCACCTTCTGCCATGTTTCCCTTGCCATTATGGATTCTCTCTCTGGAACCATAAGCCAAAATAAAGTTTTTCTTCTTAAACAAAAATTAAAAAATGTGGTCTTACATACTGACTTTTGTGATGCCAGAATTGCATCATGAAAGGTACTTTGATCTCTGAAATAATGCTCAGCAGAGACTGTTGACCAATTAGAAACCCTCGTTAGTGCTACATGAGCAATAAATATACTCTTATATATTTAAGCCATTTTACATTTTGTAATTTATTTGCTATAGTACCTAGAATTTTCTTAACTAGTATAGAAATTATAACCTTGGAGAGGGAGGCTGCCATGTAAAACTGAAACAGGCAACGTTCACTAAATGTTAAGGAATTCTATCTTCAGGATTGAAAGTGGTAGTTATCTAGAGTTTGAGATGGAAAAGAGGATAGTCTATGAAAAAACATAAGTGTAAACGAATTTCTAAATGGTCCTACTAAATAAAAAACATGGAGCCAGGTATAGGGATGAAAGCCTTAGAGATTAGGGAAATAGTGATAGCCACCAATCTTACCTCTCCAGCTCTGAAACTACTAGAAAGGGAGTGACTTCCTGTCTACCCAAGCCTTTATTGCCTTAATGTTCTGCCCTCTCATTGGCTCTTAGTCCAGCCACATCACTTCCTTGTCACTGCCTGACCGTACAGACCTCCAGGTCTCTATGGTTGGTACTGGGATTAAAGGCATGTGTCACCACGCTTGGCTGTTCCCTAGTGTGTCCTTGAACACACAGAGACTCTGCCTGCCAAGTGATTGGATTAAGGGCGTGTGCTACCACTGCCTGACTTTTGTGTTTATGGCTTGCTATGTCCTCTGATCTCCAGGCAAACTTTATTTATTAACATACAAATAAAATATCACCACACATAAAGAATGTCCTAGTGTGATGGACAGATTCTTTGTTTATAGTAAGAATCATTACAGTTGTAAACAATTGTGTGCTGGCTAGTTTTTATATCAACTTGACATAATCTAGAGTCATTTGGGGAAAGGGAGCCTCAAATTGAGGAAATGCCCTCATCAGATTGGCCCTTGGGCAAGCCTGTGAAATATTTTCTTGATTGGTAATTAATGTGAGTGGGTCCAATCCCACAGGGGTCTTTGCTACCGCTATGTGGACTGCTGGGGCCGTACCAGAGGAGCAGCAGGTGGCAAATGAGTTCAGGAGGAGGGCCCACCAGGAAGCAAAGCTCTGATGGGTGAATTTTGGATAAGCAAGGCCCCTCGGAGGGCTTTTGCTCCAGAATGTCTCTTGCTACTGCTGTGCCTTTACATCTTTGCCACTGCCATTTTTCTCTGTTATCTGGCATGGTGTGAATGGGTGTGGGGGGAACCCCACTGCCTTTAATGTGATTATCTCATGGAAATATCCCATTCTACTGGGCATTTTTACCTGTGGATTACTATGGTGATGATTGCCTCTTAAGTTGTACTGTTTAATTGAAGGAATGATTTTATACAATAATAGTGATAGTTTAAATAAAAAAAAGAAATTTGATGATTAAGGGTTTCTAACAAACATAGTAAGAGATTATTGATAGAAGTTAGTTTAGTGATAAAATTAGTACAGGGAAAGGTAGGCTACAGTGTTGCTCCCACCTCAGGTAAAGCAGGGGCTGCAGAGGATAGAAAATAAGAACAAGGAAGTGTCACACAGCTAGCTCCTCTTGAGTAGCCCTGTAGACTGTGGCTTAGGTTAATGATTAAGAAAAACAATTGAGTCCCAGATGCCCAGTTAGCTCATTATTTTAATCTTAATGTTGGGAGGTATGTTCACAGGTTTCAGTGTGCATTATAGCTAAAACAAAGCTTTAAACAATGACTTAAGGTTAGGTTAAGATGTTTTTGTTAGTGGCTTTGAGCTAGAAAATTTTGAAAAACAATTTAAAGTTTAGAAGGACACACTTTAAATAGCTGAGTGAGGGACTCATTAAGGTCAGGGAGCAGGAACAATGACAGTCTAGCTATTGCTGGCTGATGTACCTTTCTTGCTAGGATGGACTGGTGACCAAGGGTGATGATTAATTCCTTGTACCCATTTCTGTCCTCAGATTTCTGATATAAAAACTGTTGAGTGGGTATGCACCCTGAGGATTTAAAGTAGAGCTGACTGACTGTTTTTCATACATACAAGTTCAGATTTGTAATTCCTTTAAGATTTTTTTATAAGATTATCTTTTGAGACAAATAATAAACTAATTGGTCCTTTCTTTGTAACTGCAACATGCAGCCTGTCAGCAAAAGAACTGACTGAGAAAAATGCCTTTCTTGCTTACACTATGTTAATCTATAACAAGTTGCTTGGAAATGAATGTATGTATGTTCTTGTGACAACTTGTTTTTTACCTGTAATAAACAAAATGTTTATTCATGTAAGGAATATGGAAAACATATTGCTTTTTACTTGTATTCATTGTAACCATTCACTTAAAAATAGAATGTAATCACATTATAATTTTTATACTGCTTGAAAGATTTTTCCAGGGTATGTAATCTGTAAGGGAAAAAATAAAGTTAGTTAGAAGGAAAAAAAATTAAGAACAGACAGAAGGGAGGCATCGGGTAGGAGAACAGGACAGAAAAATAGAGTAGAATAAGCAGCAGAAAGAATAATAAAATAAAGAACTAAGTGTTGGCCCTCAGGAAAGTCCTCATGTGTCTGTTTGTTTGTCCAGTAGTTTACCTATTCTGCATCTCCTCTTCAGTTTCCCTGACCTGCAGAAGGCTTGCCATTCATCAGCACCCTTGGTGAGGTCCTGACATGATGGAGGTGTGTGTGTGTGTGTGTGTGTGTGTGTGTGTGTGTGTGTGTGTGTGTGTGTATGTGTGTGTGTGTGTGTGTGTGTGTCTTTTTCGACACTGGCCCCAGAGAGTTTTGTTCCCCTCTCTGGCCTCAGAGAATTAAGTTTTACTCTCTCAGATATTAAAGTCAAGTTGAGTGTTTAGTTTGCTGACTCCGTGGATTCTTGCCAATCCCTGAGCTGCTGAAGGCTGGTCCTCATGGCAGCAGTGGTTGGTCCTGGATATTATAAGAAAGCATGCTGAGCCAGGAATGGTAGCACATACCTCAGGTGGATCTCTGTGAGTTCAAGGCCAGCCTAGTCTATGTAGTGAGTTTCAAGACAGCCAGCAGTGCACAGAGAAATCCTGTCTCAAAAACAAAACAAACAAACAAAAGATGAAACAACAACAACAAAAACAAAAAACCAGGCTGAGCAAGAGATGAAGAGCAAGCCAGTAGTAAGCACTACTCCTCCATGACCTTTGCATTAGTTCCTAGCTTGAGTTTTTGCCCTGACTTTCCTGGATAATGGACTAGAAGCTGTAAGATGATATAAACCTTTTTGTCTCTAAGTTGCTTTTGGTCATGATATTTTATTAGAGCAATAGAAACTCAAACTAAGAGAAGTTAAGATTTTTTTAAACTGTAGAGATTAAATGATATATTTGGTGTATATTCATTATATTTTAATAACTTTAAAAAATAACATAGTTAGCTCCATGTTTTAGCTAGGATCCAGAGACCAAACCATCCAGAAATGAACAGAGGGACTAGAGAATGCAGCAGAGAATTGCCAATGTACACACTCTCTCCTCTGGAAAGAGAACTCATTCTTTGTTATAATAAAGTCACCACATGCAAATTTTAATCATTTTTTAAAAATATAAGTGTAGAATTAAAACAAAAATGTTCCGACTTGAAAATAATTGTCTGGTACTTGGTCTTGGGACATGGAGGTCTGGGAGCCCATAGAACACTCTGTCATACACAGCCTCATGCCACTTAAACATTCATCCTTCCACCTGGTACATGCTCAGAGCTGCACTGAGGGAGCACATGTGGCAGTTCGAGGCTGAGGACTGGAACCTGACAGACTGAACTGTTTCAAGTTGAACCCCAGTCCTATCTTGGTGTGTAATTGTTGGCTTGTTACTTAACAGTTTGCCTCATTTCCTCTTCTGATAAGTTGTAAAAAACAAATGCACTTACCTCACAGGCTTACTGAGCAGCATCTCTGGTAGGATGGATAGTCCCTAAACTTCCTTCTTCAGGCCCTCATCTATTCTGGTCATTGTGTAGTTCCTTAGCTTGACTGCATTCATACCCCTGGGATTCAAGACTGATACCCTTTCCATCAGCTTTCACATTGGCTCTTTTATTTTGTCTTTCAGAGCAGCCACCTTAGTACATTTTAAAATTCATTCACTATTTGCTCAGAGCAGAAGCTTCGATGCGTTTCTGAAGCTCCTAGTCTAGTTTTGGGAGTGGGTGAGAAACATCATTCCAAATGAAATGAACTCTCTGAACTCCCTACCCTATGTGGTCCTTCTATTGTAACTCTATTAACAAATTAATCCATTGATTATGCCAGTGCCCTCATGATCTAATCACTTCTCCACCTCCTTATAAAGCCCTGCTGTAGATGTAACCAACCATCTTATTAAATAAGAAACACAGAGCCGATTCAGAGAAGAAAGCCAAGAGGTCAGGACTAAGAGCCTTACCCTTCCTGCTTCAGCCAAGAGAGCTCTCCGAAAGGGAGCTACTTCCTGTGTGTTTGTCTTTATAAAGACTTTCGGTTCTGCCTTCTCATTGGTTGTAAACCCATGCCTCGTCACTGCCTGTCTGTAAAGACTTCCAGGTCTTCTATGGTTGGGATTGAGATTTAAGGCGTGTGCCTCCAATGCTGGCTGTATCTTTTTACACACAGAGATCTACCTAGCTCTGTCTACCAAGTGCTGGGATTAAAGGCGTGCGCCACCACCACCATGCTCTTGCTATGGCTCTAATAGCTCTGACCCCCGGGCAACTTTATTTATTAACATACAATTAAAATCACATTTCAGTACAAATAAAATACCACCATACCCTGCCTCTAAATATTGTATTGTAGACCCAGCATTGAATATGTAACTTATTTGGTGAACACTTTCTGCTCAAACAATACTACTGAGTAGCCCCTCCATGCTTAGTTACTGGTAGGCACAGAAATGGGGCTATCATCAAATCATAAGTTCATACAAAAGTCACAGCTTCTCTAAATAATAGCATAACTTCCACATTCTTAGTCTTTCTTGCAGAGTGGCCTACTGTGGGAAAGTGTTTTTTTTTTATTTTTTATAAGACTTGCTGCTGCTCTTTTGGTTTCATAGAAGCTAGAGTGCTTTGCACAGGGGGAACACAGAAATATATTCAATCACTATTGGGGAAGCATAAGAGTATCTGCATAAAATTTTCACTGCTTTTCTTGGGAGAAATGATAGTAAGCAGAAATCTTGACTGGATCCTAACATTTCTGTCTCAAGTAGACACAAAATTCTTCCCTGTAGGGCTGTATGACAGAAAATGGATGTAATCAAAGGAAGCACTGTACTTCTCCCTGATCTGTTTCTCTCCCTGGTGCTTTAGCAATTACTTCCTTTCACATGCTCAAGGTTACAGCTTGAACTGGGTTCTCCTGCAAGAAAGTTCTGGCTTTTTTGTAGTTCTGAGGGGTGTTTAGAGACAGAGCCTCAATATAGCCTAGGTTAGCCTTAAACTCATCTTGAATGCTGGGATTACATATATACACCATCAGATTCACAGTGAAGGTTAGCCTTCTCTTTACATTCGCCTATAAACCTAATCTGTCTTTTATGATATTGTGATTTGGGATTTTTTTTCCTCCAGAGATGTTTCTACTTTAGTGTAAAAGTGGCACAGACAATTGAAAGGTTGGAGAGTGTAAAGATCTTGTCCAGGATTTCCCATTTGCCTTAGTTTTCCCTGTGAGCTAAGAGTCCTAAGCATGCAACTCCAAAATAAGTGCTCCAAATACTTTAGAAAGTATTAGAAAGTTTAGAAAGAGCCTCTAGAGTACAAACCACTCTCAGTTTCAGAAAGGAATGTTGGGTTCTGCTTCCCTTTGGGTTTAATGCCATCTTTAGCTAAAGGGTGGCAGACACCACCTGCCTATAATAAAACAGTGGAGGAAAGAGAGCCAGCCTTTCTCTCTTTGTGGCAGTTACTAAGTCTCTGAGTCACTTTTTCCTTATCCTTATAGAGTCAGCAGGATCACTTCTACTAACCCAGGATTTCTAACAAAGTGAGGTTATTGGACCAAAGCACTTTGTATAGACTATATGAACCAGGTTCAGCTATTTATAAAAACAGTACCTCTCAGAGGTTCCTAGGGAGCCTTGTCTTGAGGGGTGTTGGAAGTTGTTTGAGATGTACATATTTTCCCTCCAAGTTTTAAACAGGTTTATTACTACAAGACTTCTTAGGGACTTTAATGCATCATGTATCTCCACAAAGTTAATTCCCCTCAACAGTATATAAGAGAATCTCCTCTGAATTTCATGAGTCCATGACATATACTTTTAGAAAGACCATCTTAGACAATATCATGGTTCTTGGATAGAGGACTCTCTGAGTTGGTGCCAGCTATGAAGGTAATGTTTGTATCTTAAAAGAGTATTCATGGTGTCTCTTCACAGTAATGAAGCAGTAACTAAGACATATGTATTAGTTGTACAAAATGAGTGTTATTTAGACATTTTTATACATTTATGTAATGTATTTTTATTGTTTCCACCCCTATTATGTTTATTATTTTTTACAGTATGTATGTACATGCATGTGGAGGCTAGAGGACAACCTTGGGTATCGTCATCAGTAACACTGTACACTTTCTTTGAAACAAGATTTCTTATTGGCCTGAAGCTTACCAATTAGGCTAGGCTGGCTGACTCACTAAGCCCCAGGGATCCTCTTTTCTCTCTATATATAGTACTTGGATTATAAGTGTATGCTACTGTGTAGCATTTTTATGTGGGTTCAGAGAGTTAAATGTAGGTCCTTGTGTTTGTGAGGCAAGCACTTTACTTACTGAACTATTTTCTCAGTTCAAGACTTGTTATACCGGTGCAATGGTGGCACAGACATTGTGTGAGTAACCAACTACTCTCTGATTGGATTTGAGGACAAGGTGGCCATGAACCTTAGGCTGAATAGGCCATAGGCCTAGGGTAAAAAACAAATATTGTTGTTCTGCTTCAGGAATATAGCAATAAAATGACTCTTGTTGACATTCTGCTGTACCCATAAGTCAGTGCCTCACTCAGCCATCATCAGAAACTCTACTTCTTACAGTAGATGAGAACTAAGGAAAAGACCTACAACAGACAATGTACAGAGAAATCTTAAAATATTCAGTCCTAAATGAAACTTCTTCATCAAACCCCTCTCCTTGGGGCTCAGGGAGCTATTTGGAAGATAGAGGGAAAGATTTTAAGAGCCAGAGGGAATAGATGACTCCAAGGAAACAGTGTCTTTCATAAACAACAGGACTGATGCAGATAAGAACTTAGAGAGTCTGTGGTAGTATCCACAGGGTCTGCACAGATTCAAGCCAGATGGTGTTCTACCACTGAGAAGGGAAAGTGGGCACAGGCTCCCACCCCTAACCAAAATATTATCTGCAACTGACACCTGCTTGCAAAGGAAAGACTAGTCTGCAAAGGAGTTTCACTGAGTATATTAACCACACTTCAGGGTAGACCCAGAGCTCAGCAGTAGATGGCCAACACAAAATGAATTCAATGGTATTTTTGTAGAATTTAAATTTCATATTGATTTGTTTGGACATTTTTTGTTTTACTGGTCTTTTGTATATGCATTATGGTTTCCAATTTTGTGTTTTTATGGATTTTGTTATGTATGTGTGTTTCTTGTATTTTTAATTTTAAAAAAATGTGTTTTGTTTGCCTGCTTGTTTGCTTTCTAAAGAAAGGGGAAGGTGATAAAAGTCTGGGAGGAGTGGAGAAGAAGAAACCATGATCAGAATCAATTAAAAAACAAGCAAACAAAAACCAAGGACCATTTGAAACTTAAAAAAAAGTGTTTAAGGGTTGAGAAGGCAAGGAACTACCTTACTTTTAAAGCAGTTCTACAATTTTGCATTCCTGCTAGCTTAGCATGAGAGTTCCAGTGAGGATGCACAAAAGGGCTGGGAGTGTTCTGTATTTAATTATGGTAGCATTGCAAGGATGTATGTAGCTGTCTCATTTATTTAATTGTACACCAAAATAAGTACAAATAAAAAATAAAAACATTGAAACATGGCTAATTGAAGAACTGTTGGGAACTAGGGATATTAAAAACAAACAACTTTGTTTTCAAGGGCCAGAAAATGCTTCCTCTTTCTCCGTTTTTTTCCTACATAGTCTAGAAATCTAAGTGAAGATACTCTAAAAACATTTTTTAATTACCTTTCAAAAATCTTGTGCAGTAGCATCTTTACAGAAATTTCCCAATGTTTCTAAAATCTCTACAACTTTCAAGGAGATGCTACAGTTTGGTAATTTCAGTTTCTTATCTGCAGAGGGATCATTTGGCAGTGGGGGTTTCTTATCAAGTCTCTGCCCTGTGCTCCATTTTTGCTACAATTTCCACTGTACTGAGTAACTCATGCTGGTGACATGTCTAGTTTGACTAGTCCTGAGTCTGTAGCATCTTGTCACACCAATGGTGAGAAAGCAGTCTGAATTTTGGCTTCACTATTTAGTTATGTGTGATTGTGGTTTCTTCATTTGCAGTTAGAAGGTTACCAGATCTTGCTTCTCCTTTCGGTGTTTTGCACAGTTCCAGGAAGAAATGTTTGTGTACACTATAGAGTGATCCATGGAGGCACTCATGAGAAGATGATAACCCCAGTATGACAAAAGTTGGTATGGTTTTGTTGTCATAAAATGTTTGTAGAAATGCTTTGATCTAGATGAGACGCCAGCTGAGCCATCTCCCCAACCTCTCAGTTTCTCATCTTTACCACTCAATAATGGCATGAGTTTAGAACTACGAAACTCTGTGTGCTGCAGCTCTCTTTGTTAGAATGACACATGTGTGTTTTGCAGCCATGATTCATATTTCTCATTATTCATGAGAAATAAATGAGTTGGGACTATATGCCAACCTGTGTGTATTAAGTGACTAAAGTAAGCTGGCAAACGTTTTGTTACTCAAAACCTTTAGCAGTTTCTCAATTTCTATAAAATTTATTCCATTTTATTTAGCTCTTTATAATCTAGTTAAGGTAAATATTCAATTTTATCTCTTTGTACTCCATTTCAAGCCCTTCTGTCTCTGCCACATCCATCTTGAGATATCATCAGTTGATGATGATATCTCAACATCACTTGTTAATGTCTCACTGAATCTAGAGATAAAAACTCCCTGTAAGTGTGGGGAGTGAAATAGCAACAGTGGCACCACTTAATTCCATCTGCCATGGAACTGACCTTCTGGTGGTTCTGAATTTTCTGGATAGTAGAGCTTTTGAATATGCATCTTCCTAATGGATGGATGGATTAATGGATGTATAGACAGAGACATATGGGTACATTTGTATATTTCACTGACTTTTGAGTCCCTGTACCAGGACCCATGTATATTTGCTCCCTAATGTCATTTGCAAGCCTACTTTTTACAAGGATAAGCCCTGCTAGCTCCTGGCTGTGGAAAGTCTGTTTACCCTTTCCTGGAAACTTTCTCTCCTTCTACTACATGAAGTTCTATGTGTGTTAGAGACCCTAGCTTTGTTGTGAAAACTTTCCAGTTCTATTGACCCACATGGACATGTTTTCTGAACTCCTGAGAACTTGCATTTGGTGTTCCATACATTCATTTAGAACACAGTACGTTATACTAGAATTTAAACCTATGGCATGAATCAGTTGATACACACAGGTTAGCATGTAGTCCCAACTCATTTATTTCTCATGAATAATGAAAAATATGAATCATGACTGCAAACATGTATCATTCTAACAAAGAGAGCTGCAGCACACAGAGGTTTCATAGTTCTAAGCTCATGTCATTATTGAGTGGTAAAGATGAGACTGAGAGGCTGGGGAGATGGCTCAGCTGGTAAAGTGCTTGTCATGTAAATTTGAGGACCTGAGTTTGGATCTTCAGCACCAATATAAAAAGCCAAGCATGGTGGCATATACCTATAATCCCAGCATTAGGGAGGCAGAGGCAGGTAGATCCCTAGAGCTCACTAGACAGTCAGTCTAGCTAAACATGTGAACTCCAGGTCCAGAAAAAAAAAATCCCTGTCAGAAAAAGTAAGGTGGAGAGCAATTGAAGAAGACACAGGACATCAATCTCTAGCCTTCATGCATAAACATAAACTTGTGCATAAGCACCCTCACATGTGTGTGTGTGTACACACACACACACACACACACACACACACACAAATGATGGGTTCTGAGTCTAGTCATTCAGCAATAAAATATAAGCTCTTACTGCTATAAACTGAAGTTCCCAGAAAAAAGCCTCTGTCTACAAGACTGATTGGTTAGAACTTCATAATTGTGGAGAGTTAGAATGTTCCAGATCTAGAGCCACATCGCCTTGGCCTATCTTAGTCCCTTTAATAATTAATTGCAAATCTCTGTGTCTGACTTAGCATTCTTGTGACTATCAGGTGAGAAACATTTTGGACTTTATTAACAGATCCTAGCTATCATCAACCTGTAAGCTAAGTATGTCATCAAATAACACCTGAGACCTATAGCAGAGTTTTCCCCACTTTGCTGTAACCTGCCTATGTGACATTCTCACCAGTATATTTCAGAAATGCCTCTACTTATGACTTAATTTTGTTCTCTAACTATAAAAGCCTCATTAAACCATTTACTCTCTGAAAAATGTTATTTATAATGATATAAACCCATGATACTCATATTTGTCTCCAGAATAAATTATAGCCAAGTCCTTTTGATATAATAATTGTGTTTTATGTTGAAATTGTCACAAAGGGAAAGCTATTTAGCCAGTGTGCTTACGCTGTATCAAATACACTACAGATTAAAACAATCAAGGTTCTCCAGAGGAGCAGACTCTTAGGATTAAATTAGTTTATGTTAAAATGGTAACAGTGGTCTCCACTGAGAGTGCTTTGAACCTTGTAGTTAGTATCAGAGATTATACCATACAGTTGGCACTATTCCCATCAATATTAGGTGAATGGTCTAGTGTCTAGCATCACACTAAGTCATTGGGGATATCAACACATCATACCTTCCCTATGTATTGGTATGTTCCCAGCCCTGGGAAGGTATGTCACAGTGGAATTCAACCTACACTTTACATTGAGCTCTACACTTTACATAGAAACTTCCCAGGTTTGTCTTAGTTGACTTCCTGTCAGTTTTAGGACATAAATATCTATTGCAGTTATAGAGGAAAAAACTAGGGTACAGCAAGGCTGGCTCAGTGATTACCCTGAGGTCATGCAACTATGGAGCGACAGCTAAAATGTAAACTCATGTCTTCATGAATTGCCAAAACCTTTACTGATGTGCTTGCCCTCATCATCTTCAGTTGCTCCCAGCAAATTTGCTGTTCTCATCTTTCCCTGATGGGGAAATTCCCATGTTGTTCTTCTGCCAGCCTGCTCATGGGTCAAAGCAATATTTATTGGGAAGTTGTCATCCTCACTTCATATCAAAAATGAGCAGTACCAAATGGGTACTGCAAGATAGCTGCTGAATGTCAGCAGTGTCCAAACCAGATAACTCCACTGAGAACTGAGTATGCGCAGTAAATAACAAAAAGGAAGAACTGTAACAAGTTGATATCTTTCTGAAAATTTGCAAAACCTGAGAAGCTAGCCTGTTTAAAACAGGAAGCTGTGTTTGTTTACTACCTGACTGGCGTATGTGATCGAACGTTATCTTCCTTTATCGTCAGTGAGACCTAAGCTACTACTGGACTCATAAAGAGCTTAGCAAAAATCACCAGGTATCGTTTCTGCTTTTTGTTCTCTTTTAGACAAGAAATACTGAAATTCAACAGATGTTCCATTAGAATATATGTCCATGTAGACTGTGAGAGCTCTAGGAAAGGAAAAATGGATATATTATTCCAGGTAGGTGGAAGAAATAGCTTCCAGAAGCCCTCTTGCTTCCAAGAGGGTGGTGGTGTATAGTGATTTAAAGATAATGTTAGGTAGAGTGAGAAAATATTTTGCAATATATTTCCATTTTCTTCTTGCTTTCCCCTTTCCTATCCTTCCATGGAGAATGGCATTATTCCCAAAGCGTTACACTTGGTAGTTAGTGTTTATTAATACTGACTTATAAGATCATCATAAAAATGTAATCTATTGTGTGTATGCATGTATATTATTAGCACATAAATATATTCATGTGTATACTAAGTAATTATGTGTTTAAATGCATAAAAATTTCATTGGAAATTCATTCTGAGTCAGGCTACTAGATGGCTTGGTTGATGATTGCCTCAATGTCTTCTTGTCTGTGTGGATTAGGTTGGCTGGCTGTTTTGGTAGATCCTTTTAAAATTACTTTTTTGTGCCAGGTAGCAGTGGCTCGTACCCTTAATCCTAGTACTTGGGAGGCAGAGGCTGGTGGATTTCTATGAGTTAGAGGCCAGCCTGGTCTTCAGAGAGAGTTCCAGGACAGCCAGAGCTGTTACACAGAAAAACCCTGTCTTGAAAAACCAAAAAAAAAGTTATATTTTGAGAACAGACTAATAATCATATATAGGTGGATAGATATAGACAATAGTTTTGAAGGACAGAAGGGAAGAAAAAAGACCAAAATCTAGTTTTGCATTTGTATGAATTTGATATGAAGGCATAAAGTTTCCTAAAATCAATCCAATTTTGGGCAATTTAGCCATGAGTCTCTGTCTCTGTTCCCTCTTGTCTCTATCTCACTTTCTCATCCCCTCCCCACCCTGGTTTATGTCCATATAGTTTTTATCCTCTTTACTTCTCATTTTGAAATAATTTTCAAAATAACCTCCAAGACAGAACAAGATGGTTCATTTTCTCCACAAAAACACATCCTCAAACTGCACCATTTACCTTACCCACAATGTACCTTATCTTTCTGACACATGAACAAACCTGTTTCCATTTTAGTTAAAAGTATGAATTAGAATTATTCATCTTGGATAAAGATGTAGCTCAGTGGTAGAGTGCTTATCATGCTCTTTGACCTGAATTCCACTCCCAACACTGAACAAAAATTATTAACTTTTACTTACATTAATTTCCAGAAAAAATGAGGAAGCTCACTATTGCATATACTTCTTACTATTCTAATTTTAAGTATGACACAGGACATGTTTGTAGACAGACCCAAACATCTATCTGAATGGGAGAAACATTTATCTCTAACTGTTCATAATTTTCAAATGATCACAGAACTCTATAATTTGTGTAGAGCTCCTTAATTTCCCATTCTTGAGTATAAAAATATTAAAATCTTTAGGTACATAATATTCTCTTCTCATGGTAGGTTTACATCTTGTCTTTAAGAAATAAGAGGAAAAGCAGAGTTACTCCTTTCTTGGAGGAAGACCATTCTGTTTGGATTGGATTCTAATTCTAACTCATACTTTTAACTAAAATGGAAACAGGTTTGTTCATGTGTCAGAAAGATAAGGTACATTGTGGGTAAGGTAAATGGTGATGTGCTTTTGTGGAGAAAATGAACCATCTTGTTCTGTCTTGGAGGTTATTTTGAAAATTATTTCAAAAGGGTCTTTAACAAACTTTGTAGTTGGGCCTGGAGAGATGGTTCAGCAGTTAAGAGCACTGACTACTCTTCCAGAAGACCCAGGTTCAAATCCTAGCACCCATTTAGCAGTTCACAACTGTCTGTAACTCCAGTTCCAGGGGATCTGACAATCTTACACAGACATACACGCAAGCAAAATATCAATAAAATAAATAAATAAATAAAATAGTTAAAAATTAACCAAACTATGTAGTCATGCCTGGCACATTGATGTTTCAGTCAGTGATGACATAATGTACAACTGTGGTCCCACAGGATGATGAGTGGCCTGAAAATTCCTATCATTTAGTGATGCCACAGCTTTTATAAAACCATAGCACCGAGTACTGCCAGTCTGAACAGAGATGCTGTGCAAAAAAACCTATTGTGTTACCAGTCCTGTAGAGGCCTAGCACAGAGCTGAGGATGTAGCTCTGTGTCGCTGTATTTGCCTAACACTGAATGTCTTAGATTCAGTCTCCAGAACTACATAAACAAACAAACAAATGAATTACAAATTTACTTTAAAAAAACATAGCACATACAATCATGTACTAAATACACAGTATTTGATAATGATGTAGATGACTAGGTGAGTGGTTTGTATAGTTTCTGTACTTTGTTTCAATTGTTATTTTAGAGTAGGCATTTAAAATTTATGCTCAGGTTGTAAACTGCAATACATTTTATACTTTGTTTCAGCTGAAAAAAATCAGACCTTTAAAAGAACACAGTTAAAATTAAAGATTGCTTAGAGCTATGGAGAAAATAATCAGATTAACAGTCAAAAGAACTGACAGATGATAAATCCATTAAAAACCTTAAAATCTTTGAGGTTCTTAAAAACATATTTTATGGGACTGGAGATATGGCTCAGCATTTAGTAGTGCCTATTGCTCTTGCAGAAGGCCTGGGTTTGGTTTCCAGCACCCATGTGGCAGGTAACAACTACCTGTAACTGTAGTTCCAGGGGACCTGATGTTTTTTTCTGGCCTTCTCAGGTTCCTGAACATATGTGGTACACATAAACTCATGAAGGTGCACACATATATAAAATAATAGCACATAAGTATGTATGAAAAAGAAAAATGCATCTTGTGTATTTTCATATGTATGTGTACATGTTTGTTACATCTATATCATGCTTATGCTTTGTGTTGTTTGCACCGCAGATGTAGGTGCAAAGTGCCATGCACATAAACTAAAACTGGCAGATGAGCTCAAATACTTTTTAATTCACATGACTTAAATACATTTGACAAATAAATTTACATGTAAGATAAAAGTAAAAATATCCTTAAATTATTAGCATATATTTTACCTAGGCTCTAGGCCATTCTGGATTGAATGAACTTACCTATTAGATATATAACTTACAATGTGTATTATTTTTCCACATATCAAGTATATCAACTTTTTGGAGTTCTCCTTTGATGAGGAGATATGTTAAAGTACTGACTATGTTTGTATACTCTGCTTACATGCAAAATCTAAAATAGTTGTTAAAAGTAAACAAACTAGGTAAATTTAAATTTAAAAGTTTTTAAATGTACTTTTTATGTAATTTAAAATAAAAAGTTATAAAAACCTGAGTACAAAGTCATCATTCCTAAATATGAATTATAAATTCTACCAAAAGAACATGTATTTGGATCTACTAATAAATATGACTGATTGTCATGATAAATTGTTGATATATGGCACACAATTTAAAATTACTTTCTTCCTGCATCTTTATCAGAAATTGGGATTGCTAAAAGTTTAAAATTCATCTCAATATAAGCACTTACACATGCAAAAATAAAAAGCATGTGATTTTAATGGAAAAGCAGTTTTTAAAGGTTATGATATATATATGTTCTTTTGTTGAAAAATGATTTTGTCTACTTTGGAGATTTCTTAAATCATTATTTCAAAGCTTAAATTTAAGGAAAGAAAATAATTCAGAGAGTAATCAATAAATAGTTAAGAAAATACAAAAATTAATGCACATAAGAGTGTACTTTAGATGAAAACTATTTGCCAAGTAAAAAAATTACCTAAATTAATTTTATAAGATAATAATTTTCCCTAAAACAAAATAATCAAAAAGAAGATGACAAAACTATGGGTTTAAACAACTAAGCAGCATCTTCAAAAGATTGTAAATTGTTGGCCCTGGAATTTCTCAGTGTGTCTCTGATGTCTGGAGAAACTCCAAAACTTGTCTAGTTCAGATACTGTCCCTTCTCAACTGATAGAACCTATCTTGAGGCTTCAAACACAGACATAACTGAACAAGGAAAAATGAAAAAGCAAGTTGTTTTCGTGGCAGTTTCCTTTTGAGTCTTCCAGGTACC
Organism: Peromyscus eremicus; assembly: GCF_949786415.1. Classification (NCBI taxonomy): domain Eukaryota; kingdom Metazoa; phylum Chordata; class Mammalia; order Rodentia; family Cricetidae; genus Peromyscus; species Peromyscus eremicus. The sequence goes on from NC_081422.1 coordinate 118,046,309, forward strand.
ACCCAAATAAGGAAGAGGCTTTTGCTAGTGAGTGTTCTTGTCTTCCAGTGTGAGACCCATCAGCTCTCAGTAAATCTGGGGCCAAATCATTGCACCTAGCAAGTAGGAGGGATATTGGAAGACAGCCTGTCCAAACAATCCTCAGAGAAGTAAGTTAGGTAACCAACTCAACTTATTCATGTCTTCACACTTGTCCCTTCTTCTTAGTCAGGAGAAGGTTTGTGGGCCTCCTTTTGAATAAGCAGAGTATGGATTTGCTGTCCTTCATGGGATTTCTACCTTGTCTGCTTTTCTTTCTTTTCTGCTGGAGTCAATAGTCTGTAAGACTAAAACAGGCACTGGTCCTCCATCTCCTGGTCTAAAAAATAAGTTGTTTTAGAAAATCCCCTTCTCATACCCTCCCATCTCATCAGCTCTTTAGTGAAAGAAAAGCTCTTGGAATATCATTGCTTATCTTAGCACTACCAAGAGGCAGAGAAAAGGAGAGTGACCAAGTAAAATGCCGCTTAAAATTGTACCAAATTTAATGCTCAATATTCATAATAATAGCTAAATCATTATAGCTAAATTTAAAATGACTATATTTAAATTACTGACAGGAGGACTGTATATATAAAGTCTATCAAACATTTATATTTACTTTACTTATTAGAGAATTTTAGATAAATTACTGTTTCGGTAAGCATCAGTTTCCCCATTAAATATTTTAGACATATTCATCAAAGGGCCTAAGAAGGGTGTTTATCATTACTAGTACCATAAACATTTTTCAATTTATATGAAGATAGATTTTGAATGTCATAATACATAAAATAGAAATTTTAAAATGCATTAAAACATGCAGTGTGCATATTTTATGCATTTATATAATAATTACAATTATGAAAGGTTCATATCATCATCATTTTATTTTCATTCCTCAGTTCAAACCTTTGAATTTCCTCCTTCAAATACTTTTAGAAACTAATGTTCCATTCTTTACCACCAGCCAAAGCATTTCTGTTTCTTTTTCTATCATGGTGACTTTGAGAAATGCAGAGTTTTGCTTCCTGACCCCTACTCAGAGCATTTTAGATATATCTTTTGAAATATGTACTAAACAAATTCTGACTTGAGTTTCTTTAATGAATAATCAACTGGTATGTTTCACACAGTTAATTGTTTTTTTAAATTTTTTTTTCTATTACAGAGAAAAGTGGAATGGCACTCTACATAGATGAAATCAATACTGTGGTTGAAAGCTTTGGGACCACACCCTATGAATATGAGTGGGCAACGCCCTGTGAAAAAGTCAGCATCAGACAGCTGGGGTCATGGCTCCTGCCTCCACTGTACTCTCTGGTGTTCATCATTGGCCTCCTGGGCAACATGGTGGTTGTGTTGATCCTCATAAAGTACAGGAAGCTCCAAATTATGACTAATATCTACCTGCTCAACTTGGCAATTTCTGACCTGCTCTCTCTCTTTACCATTCCATTCTGGATTCACTATGTTGTGTGGAATGAGTGGCGTTTTGGCCATCACATGTGTAAACTAATCTCTGGGTTTTATTACCTTGCCTTGTACAGTGAGATATTTTTCATCATCCTGCTGACGATTGACAGGTACCTGGCCATTGTCCATGCTGTGTTTGCCCTTAGAGCCCGGACCGTGACTTTTGCTACCATCACCAGCATCATCACCTGGGGACTGGCAGGGCTGGCAGCATTACCTGAATTTATCTTCCATGAGTCCCAAGACAGCTTTGGAGAGCCTTTCTGTGGACCTCGTTACCCAGAGGGTGAAGAAGACAGCTGGAAGCGTTTCCATGCTCTGAGAATGAATATCTTTGGTTTAGCTCTCCCTCTCCTCATTATGGTTATCTGCTATTCAGGAATCATTAAAACTCTGCTGAGATGCCCCAATAAAAAAAAGGACAAGGCCATCCGTCTTATTTTTGTTGTCATGATAGTCTTTTTTATTTTTTGGACCCCATACAACCTGGTTCTCCTTCTCTCTGCTTTTCACAGTACATTTTTGGAGAACAGCTGTCAACAGAGCAAACACCTGGACCTGGCCATGCAAGTGACTGAGGTGATCGCCTACACCCATTGCTGTATCAACCCAATCATCTATGCTTTTGTTGGTGAGAGGTTCCGGAAACACCTTCGGCTCTTTTTCCACAGACATGTGGCAATCTACCTGGGGAAATACATTCCATTCCTTCCTGGTGAGAAAATGGAAAGAACCAGTTCTGTTTCCCCATCAACTGGGGATCAAGAAATCTCTGTGGTGTTTTAGTTGGGCAGAGAAAACTTGCCCACATTATATGGACTGGGAAGTCAATCACAATGACCTCTAGGTCAGTTATTTGTACTTTCCATGCAGCACTGATGATCTCAAAGACCTTAAAAAACCACATAATGACTTCAGTGTATCTTCATATACCCTGTGGTCATTACTAGAGGTCATGTACTGGCCAGTTGACAATTCATCAAACAGGAAAACAATAGCTTTTCTTGAGTCTTTGAAGAGTTGCATATATTCTGATTCACTTAAATGTTAAATTCAGCACAAGTAGATAGGTTTTTTAAAAAAAACATGTTAAACATCTACTTCAGCAGTCTTTTGACATCAGTGAAATGTTCCACTAAATGCATTTATTTCATTTCCTAACATAAGTAGTTTCTTTTTCTCTTGATGAATGGCTGTCTTTTTTCCTCTTAATTATTACTATTATGTGTATATGGACAATTACTCTTGCAGGAGACTGGATGTCATATCTTGTTTAATTATTCTTAAAAGTCAAATGAATTTCTATTCATGTCAAGTTATCGTATTTTTCATTAGTGACTGAGAGCATCCTGGAAAGAACACATTGTCCACCTAAATGTCAATTTCACATGGGAGCCATCTGTACTGAGGAGTCCAGGTGTGGTACTCTAGTTCAATTTCTCTTAAACTTGACCTTAAAAGTACCTGAAGGATGTATTGACCCATGGATAGATGGCACCTATTGTAGAAGAAGAGTAGAGATTTGGAGACAGGTATCAAGATTAACAGATAAATTAAATTGAAAGAAAAATCCTTTGCCACTTGACCAGATAAATTAAGTTGGAAAAAAAATCCTTTCCCATCTGACCTCACATACCAAAAAGAGCATGTACAAGAAAAGCCCATGATATTACACAGGAGAAAATTGGTGCTATGTAAATAACCTGTGAATGATCAGAATTCATATGGTACAGTGCTCATGAGTGCCTGTCTTTTTTTCCAGATCATTAGCTTCCTTCTATAGATCTCAGGAATATCTTTTTAACTTTCTTAATAAACTGCCTCTATTTCTATCATTATCTATACGTCCTTGGTCAGATTCATTATTCTGGCACACTAGACCCTGGAAATATCAGGAGATGCTCTCTGGATTCAGATGTGCACTTGTAACACCACCTCAGAGCTTATTATTCATGTTTGAAGTGAAACCTCAGCATTGACAACAGGTTCCCAGGTGATGGCCATGATACTTGTCCCAAGATCACACTTTTAGAATTGTTGTAACTATGATACTTTCAAAGACTTGATAGCTGAAACCGAGAATTTCACAAGTGTTGTGGGAAGGATATATGGGCCCTTTAGATGTTTATGATAATGTTTTATGCCATTATGGTCAGCCTATAAGATTTGCTAGTCCATCTAAAACCCTTAGTGTAGTAGGAACTTATAGTATATCAGTTTTATTCAGTTGAGCTTTTCTTGAGTGTCTTTATTTAGTACCCTGAACTAGAAGCAGTGAGAGACACAAAGATGAATGAGGAAGAAAAACAGAGTGTATATGACTCAGGTCTCTTTCTCTCATTATTTTTCTTTTCCCTGTTTATAGCTTCTTGGAGGAGTAAGTTCTATGCTTTTTCTGAATTGTATTTGTAGTATGGCACTTTTCTTCTGGGTATAACATGATCATTTCATGGTTATTCGAAAATAGGGTTTACCTTTGTCTAGTAGCCATGACAAGTATTTCAGCAGAACAATATAGAAGTAGATTGGTCAATAATGATGCTATTAGAACTACTGATACTCCATAGTAGGAAGGAATCTAGGGTCACAGGACCCTCATCTTGGATTCCAACCATTAATCTCTCCTGCCTCAACTTACACATAATTTTGGGAGATGCTAAAGATATGTATAAGAATGGAGTTTCCATGAGATCATCATCCATGATGGGATGAAATTTTGTGATAACGTAGCTGTTTGGGGTAACTCTCACTCTTTTAAGTATCCTCTCAATAATGCTCTGTAAGTAGGCTCAATAAACTCATTGGTTTGCTAAGTTGAACTTTGGTGGAATAATTGCTTTGGTTTATAACTACACGTTTGTTCAAGAAAAGTTAGTGCAACAATTTGTGATTTTCTAATGAAGATGTAGACAATGTGACACAAACCTGTCAGCTGCTCACCTAACACCTCCATGTTAAGTTATAGGAATGAGATGTAAAAACAAACAAACAAACAAAAAAGTGCTTTGGGTTAAGTGAGGAATCCAATGTGTAAGAAAAAAACATCAACCCTGACCTCAAAAGACCTCAGTCAAGTAGGATAAATAAGATAAGAACAAAGGAATCTATGTAAAGGGATAGACACTTGGTGCCAGATCAAAAAAGGACAGATCATTTTTGGTTGTAACTTGATTAAAGAATGACTTCATGGAAGAAGGGGCTTCTGAATAGGTATGTGAAGAACAGGAAGAATTTGGAACAATTTAAGCAAGAGTCTGTAGAATGCCCATTCAATTCAATGGGAATGTCTATCATGAGTGGACAGAAATATGGGATGAACAGATGAGGATGGGCCATGATCTCAAGCTTTGTTAAGAAGGCAAGAAAGGCTATTGAAGACCTTATTTCATGGGGATAAAACTCAACTCTATGCATTAAGAAGATATGGCTGTGGTGGTATTGTGTTCCCCAAAATATTGTGCACCCTAAAAAATTTATCTGGGGTCAGAGAACAGGACAGCCACAATATTAAACATAGAGGATAGGCAGTGGTAGCACACACCTTTAATCCTAGCATTCCAGAGGCAGAAATTCCTCTGGATCTCTGTGAGTTCAAGACCACATTGGAAACAGCCAGGCATGATGACACACACCTTTAATCCCAAGAAGTGAGCCTTTAATCCCAGGGAGTGATGGCAAAAACAGAAAGATACATAAGGCGTGGAGACCAGAAACTAGAAGCATTTTGGCTGGTTAAGCATTCAGGCTTTTGAGCAGCAGTTCAGCTGAGATTCATTCTGGATGAGGACTCAGAGGTATCCAGTCTGAGGAAACAGGACCAACTGAGGAACTGGCAAGGAGAGGTAGCTGTGGCTTGTTCTGCTTCTCTGATCTTCCAGCATTCACCCCAATAACTGGCCTCAGGTTTGATTTTATTAATAAGACTCTCTAAGATTCCAGCTACATATGGCAATAATAGAAGATGGGCCAGAAGCCCCAGAACTACCCAAGGCGATAAGTTAGGAAGTGAGTCAAATATGGGGGAAAGGTAAGAATAGTGGGTGGTAATCATTGTGAGAAACACCCTGAGGAGACTCTGACCAAGGGACAGAATGAAAAAAGAGTCAAAGTACTAGGAGAAATCTATGTTTGAAAAAAAATCAGTATACTGTCATCTTTGCATTGCTATAGTGAAATATCTGCAGTAATATATAAACAGAAGAGGTAAATTGAGTTCATGCCTGGAATCTCCAGATGCATGAGCTCTAAATTTTGGGTCTCTGGTAACAGTGTAGAGCATGTGTTGGAGAAAATCACTTACACTATGAACCAAGAAATGCCTGGGTCTCACAATCCCTTTTGGTGGCACATTTTTGATGACCAAAAGATATCTTACTAGACCCAACTTCCTACAGGTCTGCCTTTCAATATTGCCATTCTGGGAACCAAGCTGTCAACATATAGATTTGGGGTCTCTCTCTCTCTCTCTCTCTCTCTCTCTCTCTCTCTCTCTCTCTCTGTCTCTCTGTCTCTGTCTCTGTCTCTCTCTCTCTCTCAATTTCCTGCTATAAATTTACCCTCTGACCTGTAACAAGTTATTTCACTTCTTTTAGTCTTAATGTCCTCTGTTGGATAACGTAGAAATTGGGGGATATCATCTTCAGTCTCCCCATATCCCAAGTAGGCTCAGACTTTGTTAAATAATTAGAGAGAAGGAGGAACTGAAGGTTCAAGTTCTGTAAACTAGACTGCAGAAATGGAGAAGGAAATGGTAGAGTTTCATGACCTTCATCAGCAGTGGGACCAGGCATACTCTCCATTGTTCAGTAAAGGTGCATTGAGGATATCATTGCCCTTACATTCATTTGTTCACTTACCATCTATTCATTCAGCATATATTTACTCAATTCTTACCATGTTCTCAGCCAAGTCCCAAGGAAACAAAATTGCACACCTTGGACCCTTTCTCAGAAGTTAAAATTCTTTTGTGACTTCAGATAATTATGGGACTTTTTGTACCTTAGTGTGATAACAAAAAGTTATAGGATTGCCTAAGTTTTCTTTTATGTCTAGAATAATGACAGCCTCTAGTTGAAGTCAAAGGAACAGTGAGGCATCAATGTAAAGTTTATACTCTATGAGTTCTGTTAATTCAAATTATAGCCTTCAAACTCCAGCTCTCTGAAGTCCAGGCAGAGCAGTTGGTAGGACTTAAATAGGTAGTAGAGACCTAGGACCTGGCTGAGAAATGAGATAAAGGAAAAGAAATTCCATGATTTAAATGTGTATATATGAACACAAACATGAGTGCTATGTCCAGCACAGTTCCAGGAACTGACCTGACAGGGACAACAAGGGAATGAATAAAGGATAGATAGATAGACAGACATATGGGCACAGAAAAGCTGGGGTCGGGTGGACTGGGGTCTCAGATGGAGAAGCCACAGCAATTCAGAAGTTCAATTAGAGGTGCTGACAAATTGTCTTCAATCTTCCTTAGATCAAGTTCTTTCCTTGCCAGCATCTCTTTTCACTACAGTTGTAGTAGATGATAACACCAGAGAGCACCAGCCAATGGCAATGCATTGACCACAGCCAGACCCAAGTAGAGAGTGTGCTCATGTGCCAGGAAAGTTGGGCTTTTGATGATATTACAAGAAACTCTAGAATACCTATATCTATCTTTTCCACCTGTGTTGAAAAACACTAGGAGGTACTATTTGTATTCCCAGGAATTGTGTGATGCAGTGACAGCAGGAGAGAGTGACAGAAGATGGGAAATTCTTGTTTATTTTCTGGGCCAATTTCTACTTTCCTCTGAGGTAGGGCTTTGGTAAGGCTGGTTACAGTTCAAGACCTATGAAATTCTACTACCTTTGCTTAAACCAAAATTCATATTTTCTTCCAAGAGGTCTTATAGGAGGCCAAAATAATATATGCTAAAAACATGTACAAATAGAGATTATCAAAGAAAAAGACACAGGCATCTATGAAGCCCCACCCTCATTCTACTTTCTGCTGTTTGAGGGTGGATTGAGCCTAGACTTGCCAGTATATGCATGGGAATTTTTAATATGTAGGGGCTGTAGCCTCTAATAAGCATAGCCCAATTTATATACTGAAATCTGACACTGTGACCAACAGCTTCTTGGACTGGAAGAACTGAAAGTGGATAGGGAGGCAAAGAAGATTCTATTTATTAGTCAACCCTATAGGTCATACTTCCTGAGTACAGAGCTCCTTTTAACCTCCTCCTTTTGACTCACTGACACTCAATCCAGTACCTCAAAAAATATATTCTCCCATTTCCCTGCTATCTTCTTGTAAACTTTCCTTAAATTGCCCAATTTAAGCATGTCAGTTGTTTCCTCCTGGGAACCTGAGTGGCACAAGGAGACAACATTTAGCATAAGAAGGAAATTGGTCATAAAAGAGAAAATATGATAAATGTGAAGTGTTCAGGGAAGGCTTCCTGGAGGGCCAGTTCTTAAAGGTAGGATGCTACATCTTTGTGGAGAGCAAGGGTGTGGATTAAGCAGAGGTACAGTTATGAGTGGATAGAGGACATTTAGAGAGGGATGGTCAGCATAGAACAGAATAGATGAGCTAGTTGTGGGAGATGTCTAGAAGCAAGGACACTTCTGACTGTCAAAATTAAGAATCATAAATGTTAAGAGTGTAAACTTACCCTATGGCCCATAGGGTGTGGCATTGACTCATCATGAATGCTGTGGCATTACTAGGCCTCCCAGATTTCCTGGACCTGTTTGATCCAAGGGTGGTGATCCCATTCTGTTCTAAGGTAGGCCAATTGACATGGAAAATGAAAAGAGAGGTGGGACAACAGACTGTGGCTTAGAGGGGAACTGCATGAACTACTGGAGCTAAAGACCATCTTGAGGACTGGTGCTCCTTCATTCTTCCATTCTGTAAAGACACATCTACATTTTTCCTTATAGCCATTCTTAGTTAAAGTTAGGTTAAAGTTTAAAAAAAAAGAAGAAGAGATATGTGAATGAGTTCTAGAAAGCAAATTGTTGACACTGAACTTCTAAATAAGGGACATGTATGTGAATTAGTTAGTAAAAAGTGAGATTTTTCTTTTAATACCAGGATGGGAAAGTGGCAAGACATAAAACCAAGAGATGAAATAATGTATCAGGTTGCACCTCCAACCTTGTGTAGCATCCTGCCTTTAAGAGCTAACCCTCCAGGAAGTCTTCCCTGAACACTTCACATTTAGGAATGATGATGAGTGGAGGAAGAAGCTTTTGTTCTCCAGTATGAGGAAGATATGGACCATCAGAACCAGAAAGCATAATGGCTTCCCTTGAAGGCATCTAGCAGCTGGAACCTTTCTGTGACCATATGCTATAGTTTGCATGTGAAATATCTCTCACAGGTTCTGTATTTGAATGCTTGGTCTCCAGCTAGTAGGACATTTTTTGGGATGCTATAGAGCAGTGATTTTCAACTTTCCTAATGCTGTGACTCTAATATAATTCCTTATGTTGTGGTGACCCCCAACCAAAAATTATTTTTATTGCTACTTCATAACTGTAATTTTGCTACTGTTATGAATCATAATGTAAACATCTGTGTTTTCTGATGATCTTAGGTGACCCCTGTAAAAAGGTTGTGCCACCCCCAAAGAGGTCATGACCCACTGCTGCTATAGAGCCTTGGGAACTTGAAGCCTACTTGGAGAACATAAGCCATTAGGTGTGGATTGTCAAAGGTTATACTCAGTTGTTTTGGCCTCTGAATCCTACTTGTCTGCCAAGATGTGAGGTATATCCTCATGTTCCTGTCACCATGTCTTCCTCACTATGTTGGATAGAAACCACAAATTAAAACAAACCTTCTTTTCCTCAAGTTGCTTCTGTCAGGTATTATATTGCTGATGTGATGAGAAAAGTGACAAAAAAAGTAACTGATTCATCATATTAAATACCTCTATTGTTAGAATATTCCATGTTAAGACTATTGTAAATCAGTCCAGAGTCTAGATTGGCAGGTGTATTAACTATGGTATGAGCCAAATTTACAAATTTTCTAAAAACCTTGAATGAATGTTGAGGCATTGATTGAGACAGAAGAGGACCAGTGTAAAAGGGATATTTGAGAGGATGCAAAGGGCCAGGATTATTGGTGGAAGTATTAAGGCAATTGCATGTAGTTAAAAGGGAGGTTTATTTTGTGGGGTAACTTACAAGTAAAGGGATAGGCTATAGGGTTCGAGAAAGGTGTAGCGCAGTCTGGTGGTGTTCTCTGGAGAACTCTGTTTGATCTACCTTCCACATTCAAGATCCAGGAACCAAGAGCCACCACCCGGAATTTTTTTATATATATTATTTAAACTGTTTGGCCTAATGGCTCAGGCTTCTTGCTAACTAGTTCTTAGATCTTAAATTAACTCATTTCTATTAATCTATAAGTTGCCACGTGGCTCGTGGCTTACCGGTATCTTAACATCTTCTCATGGCAGCGGCTGGCAGCATCTCTTGACTCAGCCTCCCACTTCCCAGAATTCTCCTCTCTCTTTGTCCCACCTATACTTCCTGCCTGGCTACTGGCCAATCAGTACTTTATCAATCAATCATAGCAACACATTTTCACAGCATACAGATATCCACAGCACGGGATATCTGTTTCTATGTTGCCTTTTGGCACAGTGACATCTCTGTCTCCTTAGGGAACCATTTTTCTTTAGCATGAGGAAGCAAACAGTTTACCCTATGCATAGCTTTGCATTATTGCTCATTTAAAAGCAGCTAACTTGTAGATTTGAATTCAGCTTGACCCAGATTCCCAGATAGCAAAATTAATAACGATTTAGAGAAGGATATAATTCCATAAGGAATTACAGAAGTTGTCCAAAACATATTGAATTTTAAAAGTTCTTAATAAAGGTAGCAGAATAGACCATTGGATTAGGCTGAAGTTTTTATTTTTTTATTTTTATTTTTTGGTTTTTTGAGACAGGGTTTCTTTGCGTAGCTTTGGAGCCTTTCCTGGAACTCACTCTGTAGGCCTTGAACTCACAGAGATCCACCTGGCTCTGCCTCCCTGAGTGCTGGGACTAAAGGCATGCACCACTACTACCCGGTTTAGGCTAAAGTTTTTTATATTTGACCATCAAAAGTGTTGTACCCGAAGGCCAAGATTAGAAGAATTGCTGCTGAGATCATACAAGCCTGGTCTGAATGCTGGTCACACAAGATGGGTATGGGTTCCTTAAAGTAATCAGGATAGGAATAAAACTTTTATTTATACTTTATTCTTTTATAGTTAACAAAAAAGATTTAAAAATCTATCAAAAAGAAGGAATTTATTGGATGGCAAAAATAATACACGTGTGTTTTATGACCTGATATGTAACATAAGAAATGGATTGTGAAAGGGATTGGAATAAACTTTATTGATTCATAAGATGGATAAGGAGACTTAGGAGAGGAATGAATATATATAGAAAAATTAAAAAGGGATGTTTTAAAATATGCAAATGCACTTTATGACCGCTATCATTCAATTGAGAGATAGACATATACAGTGAGATACAGGTAGATTAAAGTGAACTTCACTGTGTAGTTGTCTCCACTTGTGCCAGTCCTATCATTAATAAGCCATGATTTAGTCTTTGAAATTCAGACAAGCCTTTCTCTGCTCCTTGTAAACATAGTTTCCATCATGGGCTGCCATTTGATCCACTAGTGCTCTGAAAGCACGCTTGTGACAAATTCACACTTCCCAGTTCCCCACCTCCAATGGCAGCCAAGGTCTCCAGCCTTCTTAAATGCTCTAGGCTTCTTCCAAGAACAACTTCTAGTTGACTGCAGTACCTTCCCTTTAAACATGTTTGGTTTCTCTGAGTCCTCTGGATAGGTGTGGAACTTGACCAGACTACTGTAGAGCTGCCTATTAGCTTTCAGAAGCCCAACTGAGTCAACTCCCTTCATCCACTAGTCCTTCTAGCATTAGTGCCAAGTATTGTCTTCTATTTCCTAAAATTTTTTGACTTGAAATTTCTTTTTTTTTTTTTTTTTTTTTTGAGACAGGGTTTCTCTGTGTAGCTTTGCGCCTTTCCTGGGACTCACTTGGTAGCCAGGCTGGCCTCGAACTCACAGAGATCCGCCTGGCTCTGCCTCCCGAGTGCTGGGATTAAAGGCGTGCGCCACCACCGCCCGGCTTGACTTGAAATTTCTTACCATGTGGCTTTTAGGCAGTACTTCTTATACTCTTTCTCTCATTATGAAAACAAGATTGGAGAAGGACTTTCATCTGCCATGATGGTGAGAAGAGTTGTGGTTGAAATACAACCCTTGACTCTAGAGTGAGGAGTAAACTAAGTGTGGATGTTTTAACTTACCAGAAGCAATACAGGTATTATAACTATAAAAGCTATTAGACAAAGGATGCTGATAAGGACTCAGTGGTTGAGCAGAAACACCTAGAAACCTCTGACTATGATCCCTCATCATAAGGGTCCTAAGAATTAAACCATATGTTACTAAAGAAAAATTTGATATGGGGGAATCCAATCTGCCTTGAGCTACATTGAGAGGTATGACTCCTCTCCAAATTCACAGAAGTACATAATTTCATAAAGCCAGGGCTCAAATGACTAGAGAAACTATATAATAATATCATTCATGATAATGTTTGCCATTTAGACCCCAGTCAATTGTCAAATACATAAAAGATAGTTTTTTTGTTGGTAATACAAGTTAGGACAGAAAGTGAATTATGTACATTTTGGACTCATCAAAATAGGATAGATAAGGGAATACTTTTGCTGAATTTGTCAGATGCAAATGGACTAGACATTGTTGATGTATTTATTGCCTGTATATATTGTATATAGTTATTGTACTTATTGTATATAGTTTTCTTATATTAGTTATAATTTTATTTTAGACAAAAAAGGGGAAATGTGATATTTTATTTGTGCTCTAATAAATAAAGCTTACTTGGAGATCAGAGGAAAAAGCCAGCCACTATATTAAACACAGAAGTCAGGCAATGGTAGCACATGCCTTTAATCCTAGCATTTGGGAGGCAGAGATTCATCTGGATTTCTGTGAGTTTAAGGCCACATTGGGAACAGAGCCAGGTGTGGTGGTACACACTTTTAATCCCAGCATTAGTTAACCATAGAAGTCTGGAGGTTTGTGTTGTGCCCAGATCGTGACCCCCAGAGAGACCACCAAAGACGAGCATGCCAGAATGTAAAAGCAAGGTTTAATTCTGGATATCTAAAAGCAATACAAGCCTTGGCATGTTAACTGGGCTGGTCCACATCAACTTTTAGCAAGTCTGGAGTTCACAGTCGTCTGGAGCAGTGTAGTCAGCAACTGAAGCTTGGAGGTGACTGCCAGCCAAGTAGAAATCTGTTGAGACAAATTTAATTAGAAGTTAAAATTTATGAAATTATTTGGAAACCTTAGGTCCATACCCTTAGTAATGGGAAAAGCAGTAGTCCTAAGATCAGGAGAGAGGAAAAATACCATCTTTAGGAATACTTATCTGGGGTCCTTTCGACCTCTGTGTAGTGAGTCTAGGTTTTTATGACTCTTTGGGTCCTTTGAGGCCTACTTACAAAATGACATAAAAGTTTTAGATATATTAGTATTACCAATCTGTACTGAAATCCATATTGTAGACAAAGCAGGTAATGGGTATCTTGTAAAACAGCAGAAGTGGACTCATACCTTTGAGTCCCAACAAGAACTACAGATTTGGGTTAAAAGCTTGTGTATTTTCCTTCTGTCCAGAAAGCCAGGTATAAATTGGACAGAGATTTTTGACCTGATGAGAAGCACTTTTAGGTTTACATTTAGATATATTTAGATGATATATAAAATAAATCTAAAATGTTGAGCTTGTGGTTAAACAGTAAGTAGTCATTGCTCTACCAGCTTATCAGGACTCTTAAATGTTAAGCTCTGAATAGTTACATCATAGAACAGGAGAGCAATCTGAAACATATCTCATCCTCAGACCTTCTTAGACTCATATCTGAACCTTTATGACTTACTTAAACTTTTATATCCTAGAACATTTTCCTAAAAGTGAGCTGACGAGCTAGCTATAGCCTTGCAGAAGGATCTGGTTGTCTGATGCTGCCACGCTGACAAAGTTAGAGCTAGCCTAGCCATCAGTACTATCAGAAATATGAGAAGGATAAACTATATCTGAGTGTAGACCAAGAAGCTTCCAATCCTATAAATTACAGGGACCAATCCCTACCCAGGTCTCCATAGCATTGGAGGCACCAGTCGGAACAGCATCAATCTTCTTTCACCATCAGGCCCATTATGATCCTGTTTCCTGACTTCAGCACCAACGGCTCCGTCACAAGCTTCCCATTGACATAGGTCTCAGTTCCTTCACAATGCTCTAAATGTGACCATCACTTCTCCATCAGGCTGGGGGATACTTTGGAAGAGACAGTGTTGCTCCCAGATGAACTGTCCAGTCAACATGATGTCCATATCTACCTGGCCAACCCTGGTGACACCATCTTTGATGTGGTAGAGAAGACACTCAGACATCAAGGGGTCCTCATTCAGATTTACCAGATGGGGAGTGGGTTTTTTTTGGAGAGAAAATACCCACAGTACCACCATCCTCTTGGATAGGCACACCCATGTCAGCCAGCAATGCTTCTCTCTCCATTCTCAGGGCTTCTGTCTTACATAGCTTCTCCTCTCAAGTCTCAGCTTGGTAATAATCTTCTCCATCTCCTGCAGCCTCTCCATGGCCTCCTCAGGCCCAATCTGGGGCTCAGCACTGGAGGAGAAGGAGGGCTCCAGCTCCCCATTGTGTAGAGGAGGAGATGAGGGTGAAGCTGGGGTGGGAGGAGATGATGCAGCTGACAGAGCATCTCCAGGACTGTCCTCTTTTACCTTTAGCCTCCTAGAGCAGATGCTGAGAGTCTCTGAGCCATCAGCAGCTCCTGCAAATGTGCCACCTCCTTCTGCAGCTCTCAGGTAAGCCAGGCATTGGGGCATCTTGCCCTGTGGTCAGTGTTGCCATAATCCAGGCAGAGACATTGTGGTGCCTCGTACATAATCTTCTTTGGAGACCTTGGGTCACTGCTAGGATCTGGAAGCCTGTCTGATATAATAAGCTTTTAGATCAACATTTAAATGCCATATTCTGCAGATCTCTTAAGTATGAGGGCTGTCCAGGTATCTGAATAGACAAACTTTGTTTCTAATTACTTGTTTCAAGCTCAACCCTGAAAACATATACAAGGGACTGAGTAAATGAGTAAACTTATCCCTGTAATATTACATCAGTACTTACTTACTCTGACTGACTATTTATGTTTTCTAACAGTCTGCAATAAGTAGCCTAAAAACAATGCTTTTAAGAACAAACTTAGAAAACACAAGGAGGCTAGACAACATTCTTAAGCCTGAATGTACCTTGTTTTACTTTAAGGGGGAGAAAACATGGCATCACCACAATCTGTATAAAGTAAAACCAAGCTCCAAAGTGCAAACAATTCCTATGTTCAATATCTGGGATTCATTTATAATCCTTTTAGTTCTTTTACTTAGAGGCTTGGATGATTTCTTTGACCCTACCTTTGGCAGCACATACATAGCCTACCTGCTCCATTTTATTATGGCTGGTGCTTCCAGTGACCAGCACCTGGCACCAGCATTTTTCAAAACTGCTAAGGTCCACCACTGCAACTAGACTCTTTTTGGAACTCTAGTCCTGCCATACATTTGCAAACCTCAGCTATTTCCTATGATTCCTTTATGTCTTTAAAACTATTATTATTTTACATGGGTAAATCTTAAATTACAAAGTTTAGCTGCCAGAGCAAGGTATATTCCTGTGTATAAAAGCATTGATGTGCAGCTTTAATATTTATTAAGTATCTTATTTATTAAACATATGTTGCCATCTATTTAAGTTCTCTAGAAACTTGCTGTTGAACACTTGGTAAAGACATAAGTACTTAGGTGTTAACCCCAGTAGATCTTTATAACCTTAGTAAAAGATGACTGCCAGCCACATGGCTGTCCATGAGGTCACCAGCCAAGATGGAGGAATGTGGTTGGAATGGATGGAAGCCATGTGGTTGCTGTTTAAAGCACATTTTTCTAAACAATGATTACTTGCACACATACGCACAGTTGGATCCAAGTTACACACATACATACGTACAGTTAAAACTTTCTTACATTTATAAGTCATATACCTGTACACATACACACATAAGCAGTTTGCAGAATCATCAGCCATTCTTAAGGTGAAAACCAACCAGAATTAACTTTTAAATTTAGTATTTGCAGGTATAAGAAACCATAACAAACACTTTACATCACATCCCCTCTGACCTTCTACAACCTTCCATGTACCCTCAGTCCATTCTTTGATCCCTCAGACATTTACTCTAGACAAATTCCGCTTTTTCTTTTCTTTTAAAACAGAAACTCTTACCAAAGTCTTTCTTGTGATTTCCCTCAGTAATCTAGAATATATTGTAAAGTTACAATATTTTAAACAAGAACAGAAATACATGCATATACCATAACAAGAATAACTCTCAATTTGCATCAGCACTGTACCACAGACAAGAAACTGTTGGTGACATTCCATTCTTGGAGCCAGACCTTGATCAGGTTTTAGTCCCAGGGCAGTTCTTGGGAACCCCACCCAACAGCATGGGAAATGAAGAGGACAGGGAAGGCGTGCACCATGGAGACAAAAGATTGCTGTTAACCTCAGATTTTCAAGTACATGAGAATGACAGACTGAAAGTGACTCCATGTCCTGGCTGGGCCCACAGACTTGTAGGCCACTCCTCAGCTGTGACCCTGGAGGGGCAGTTAGTTCTCCACCAGCCCCCACACTCTGAGCTCCTTGAGGCTCCTGCTGGCTCCTGCTAGCTCTGCCCCATGTCCACACGGGAGCCCAGCCAGAACCTGCTGGCCATATCTGGGCCCCGCAGTGCTCATAGCCTGTCCTAGCACACAGCCATGCCTAGTTCCCATGTAGCCTCTGGGCCAATCTGGCCACCATCTGAATCGTGTTTTAAAGTCTCTACTCCAAAGCTCTCTGAGCGAGCTGGGGCCCCAAACCTGCCGTGTCTAGGCCCCATGATGCTCATGGGCTGCCTAGCCCTCTCAGCGGCGCCCTGGGTCCCCGAAGTAGAGGCTATGGGACTCATTGCAGAGCTTTCTGTTGCCTGCTGCCTGTGTTCTGGTCAGAGAGAGAGCAAGGAAGCAATAGGGGAGTTCAGTTAATCTGTGCCAGTTCAACCACCAAAGGGGTCTCCATCCCTTCTGCTGGCAATCTGGCCCACAAGTCCCAATGCATACACAAGCTCAGGCATAAAACATTCACACAAGTGGCCACAGTTCTCACACATTTATACATTTATATATGTATAACAAATCACACTGAAGAACAAGATAGGCAGACAAAAAGGAAGAACAAGGGCCCTACAGATGGTCCAGGCAGATGAGAGTCCAGAGAGGGAGCCTCGATTATGCCAAAGACCGTATGGATGGGACAGGGACAATTCAACAGAGTCTCCCAATCCCCAGAGTTCACAAAACAGACGGACCCCACACAGGAGTCCAAACAAACGGACCGCTCACAGGCATCCAATGACGGGGGGACCTGTGGGGACCCCGCGTCCTGATGAGGGGTTGGGACATCTCCCAACTCCTCCAGGGTCACCTTACAGGCGCATCCGCCAAGGTGAGAGCCTGTCAGATTCAACCATCTTCAGATAAGAAAATGAAAGTAAAATGAAAGCAAAGACAAGAAAATGGAGCGCTCTTACCAATTAGTGCAGATGGACCTCCGGAGCTCTTAGGGGTCCCAGCGGGTGGTCTCTGGGGATCCTGGTGAGCCCCTAAATGTTGTGCCCAGATTGTGACCCCCAGAGAGACCACTAAAGACGAGCATGCCGGAATGTAAAAGCAAGGTTTAATTCTGGATATCCAAAAGCAATACAAGCCTAGGCAGGGACTTTGTCTAATACATTCAACGCAGTGGAGGCTGGAGGAAGTGCCCACCTATCTGCAAGCTCAGTTTTTAAAGGGAAAAATCACAAGATAACATCATTTAGGGGTGCTAGTACGGGTACAATTCTGATTGGCTCGATTCTAGGGGCTTTCTAGAAATCATGGCTTAATCTTACTTCTAAGGGGGTGGTTGCTCGTCACCATTGCTCATTGGCTGCCCTCAGGTGGGGGCATTTTTATGGTCAGTTACCCTGGAAACCAGGGTTGGAACATTCTATAGTCCGGCAGTCATTACCTCGTGACTACCTTGTGACTCTGTACTTTTACACTTCCTGGTTTCTGGAATCTGGACTGACTTGGCCTATTCCTAGAAGGAGAAATCTTAGGCCTTAGTTTTTGGGTGAAAGCATTTTGGTCTTATTTCTAAGATGGCTCATTTCGGTCTCACATTTGTACAGATAGACAGGAAGTGGTAGAGCTGCACAGAAAGAGGAAGTGATGTAGCTGTGTGAGACCAAAATAAGCCATCTTAGAAATAAGACCAAAATGCTTTCACCCTAAAACTAAGGCCTGAGATTTCTCCCTTTAGGTACAGGCCATGAGTTACTAAAACCAGTCAGTTTAGATTCCAGAAACTAGGAGTGTAAAAGTACAGAGTCACAAGGTAGTCACGAGGTAATGACTGCTGGACTATGGAATGTCCTCTCCCTGGTTTCCAGGGTAACTGACCACAGAAATGTCCCCACCTGAGGGCAGCCAATGAGAAATGGTGGCGGGTAACCACTCCCTTAGAAGTAAGATTAAGCCATGATTTCTAGAAAGCCCCTAGAAGTGAGCCAATCAGAATTGTACCTGTACTAGCACCCCTAAATGATGTAGCCTTGTGGTTTTTGCCTTTAAAAACTGAGCTTGCAAGAGGTGGGCACTTCCTCCAGCCTCCACTACATTGGATCTGTTGGACAAAGTCCCTGCCTAGGCTTGTATTTGGATATCCAGAATTAAACCTTGCTTTTGCATTCTGGCATGCTTGTCTTCAGTGGTCTCTCTATGGGTCTCGATCTGGGCACAACAGCTGGGCAAAGAGAGGAAGTGAGACAGCAGGGCACAGAAAGGATATAGGCATGAGTACACAGGAAGTGGCTCTCTCCTTGGCTGAGGATTTCTAGTGGTAAGAACATGGCTGGCATCTTTCTGCTTCCCTGATCTCTCAGTTTTTACCCCAATATCTAGCTCTGGGTTTTTTATTAATAAGATGGTTTAGCAACTTGTCTTATACAATTTTGCTGGAATAATATACTGCTAATAGGGAAAATTTTACATCCTTAGCTGTGCAAACTAAAATTTCTTTGAGAGTTCATCTCACATTAATCAGAATGGCTATTTCCAAGAAAGCAAATTATTGCTGCCACAAGGACTAGTCTCCAGAAGCTCAGGGTTTGAGGGGGAGCCAGTGGAGTTGGCAGACTATTACTCAACTTGACTTTTCTGAGGGAGTAAAACTTAATTCTCAGGGGCTGGCAAGGGGGGCTAAACTTAACTTTCTAGGGCTGCCCAAAAAAGGGGAAAAACACATATAAACTGTTAGGGTCTTTCTCTGTTCTATCTCTTTTCTCTCTCTTATTTTTTCTTTACAGCTTATATATGCCAACAAACTCTTTCAGGCAATATAAAAATTACAATGTGGTTACATTCTATTTTTCAAGTAAATGATTATAATGAATACATGTAAAAAACATCTTTCTCATTTCCCTTACATGATTAAACATCTTACATATTATAGATGAAAAACAAATTATCCCAAGAGCCCACATACATTCATGTCCAAGTTACTTGTTAATAGATTGAGTGTAAACAAACAAAATATTATCTCAGCCAGTTCTTTTACTGGCAGGCTGCATTTTTTGATTACAAAGAAAGGGTAAATCACCTTATTTATTATCTCAAAAGTAATCTTATAAGGAATCTTAAAAGAATCATAAACCTAAACTTTTATATATGAAAAACAGTTATTGCTACTTCAAATCCTCAGGGTGCATGCTCATTCATCATCAACACCATCTAGATTCAAATATAATATATGTTATATAAATATGTACACACATAGGACATAAAAGTAGTATGGAAACTATGACAGGGAGGGAAGAGGTCTAAAGGAAGGAGGAAGAGTGGAACAAGAGAAGGTAACAGGAAAAAGAAAGACAAAATATTGCATGCTTTGTCTCATATAAAATCTTGATTTAACACATACATTCTCTCTCTCTCTCTCTCTCTCTCTCTCTCTCTCTCTCTCTCTCTCTCTGTGTGTGTGTGTGTGTGTGTGTGTGTGTGTGGTGTGTGTGTGTGTGTGTGTGTGTGTGTGTGTGTGTGTGTAGAGTAGAAGGATTACTGGGTGGAGGGAGGAGGAAGGAGGGCAAAGACCAGCAAGAGAAAGAAGAGGAGAGGTGGGACAGAGAAGGACAGTTGGGGGGGTGGGGGAGATTAAATGTTATATATGTATGACACTCTCACAATGAGATCCATTATTTTGTACTTTTACCAAAAATTAACATTAAAAAAAATAAACCACAAATTTGGAGGCTGAATGGATGCCAGGTGTCGCGTCCACCTCGACCAGCAAGGAAGACGCGACCCCAGGCTCTTCTCCAAGCAGTTTATTCAGGAACCTTGAACAATCTTCTGACCCCGGGGAAAGCCATCTTCTTCTCCACTCTCACTCTCACTCTCCCATTCTCTCTCTCATTCTCACTCACAGTCACCCTCTCACTCACTCTCACACTCACTCTCACAGTCACTCTCCTGGGAAAGTCAGCCCACACCCTTTATAGCCACTGGGCAATCAACCCCGTGGTGCCACGTGGACAATGCCGCTAGGGTCAAGCAAGCCAGATTAGGTCCAGGTGTGCAGAAGCAAGCCAGATCCTAGCCTTAGCCAAATAAGGAGCATCTGCCATCGGGAAGGCAGAAGCCAGACGCTGCGCCATCCTTGAGGCACGGCCGTGCACGGCTCTCTACAGCCAGGTGTAAGTTATAGTAATTCTAAAGGATGAAGGAAATCATTTGGTCATCTCCAGGCTGGCTGTATTTAGAGCCAAGTGGTAGAGTTTTGATGGAACTTTATACCACTGTAAACTGAATCTGGCTTTGAGCTCACCTTATTTTGCACCAGTCCCCAAGTGTGAGAATGGATGTCCTCACACTGGGCGAGGTTCCTGTTCAGGTTTCAGTATAGAGATTATTGTTAGGAGAGAAAGGACCAGGAGGGAGCTATTTGAAAGACAATGTAGATCATTTAAACCACTACTCTGTCCTATGAGGAAAATAAGAAAAACATAGATGCCTTGATTCCCATCATATTTCCATTTAATTGTCAAATATGGCTGTTAAGGCAAACAAGTCAAAATAAAACAAGAGAGTGATCTAATGGTTCTTATTCTTAGAGAACAGTGGATAGTATAACTGAATGCAATGATAACTTAATTGTATTCTTATTTACAATTTTTTCCTCGATGAAGTATATCATTATAGTTGTGGAATTTGGTACATAGATATTAGTCTAAATGAGTGTTGGCAAACTTTTTCTTAACATGTCAGACAGTAAATATTTCAGAGTTTCAAGCCAGATGGTTTCTGTTACTATTACTGAACTCTGATTATGATGGGAAAAGAACTATAGATGAGGTATCAGTGAAGGGGCAGGTTATATCCTCACAAAGGTCCTTATGGGGCTGGAGTTTGTTGCCCTCTGATCAAGAAAGGTTTTTTATGCATTGGGTGTATGTAGAAGGCCACCTGAAGAAGCAGCTTGCTTTCCATTACTGGGGCAGAGTTTTCTTCTTTTTCCTTTCCTTTTCTTTTTTCTCCTTCTTTCCTGCCTTCATGCTTTCCTTCCTTCCTGCCTGCCTGCCTTCCTGCCTTCTTTCCTCTCCTCCCTTCTTCCTCACCTCCATCCCTCCTTCCTTTCTCTTTCTATCTCCTCCTTTCCATCTGTCATTTCACTGAACTCAGGGCCTTTCACATGCTAGGTAATTGTTCTACTACCAGTCTATATCCACAGCCCTGGAGAGTACTTTACTGTCTTGCTACAGGATTAGGATATTACCGGATTATTTGCTTCATTCTGGTCTGCAGGGACCTCCTTACCTCAACATCTAATAGGACACTGTCATCAGAATTGTGCTGAGTGAATCTAGGAAGTAGAGGTAACAAAACTCTGAATGGGTTGATGAACACATGGCTGAAGGTGTCAAATAAACCCAGAGAAAATGCCGGCCTCTTGTTTCAGTGAAGATCATAAGGTCTGATGAGCTAGGCCCCTAGAAGACTATCTCTTCAAAGCTAAGGGCTGGAGATAGAATGGTATAGGCAATCTATGCCTGCATAACAATGTGTCTGCAAACACTGGTTTAAAACAACAGTACTTATTTGATTTCTTTTCTATTGTACTTGAGGGCTGCTCCTGAGAGAAGCTGTAAATGATAATCTACCAGAGGCTGACAAAAGCAGAGAACACAGCTCTCAGGCTAGGCAAGAATGTGTACATCCTCAGGCAGATCATTCTAGTATACTTACTGTGAGCACATGAGCCTAAGGATGGCAGGATGTTGGGATCAAGACTAAAGCTGGTATGAATGGTCTTCTATGGTGCCTTCATAAGCTTTATGGATTTAATTCTGTGTGTACCATTTTCCTCTATGAGTCTGTACTGTTTGACTCCATTTGTTTTTGTAAAGTAGGTCAGAAGGTTGTCAGTTCATAATAAACAACTGAGTGTTATGGTAACTTGGTGGCCCATACATAGTCAAACAGTCTCCCCTGGAGTCCGTAATAGCCTAATAATTCTTTCTTGTAGAAGGGAGCATAGCATTATTCCAACTGCAAGCCTGAATGGGATTTGAAGTTAGGATCTGGCATCAGAGCCCATGCCTTAACAATTGTGTAATATTGTCACTTTTAGAAGAATGTCCACAGGGAGATAAGAGAAAAATTAGTGGTCATAAAATTAGATAGTTTAAATTTTTTTTTATGTTCGGCCTGTAGATCAGGCTTATTACTAACTAGCTTTTACACTTAAATTAACTCATAATTCATATCTACATTTAGCCATGTGGCTTGGTACCTTTTCTCAGTCCAAAATTCTCATCTTGCTTTCTCTGTGTCTTGACCATTGACTTCTTCTTGACTGACTTCTTCTTCTTGACCATTGACTCTGCCCTTCCTCTTCCCAGCATTCTGAGTTTGGATTTGCCACCTCACTTCCTGCCCAGCTACCAGCCAATCAGTGTTTTATTAAATCATTTAGAGTGACAAATCTTTACAGTGTTCAAGAAGATTATTCCACAGGAACCATGTCCTGCCATGAAGATAATGGACCAAACCTCTGAAACTGTAAGCCAGCCCCAATTAAGTGTTTTCCTTTATAAGAGTTCCCATGGTAATGGTGTCTATTCACAGCAATAGAAACCCTAAGACTGTTGCCTATTGGATGCAGCAAAGAAAATTTTACAAAATACCGTGTCCAAGTGTCACATGTATTTTTAGTTGGTCTGAGATAGGGCTTCGGGCCGGGTACTTTTTTTTTTTTTTTTTTTTTTTGAGGGTGAAAGAGTTTATTTGGCTTACACTTCTGTATCACGGTTCATCATAGAAGAAGTCAGGACAAGAACTCAAACTCTGCTGGAACATGAAGGCAGGAGTTGCTTACTGGCTTGCCCCCCATAGCTTGCTGAGCCTGCTTTCTTATAGAACCCAGGACCACCACCAGCCCAAGAATGGCACCACCCACAATGGGCTGGGTCCTCATCTATCAATCAGGGGGGTAGGAGGGGGGAGAACAAGGGAATCTGTGGCTGATATATAGAACTGAATTGTATTGCAAAATAAAAATTTTAAAAAAAATATTGATATGTTAAAAATATCATCTAAAACTTTGAGTTACATTCACTACTATAATAGTTATCATTCATTTTCAAACTTTAAAACTGTGTTGGGTAGTTTTATGTCAACTTAACATAAGGTAGAGTCATCTGAAAGGAGAAAGCCACAATTGAGAAAATGCCTCCATAACTCCATAAGATCAGGCTGTAGGGCATTTTAAATTTTTTGACTAAGAAGTTTGAAAATATTAAAAGTAATTTTGGCAAGGATGTTATCACAAAGCAGTAGGAGGAGTGATTTGGGGGAAGTCTCCAGAACAGGACATAGTCAAGGGTCTTTATAATGAACAAGCTCCAGATGCCTGGCAAGATAAATGGGTATAGAGCTAACTCCCTCAGAACTGATGAGAATTATTAAAGAAAAAGACAGACAGTAGGAGACACAGAGACATATTGTTGGGTTTTCAACAGCACTTTGGATGGTAAAGGATGATGGCATGGCAGTGTTACTGTTAGAGCTAAATTATTAGATATGCTACAAGCAGAATATGGACTTATTTAGAAATGTAAGGATTTAAAAAATTTTACCAACAATTTACATTTTCTCAGGAAGAGACAAAATACACAGTTCAGCAGAACAGAGGTCATGTTTTTTGTTGCTGTTATTATTGTTTTGTTTTTCTGCACAGAAGCATGGAAAAGGGGAATCCAAGCTCTCTGAGCAGCCAGTCAGGGAAAACAAGGGAGTTTTGAGTATTTTGGAAGATTATTGTTGGACCCATGAAAGATTGAACTGGGGAAATATAGAAAAATTTTGCTAAATATGAAAATATAAGCTAATTAAATTGGGGAAGGGGAGCCCACCATTAACTTTAAGAACATGAAACAGCAAGTCAAAGGAGCTTGATACTTATGCAGTTGCAATAGCGTTAACAAAACCTAGTGATTAACCAGAAACTATCAAATAACAGTGTTGAGAGGATGTGGGGAGGGATAGGAAGTGTGATGAGCTTAACACTACAAGGACAGGAAGTCAATATTTGTTGGTTAAAGTGAACCTCACCTATCACTTACCACATGTAGGGAAGCACCAAACCAGCAGTGGACAAACAGGAGAGTGGCTGCCTAGGGGAGTAGTCAGGTGGAGAACAGCTGTCTTTAATTTCTTTCTTAAGCAGTAATATCATTTTCATAAAGAATAACTCTAAAATGTTATGTTATCAGGTCAGAGAATAAAAGCAAAAGGAAAGTAAAAATAGGAGAGAATGATGACATTACAGGTGGAATTCTTTACTGCATAGAACACCCTGGAAGTTAAAAGAAACTGGCAAACCAGAACAAAGAACAAGCCCTATTCATTGTAGTCACCAAAGTACTATTAGGTTATTAAAACAGCACTAAATTAGAGGATAGCTCACTACTCAGGTGAGACTAATGCTGAATGGTCCAATGTTAGCTAAAAATACAAACAAACCACCTGGTCACAGCAAAGAGTTGCCCCCATTATAGAGAAAAAGCACCAGGATGTAAGGCTACTCTGAACTTTTATTTTAAAATGAGCATTTAAGTTGCAAATATATCATTGGCAATGAATGCTCTGAGTTTTACATTTAATGTCACAGTTAAGATACAATCACTCCTCTACTCTGTCAATATTCGACAGTTCCTGTGTCCACGTTTTGGGAAGTAAAGGGTGCCAAGGAGTCATTTGTTTCCAACTGAGGTTGGTTGGGAGTTAGGTTTGGTGTTTGCTGTATCATCTCAGGTATGTTCATTGTGAAGTTGTCACCAAATTATTTCACTTTATCTATTGTGATAATCAGCTAAGGTAGCAGCTTCTCTGTTCTTCAGCTCCTGGAATTAAAGATAGCATCTCTTGTGGTAATGTAACCTCATTGGGTACAGTGTGAAGAAGATTTCAGGGTATTTTTAGAGACTTTCTGGACATGTTGTGGCACCATGTCTAACACTGGCCTCTCCACGGGGCTCCAGTTAGCCTTACATAGATGAGGCCCAAAGGTTCCCAGCCTAGGCCTGGTTGATGCCTCTCACTGCCTGTCCTCCACAACACTTCTCACCCACACAGATGCCCTTGAAGGGGTCTTGTGGCTCAGTGGGGCCAAGCTTTTCCTGGGAGGAGCAAGAGCTGATGGAAAAAATGTGTATCTCCCCCATCTACTCTCTGAGTCCTGAGAATCACCTCATAGCTTGTTAGGAAGTCTGAAGAGATCTCACAGCCTACATCTCTGGCCTGTTTTTCTTTCTTGCTTTCTTTCCCTGACCTTAACCTTTGCTACCTGAGATCATGCACCCTGATAGATTCTGAGCATATGCCTCTACTGGGTATATGCCTTCTTAGGAATCCAAGCCATTTCTAATACATCTCCATGCATTTGA
Organism: Peromyscus eremicus; assembly: GCF_949786415.1. Taxonomy (NCBI): domain Eukaryota; kingdom Metazoa; phylum Chordata; class Mammalia; order Rodentia; family Cricetidae; genus Peromyscus; species Peromyscus eremicus. Next base: position 118,072,050 of record NC_081422.1, read on the forward strand.
GATTCCAAAGATACTTCTGAGTAAAGTTTTTTCTCAAGCTTTGAATCTAATAATGGATCAGGCAGCAATGTGGTTGACATTATTATTACTATTATTTTTTTGGTAAAAGGCCTCAAATTCTATGTGTCTTTCAACTTTTCTTTCATGTATGTCTCTGAACAGGGAAAATGGTGGGGTCTCCATATGCTGTCAAGATGATCTCCTTATGCCAGTGCTATTTTCTTTCCTTCTTTTTTTAATTAACAAATTTTAATTTATTCTTTGGGAATTTCACTTCATGCACCTCAATCCCACTCATTTCCCAGTCCCTCCATATCTGCCCTTATCCCCAGGTCATGCCCCCCCATAAGAAACTTTAAAAATATATTAATTGAAAACAAAACAAAACAAACAAACAAAACCACTTCACTCCCATATTTCCCACCTCTCCAACGCCTCTTCTTAGTGGCATTGGTATCTGTGGTGTGTCATGAAATATACTCTTTTGCTCATTCAGTTTTTTTTTGCAAATGTTCATTGCAGTGAGTTGTTGGTCTGGTTCAAGACCTCTGGCTTCTGGTACATCATCAATGCTAGACCCTCTCCAAAACACCTCCAGGATATCCAGCTGTTGCCAGGAGTCTTGATGATCCTGCGACTATGTTCCACAGGACCAGTCCCTTCACGTAGTTGGAAGTTTTCCTGTGTCCTGGCTGGCCAGCAGTCAGGACAAATCTCTCTTACTCACATCCCCCAAGTAAGCACACAGAAGCTTATGTTAATTATAACTGCTCAGCCATTAGCTCAGGCTTATTACTGACTAACTCTTACACTTAAATTAACCCATAAATCTTATCTATGTTTAGCTACATGGCTTGGTACCTTTCTCAGTTCTGCCTTGACATCTTGCTTCCTATATCTGGCTGGCGACTCCTGACTCAGCCCTTCCTCTTCCCAGAATTCTCATCTGCTTGTCTTACCCTTACTTCCTGCCTGGCTACTGGCCAATCAGCATTTTATTTATCAAACAATCAGAGCAACACATATTCACAGCATACAGAACGACATCCCACAGCACTTCCCCTTTTCTGTCTAATCAAAAAGGAAGGTTTTAACTTTAACATAGTAAAATTACATATAACAAACAGTTATCAAGCAAGAATTACACTTACAATATCTAGTCTATTTGTATTTTGCAAAATTAAAGAAAATATTCTATCATCTATCCTATATTTGTGAGTCTAAAGTTTCATATCTAATTTATCTTTTATCATAACTAAGGAAAATTTTAAGTATAACTATGTAGTCTTCAATTACATCAAAGACTCCAGAAGTATATAATACCTAAGTAAACAGGGAAAACATTTTAAGCAACTTCCAAAAATCTAGAATGACAGAAACAGCTGACTGCCTGGACAATCACCCAAAGTTCCTCTGTAATGTTGGGGCATCCATCTTCAACCCATAGAACTAGTCTTTCAGTCATATTTTTTTTTCTGTAGAATGTCTGGCAGTTTCTTCTGTGAAGCAGGAACCTGAGGGACCATCTCACCTTGCAAAGTTCAGTGGTCACCTTCCTATGGATCCTGCATATCCAGTTTATATAATGTACTATCAGCAGTTCAGGTAAGAGCAGTCTCTTGTCCAAGTGGCTATTTTTGCCAAGAAGAAAATAAACTCTATATGGAGTGTCTCCGATGCCCATTTTTCTCTTTGAAGTAAATTGGTGCTGCCAGAAGCAGACATGTCTCAATGTCTAGAAAGTCTAAGTTTTAAAAACATTTTAAATGCCATATTCTGTACTGTCTTTAAAGTGTTTAAAGATTGTCTACCTAATTGAATTAATTAATCTATGTATACCTAGAAAACTTAACTAACTTAACTAACTTAACTAACATGACTATAAGTTTGATTATCATAGATGACTAATTACTAATTTGTATTTCTTAATTATACATTACAATTTTAAATGAGCTGTACAAACATAATACCTTAAACAATAGTATAAATATACATACAGTATAACATAATTAACTTTAAATTTGTAATAAACTAAAATCTATAGCATGTAAAACATTTCAAACAAGTTGTTGTTTAAAAGTAGGTTTAACAATCCATCCTTTTATCCTATCATATCTATATCCTATATTTCCACATCATATTCCCCTTTCTTCTTTTAGAAAAATATTGAGTATTACCAATAACAATTTGTAACCAACAAGCTAAAAAAAGAAAAACATCCATAATCCATTTTTTGGGGGAATGTGGGCATAGTTTTCTAGGCTACTTCCTGCTGATAATGGGTGCTGTATTCTTATGGAGATCCTGAGAAAATTTTAGGATTATGGTGAAGTCCTGACTGGAGTAGTCTGTGAGGGCTATATTCTCTGAGCCAGTTGCCTTGAAGTTGATTTTGGATGTTGGGTGATCTGACCCATGGTATCATTGCAGACCTTTCAGGGGGGCTTGGCTGGTCAAACCATATTAGTCTGGAAGCAATCCACAAGTTCTCATCACTGTGTGCATCAGGACTCAGAGTCAAGTGTTTTCTATATGGATCATTGAACCTATAATTCATAGCATAAACACATCTCAAAATCAAACTTTCAAAAATTATTGAATACTTTGGCAATGCTTTTGACAGAATTTTCACTAGAATTTTAGCTTCTATGTTCTCAATTGTCTTCTGAAAACAAAGACTGTATCTATAAAATATTCTATGTACAAAATATCTTGTTTCAAAGTTGGATCTGTGGCATATAATATATTTGAGGGTTTGTAGCATGAATCTTAGAAGGTCTTATTAATAAAAACAAACTCAGGGCCTGGTATTGGGGTGAATGCTGGAAGATCAGAGAAGCAGAACAAGCCACAGCCACCTCACCTTGCCAGTTCCTCAGCTGATCCTGTTTCCTCAGACTGGATGCCTCTGAGTCCTCATCCAGAATGGGTCTCAGCTGAACTGTGCTGCTCAAAGCCTAAAAGCTTAACCAGCCAAAATGCTTCTAGTTTCTGGTCTCCACCCTTATATATCTTTCTGTTTTTGCCATCACTCCCTTGGATTAAAGGCTCACTTCTTGGGATTAAAGGCGTGTGTCACCATGCCTGGCTGTTTCCAATGTGGCCTTGAACTCACAGAGATCCAGAGGGATTTTTACCTCTGGAATGCTAGGATTAAAGGTGTGAGTGCCACCATTTTCTAGCCTTTGTATCTAGTGGCTGTTCTGTCTCTGACCCCAGATAAGTTTATTAGGGTGCACAATATTTTGGGAAACACAATACCACCACAAGGGTTTCCTTTTCTCTGGTGCTTTTCTTCTTCATACATATTATTATTGTACTGAGTTTTTATATTCCTACATATTTATTTTTCTATGCTGGTGACCATGTTTCTCTCTTAGTACTTCCTACCTTAACTTCCAACTTATTTCTAGTTATTTTATCTTTTAAAAATATAATTTTTGCACATAAAGTTAACATATTATCATTATTGTTACAGCATTTTACCTTGTAGTTTTCAATATACATTTATAGTTTAATGGCTAATAGATTTTCAACATGTGAAGAACAAAGGGTGATTTTTTTTCACTTATGTTACACCCAAATGTTTAGCTATATTTGAAATTGTCCATTCATTTTTATAGTAACCCTGTACTTCTGTTTTATGCATTGATATCATTATGATCTTCACAATCACAGAGCCTCTGACATCACAAAAGTTCAAAACTCTCAAAGAGACATTGATGTAGGTATCTGGCTTTGGGGGGCTTCTAAAAGGCAAGGTCAACACTGAAGCCCAAACCAGATGCTTTCAATTACATTCTTTGACTGTTTCTTATTATCTTTTGATCCCATTTTGTGTGGTGCCAAATCCCTATATAAAGAATTTCTAAACTAGATACTTGTCAAAATCTATATATTATTTTATATTTTATGACTTACGAAGTATTAAAATAGAAAAAAAGAGAGCAGCATATGTTACTTAATTCTAGGACTGTAGATGTTTCAGAAAGTCTTACTAGAAATCTGATGGCACTTTGCTACCATATTTTCCTTTTTCTGTATCTGAAATGTCAATAGACTATTTAAAAATTATACAAATGTTTAGCCAAGTTGCTCTCTGAAACAAGACCTTAAAATTTGAGATGATCTAGTCTCCACACTGAGAAGCATAGACTGGGGAGTTCCGAGGTGAAAATAGAAGGAGGGTACAGATGTGGTGACCAACTTGGGTTAATACCTAACAATACACTGTCTCCCTGCCCACAAATACCTAGGCTCCACTAGTTTAAGGACTGTGCCCAAATGAAAATGTTTCTGTAAGTGAATCTAAAATGTGCTATTTAATTGGAAACAGTGGGTGCCACCAAACTCCATCAGTTCCTTAGACAGGAGAGGGATGGTTTTGGGAAAGTATATATAATAAGTAAGATCTCTTAAATAATTTCATTGAAGTAAGATCTTTACATAAAGTAAGATCTCTTACATGATTTCATCAAAAAGCAAGAGTCAGTGAAAACTACTGCAGTCTTGTACATACAGATGGCCAAGAAATGACAGATTGGGTCATTTTCCAAAGATGCCATCCAGGGAAATGGTAGCCAAAAGAAAGGGGAAACATTGTATGAGTAACGGAGATGTTTGAAATACTGCTTGAACAAGTGAGTATTGCTGTTTCTCCCAGTACTTATCTTGTTTCTCTTTATTTTTCTTATTGTTGTGAATAAGTTATATTGGTGAAATTTCTCCTTTGCTCATTGGTTGCAGGTGACCAATTTGGGCACACCCTGAAAGTCCAGTGGAAACTGACATTTCAGGAAAAGTATGGGCATGATGACACTGGGCTCAGCTCACCTTTAGCTGTAGCCCATAGATGACCATGCCCTTGTAATGTCTTCTGTCATCTAGCCCTGGGGCTGACTTCTGTATTATCTGTTCTAAAATGCTTTTATAAAAAACAACAATAGTCACTGTTCACTTTATCTTCTACTATTCCTTTCTGATGGATGTCAGGTTAGAAAAGGAATATGTATGTATTATAGCAAGTGATGTCTTGATATTTAAATATGTATTAAAACAAGGGAAAACATTTTTCCTTTCCCTTGCTCATACAAAAGGAGGTACAAGCATATCCCCACCATAGTGTTATATCTACTTGCTCTCAGTTGTATTTCTTCAAATTTGCTAATTTCTCACTTTGTTATGGGAATCCTACTATCCAGTAGATTTTTAAATCTCCATTTTTCCTCCTACTTTATTTATGCCAAATACAAAATCATATATACAATTTTGTACTTATGAGTTATTATACATGTGCAAGTGAAGGTGTCCTTTTCTTTTAGTAGTTTTTGTTTCTCTCTTTTTTTCCCTATCATTCTCTAACACCTGTAAATGATATGGACATCACACACTCTCAGTGCTTCCATAGCTATCCTGTTTATGACACACCATACACAGTTCGTCACATATTCTTAATTCTAAAAAGCCCCCAAATCAACTGCTACAGTTCTAACTCCTTTTTAATAAGCATAATAATATTGTAGAGTGTAGATGGGATGTGACTCATTGGCTCTTTTACTATTTTAGATTAATATTTTCCAGCACCTCCTTCACTTAAATATCTTCACACACCAGTTACTGGTACATCTATTTTCACATCATACATTCCCAGGAGGGGCATACATGTTACTTTTTTATTGTTTTAGTTTTATTTATTTGATTTTGATACAGTTTCTCTTTATGCAGTTCAGCATAGCCTGAAACTTTCAAGGTTCCTGTCTCAGTCTCTCAGTACTAGAATGCAGGCATGTACCACCATGTCAGTAGGAAAAGATGTGTTTTATTTATTTAAAATTATATTATGTGATTTATTTTCATGTGTGTGCACATGTATGTGTGTGCACTCATGTGTTTAGCATTCACACATGCCTTGTTGCACATGAGGAGGTCAGAGAATGGTATGAAGATCCTCTTTAACTTCCATATGGGTTCTGAGGTTGGAACTCAGGTCCTCAGATTTGGTAGCAAGTACCTTAACTGGCTAAGCCATCTTTCTGCCCCAAGATATCTATTTTAAATTAAAATTTTCTTGCAATATTTCTTTTTGAAACAATTATCACAATTGTTTTCTTATTTTCCACTTTCAATATATGAAGAGACTTCTTACTTCTTTTTGCCTTACTAAATGATCAAGCACATCCCACTCTTCCAAATTTAATGAGATGAAACATTTCACTTGTAACTTAACTTACATATTGAGAATGCTTTTATGTTTGCTAGCCATTTGAATTTGCTTTCTGTGAAATAACCATTCATTAGGAATGAGAAAGGAGATACTCATCAACAAAGAAGTGATGAAAAATTATTGATAGATTCTATACAGAGTTCTGTGGCAAAAATGTTAGAAAACTTGAAGGAATAGGGAATCTTGTAATAAAATTAAAGTCATCAAAATTAACCCAAGGAATAGAAAATATAGGTTGATTAAGTTAGAAAAACTGAAAAGGTGAGTTAATGTATATTTTTAAATGTATCATAATCAGATAGTTTCATAGGAATGTTTTGCCTAAGCTTTGAATATTATTTTTGGCTACCATTGGTGACATGTGAATGTAATTCTAGCACTTGAGAGACTGAGTCAGGCAGGTTATGAGTTCCAGGGGAGTCTGAGCTACATAATGAGAATCTGTCTCAAAAATATATATTATGTTAGAAAAGTTATTTCAGATTATATGACAAAATAGAAAACTTTAATTTTGAAACCTGTTTTAAACATAGACTGCAAAAGGCATTTTATGTGCCAATATCACTTACAAGTTATAAGCAGTAGTCAAAATATTAATGAACACAATCTATTAATTTATCAAAGAGATAATTCACTTTTGCCAAGTGATGTGACTCAAACATGAGAAGGAGGTCAAGTTAGGAACTCTGTTTCCTTGAGGTGGTAGATCAATGAAATAAAAACAAAATTCAAAATGATTACATTGGTAGTACTGAGAAGTTTTTGACAAAATTTTCTAATTATTCTCAATAACAAGTATAAATAAAATAAAACTTGTGAAATTATTTGCATAAATTTGTTACCAGAACCTTCCAAGACTATCACCCCAAATGGTGAAATACTAAAACTATACCAACTAATCTGATTAGAACTATCCATGGATATCTGTCCTCCTTTAAAACATGTTATCTAGATCTAGAAGATCCAATACAATGAAGATCACAAAGAAATCAACTAGTAAAACATTGAATGCCCATATTATTAGAATATACTTCTCTACACATGAGTCACTTGCAGGAAGACTTCTGAAATATATGAAAATCAATAGCCAGAATGAAAAAATAACTTCGAACGTTGTCAAAGAAAAAAATTTAATTTGTAACACTGTAGCTTAAGTTTTCCTGCCTGGTCCACAGTCAGGACAAATCTCTCTCACCCGCCAGTCCCACAGCTGCTCAGACCTGACCAAGTAAACACAGAGACTTATATTGGTTACAAACTGTATGACCATGGCAGGCTTCTTGCTAACTGTTCTTACAGCTTAAGTTAATCCATTTCTATTAATCTATACCTTGCCACATGGCTCGTGGCTTACCGGCATCTTCACATGTGGCTTGTCATGGTGGTGGCTGGCAGTGTCTCCCAACCCAGCTTCCTGTTCTCTCAATTCTCCTCTCTGTTAGTCCCGCCTATACTTCCTGCCTGGCCACTGGCCAATCAGTGATTTATTTATTGACCAATCAGCAACACATTTGACATACAGACCATCCCACAGCACTTCCCCTTTTCTTTTCTTAAAAAGAAAGGTTTTAACCTTTACATATCTCCAAAGTCAGCTTGGTATATTTGGGAATTTGGGCGTAGCTTCTCTTACTACTTCCGGCTGGAGGTGGGCGCTGTATCTTATGGGGACACAAAGAATATTTTAGGATTATAGAGTAGTCCGTGAGGCTGTATCATCTGAGCCAGTCGCCTTGAAACAGTTCTGTATATTGGATCATCTGGGCCATGGTTGATCGGAAACCTTTCAGGTGGTCTTGGCTGGTCAAACCTGATGTATCTTAATCTGGAACAAATCCATAGCCTCTGGCTTTCTGTGGAAACAAAAGCAGAGCCTCCTTTCCAAAGCAACATATCCTTACATCCAAATTTTGAAGTCAAGGTACCTTTAAAATATACATTTTGGCATAACTCAACAGCTTTTGTAATCAAATGTTTTTCTTCAGTTACGAATATCAAAGAGAACATAATCCAGATTCTCTGTGTGGTAGCCATCTTTATGTGGCTTATTTTTTTATATTAGCTTGAGCCTATTGCTTTAAACTGCAGCCTTCTAAGCCTGAAACGGCGCTGGCGCTATGGCTACTGGCTCCACCCACTTCAGCTTCCCAACATGGCGGTGGTACATTTTCCGCCAGCTCTGGGAGCCATTAACTCTCAGAAATAGTGGGTCTATGCTTCTATCAAAGCAGCGTGTAGCCCAGAAACCTCTTTTTTTTTTGTTTTGTGCTAGCAAAGGCTAAATCCACCACACAGCTTAATGTGCCACTTGCAGAGGCCTCATTCCCGCCAAACTGCAGGTCGAGTGTGCATGCTAGGAACCCACCAGTAGCTCAAACCGGCAGCTGCCACTCATTTGAGAGAGACAATTAGGAACTGTTTTTAGCTCCGTTTTAGAATCTTTTTTCTCAATTTTTAGGTGAAAATTCTTGCTACCACATTGGACGTCATTTGTAGCTTAAGTTTTCCTGCCTGGTCCACAGTCAGGACAAATCTCTCTCACCCGCCAGTCCCACAGCTGCTCAGACCTGACCAAGTAAACACAGAGACTTATATTGGTTACAAACTGTATGACCGTGGCAGGCTTCTTGCTAACTGTTCTTACAGCTTAAGTTAATCCATTTCTATTAATCTATACCTTGCCACATGGCTCGTGGCTTACCGGCATCTTCACATGTGGCTTGTCATGGTGGTGGCTGGCAGTGTCTCCCAACCCAGCTTCCTGTTCTCTCAATTCTCCTCTCTGTTAGTCCTGCCTATACTTCCTGCCTGACCACTGGCCAATCAGTGATTTATTTATTGGCCAATCAGCAACACATTTGACATACAGACCATCCCACAGCATAACACTGTCAACATTTTTGTATACAAAGTAGGCCAGAGAAAATTTAATATATAAAAAATAAATTTAGGGGTTTGCAAGGGGAAAAGACTTTTAATAAGATGGCCAATAGAGTATACATATGCATATACATATGTATATGATATACCTATACATATATGTAAATCTTGTATATATAATATTTATTATATATAAAATCATGTATATATTATAGTGTAGCTATACTTTCTTTTGGGACTGACAGCTCATAAACAATGACATGACTTCTTATTAACTATGAAAGCTTGGTGTAGATGAATTTCTAACGGGTCTTATTAAATAAAAAACATGGAGCCAGATATAGGGGTGAAAACCTGAGAGAGATCAGAGGAATAGGAACAACCATAAGCTAAACTTACCTCACCAACTCCGTAGCTTCCAAATGCAAGATACTTCCTATCTACCTAGGCCTATATGGCTTGCTCTTCTGCGATCTGATTTGCTCTCTCTTTCCAGCCACATCACTTCCTCTTCCTGCCCAGCTCTGTCACTTCCTGTTTGTCTGTACAGACCTCCAGACTTCCATGGTTAACTAGTGTTGGAATTTAAGGCTTGTGCCACCACACCTGGCTCTGTTTCCAGTGTGGCCTTGAACTCACTGGGATCCAGACGGATCCATGCCTGCCAAGTGATAGGATTAAAGGTATGTGCTAACATTGCATGACTTCTTTGTTTACTTATAATGACTTGCTTTTTCCTCTGATCTCCAGGCAAGCTTTATTTATTAAAACACAAATAAAATATCACCACAGCTTGGCCTTTAGCTTAGGCTTGTCCCCAACTAGCTCTTATAAATTGAATTAACCTACTTCTATTAATCTACATTCTGCCACATGGCTTTTTTCCTCTCCTCCAATCTCTATGTCCAACTTGATCCACGTCTCTGTGAGCCTAGATTCATTTCCTCTTCCTCTCTCTTCCTGGAAATCCAGCCTATCCTCTCCTAACTAGCTATTGGTCATTCAGCTCTTTATTAAACCAATCAGAAGGCATGTTGGCAAAGACACATCTTCACAGTGTACAAAAAAATCATCCCAAAGCATTATAGAGTTCTTACAATTTTGAAGAAGACAAGTAACTCATGAGCTGTTACTCAAAATCACACTTGTGCAATAAAAAACAGGTTTCATGCTACAGATAGCATCCTTTAGAAAGGTATTTTTTTAGTAAGGCAAACTATAAGAGATTAAAAATTAGATTATAACTTTGCTCCAGCACACTCTTTTAAATGTCATAAAAGGGAACAAATACGTGCTCTCTTTTAAAGCCCACCAACATCTATACTGACAGGCCACCTAATTCAGTATTATACTTGCAGCGTTGTCTTTGTGGCAGAGGAAAGAGAAACTGTAATAATTAGCTCTCTACAAGTGATTCCTGCTCCTGGTTTGACAGCAGAGCTAAAGCCTCCTCACTGTGGAGAGTATTCTTTCTTGGTTCTAGATTGCCTCAGCCTCCTTAAGATTTTCCCTTTGCATCATGGTCCTAAAGTATAGATTATCTGAAAATTGGATGCAGATTTAGATGATGTCTGCCACTAAGTCAAACTCACTGGACCAAACTGTTGGATAGAATCAAGAACCAAGGTCGAGCCCTGTACAGGATTGTTTTATATGAAAGCTAGTTCTTGAGGTGCCACTTCTGCTACCCTGGTCTGGCCTCATCTTCAATTTCTTACCTTCCCATGATTACAATTTGAACATTACCCAGTGACTTGAGTAAGGAGATCTGCAATGAAAAGTCCTAGGGTACATCTTACCCCAGGTTGTTAACTTCAATGACTCTAAACAGTCTGTTCCTTGAAGCTGAATAAGTCTATTGCACAGTGACACAGAGCAACCACTGAGGTGGTGTGCAGAAATTATAGGAGTGTAAATGGTGTTTGAATGAGATAGCATCCACAGTTTCTCTGTCTCAGAGAGAAGGCTGATGTACAAGCAAAAAGGTGAGTCTCCTGGAAAAGCTGATAAATCAACTTGATACATCTTAGTAGTAAGAGAGCTTTGGGGTCCACTGGGAACAGAAAGAGAGAGACTTTCAAAAGCCTGAGAGATAAGCAAGTAATAATGACCTACCAGAAGGAAATTACTCTCAGTGTTTAAACTCAAAGGTTGTTAGTTTCAACCTTTCTATAGATAAAAGTGTGATGTAATAGGTGAGAAGTAGAATTGAGCTAAGAAATTGAAACTGGAGCAGCCTGGGACCAAGAGGGCAGTTTCTTTCTCCTCCTCCATTTCTTCCTTCTCTGCCACCCATCCTCTCTCTTGCCTCCTCATTCTCTATCCTCCCAAAACCCACAATTATGTATTCAGCTCATGAAACTCTGAGGGAGCAGGCCAGGTTTTGTGATTTTTTTTCTGAGAGTTTCCAAGAAAGCAGTCCAAGGAACCAGTATGGATGAATAATGAACATACCTATAACAAATGGTGGTATCATTGTCCTATCGTGAAGCAATGTAAGGCAGTGAACAGCTGTGCCAAGGGGTTTTGTGTGTGTGTGTGTGTGTGTGTGTGTGTGTGTGTGTGTGTGTGTGTGTGTGTAACCTTGGTGCTTGCAGTGAGGTCTATGGACTAGCAAGGACTACATCATCTTGTGCTTATTATTAAGACCCAACCTCCAACCTCATCCAGACCTACTGAATCAGATCCAAAGTTCCCCAAGAAACTTTGTCAAGGTATGAGCCACTTTCTACCTCCTTTTTTTGTAACTCAACTTCTTGGGCATCTGCACAGTGCCAACTGTGTTTGAGGCACTGTACTACATTTTGTGAGTAGAGGAGCCAAGTCGAAACTACCACAGGCAAACATCAGTCTCCACCTTTAGGAATCTGGTAGATTTTGCAATGAAACTATGAAGACAAATGACCCCAAAGTGTAAAGCACAGTAAGACAAATTCAAAGTGTTAAAGCTGCTCAAAGTAGGAAGCTGTTGTAAACATTTTGGACAGGAATTAGGGAGAGATTCAGAAATCTGTGGGCTTCATAGGAAAGGCAAGACTGGATGTGGCCTCTGAAAGTTTGGGCAAAGTGTATGGCAGAGAGGCATCCAGGGATGACCAATGTGAACAGAAACACAGAGGGCTGAATGTGGGCCATGTCTAGGAGGACATGGTGACAGATCCTGGAGTTTATGACAAATCTAGAGTGGCTGGAATGGGAAGTGAGATGGAGCACAAATGAAGAAATTGAGCTTCCAAGTCAGAGCATCCTGGACTTTCAATTTCTGGCTCTGTCGTCTTTGTAACAGGGAAGTTGGACACATTAGATAGATCTCTCACAGCAACAGTTTTCTCATCTGTAGAGGTACAAAATCTTCTACCCTCAGAGAGTCATTTTGGAGACTGAATCATTAAAATATATAAACCAGTATATCTGGAAGAACATGGCCAATCTTCTCAGTTATTATTATGTAAGTAGAAATAAGGAGGAGACTACTTTCAAAGCCAGTGACTTTCCAAGTGAGGTCCCTAAATGGGAACTTCTTAAGAATGCTAATTCTTGGCCTCCTTCTAAAATATAATAAATAAAAAATTCTTTAATTGCCACCTACCAGGGTACGTGAGGGCCCTTGAAACTTTAAAGACAATTTAAGACAACAAATTAAGAAGAATGTATTTGAAGAATATGGGGTACTTTGTGATATTTAAAGATAGAGATGTAAAAGAACCTCAAAAGCGGTCAATGACAGGTGGGAGGGACCCTTGAGAATCAGGAGGTCCCTTTCTCCTCCTGACTTCTCTGCTTCTCTCTTAGTTTGAGCCTCTCTCAATGAGACTGCTTGTAACTTTCTGTCTCCTACTACCAACATCTGAAGGACACCTGTAGCTAGAGTTTTCCTGCCTGGCCCACGGTCAGGGCAAATATCTCTCACCTGCCAGTCCCACAGCCGCTCAGACCCGACCAAGTAAACACAGAGACTTATATTGCTTACAAACTGTATGGCCGTGGCAGGCTTCTTGTTAACTGTTCTTACAGCTTAAATTAATCCATTTCTATAAATCTATACCTTGCAACATGGCTCGTGGCTTACCGGCATCTTCACATGCTGTTTGTCATTATGGCAGCTGGCAGTGTCTCTCTGACTCAGCCTTCCACTTCCCAGCTTTATTCTCCTCCTTGTCCCACCTATACTTCCTGCCTGGCCACTGGGCAATCAGTGATTTATTTATTGACCAATCAGCAACACACTTGACACACAGACCATCCCACAGCACTTCCCCCCCCCTTTATTTTTTTTTCAAAAAGGAAGGTTTTAACCTTAACAAAGTAAAATTACATATAATTTGGGAATTTGGGCGTAGCTTCTCTTACTACTTCCTGCTGGAGGGGGACGCTGTATCTTATGGGGACACAAAGAAAATTTTAGGATCATGGAATAGTCCATGAGGGTGTATTGTCTGAGCCAGTTGCCTTCAAACCATTCTGGATGTTGGATTATCTGGGCCATGGTGTCATCGGAGACCTTTCAGGGGGTCTTGGCTGGTCAAACCTAATGTATCTTAATCTGGAACAAATCCATAGCCTCTGGCTTTCTGTGGGAACAAAAGCAGAGTCTCCTTTCCAAAGCAACAGACACCAGACCAAGAAGCTAAAACCTCTTTGTCTCAGCTCTGTTACCCTGGAAACTGCTTGTCAGCCTGGCTGTAGTAAGGGACCCAGGCTTGGGCTGATGCTCGAGAAGGCTGAGACATTTGTCCTGCCTAGGTGCCTTTTCCTGAATCATGGGTATGGAAGTGAGTCTTTTCTCATGTAACATCAGTCAGGAGCTTTGGAAAGATAGCAAGGGAAGAGCTTGGCATTAGGGAGTTTGCTAGCTTTGAGTCCAGGCCCAAGAGACAGTACTTCTCAAAATTAGATCCTTAAACCAACATACTGCCAGAAAAGCAGTCTTGTCATCCCTCCATACCTTCTGATACAGAAACTCTCTGAATGTCATTAACAAGGGCAAGTTAGATGAACCAGGTAGGACTCAAAAACACTTTTAAAAACTTCACTGTGTTTAAGATAAACCATTTCTGCAATCTCACTTATCTTTAATACCACTTCCTTAGAGTCATAATGAAATAGGTAAAAGACATGCCAAAAATACAAGCATCTGGGTGGTGGCTCCCTTGCCTTTTTTTTAATAACACACAGTGCACAGAGTTAGAAGCAAGTTCCTGATGTCCACAGATCTTCTGAGATGGAATACGGCACCCCTTTCTCTTTGCTCTTGAGGTTCTAGAGGCAATGTCTCTTTAACATAGAAATACTAAGCACAGAGCTCATGCTCCAATGTACCATGATAAAAAGTAGAACTTTTTAGGTCGAAGAAAAAAGTAATGAAGAAAGTAGATTAGCATGATCATCTGAGACTTGTGTGAAAATTTAAGAACCAGTGAGATGAGCCAGCAACATTAATTGTCTCTCCAGTGTCTTTTTGTGGAATCACAAACCAAAATTATCTACTTGAAGCCTCAAATTCCACCATTATAGAGAGTGTTTCACTTACCACAAACAAGGTAGATCTAAAACCACAGCCACATCAATACTGGAGTATTGGAGGCTTTAACAAGAAAGGGAAGGAGGCAGAGAGGAAGCAGACATTTTTTAGAAATGCTGCATAAGAAAATGTTAACTCATTAGTTCTTAAGTTTTAGGAGATTTATGAGGTGGTTAGCAGGGGAAAACCAGATAAAACCTTAGACATGGCACTTAGACATGAAAATCATCTACTTTCAAACCTCAACTCCGTAAACTGCAAACAAAGAGATGCTCTTGGCAGGGAATGTGTGTGCTTTGATAAAAGGAAGTGATGGGTTGGGTCAGCCTGGGTAGTGTGGGATATAAAGAGGTTAGCAATGAACAAGGATCCAAAAGAGGAACAAGTCTAAACCAAAATGTAGATTTGTCTGACTGTTTTCCTCTCTGGATTTTACTAAGATGTGGAGCAGAGGGGTGAATTGTCAAGGACAGTTGAATAGATTAAGCCTTAAATGAGGCAATATGACCCTGCCAATGGGGCATTGCTACCTGGAATCCATCTAGGTAGTTAGTGACTAAACCACACTTAGACCAGGCAAGAATTCTGAATGTTCCCAACCTAACAGGACCCTAACAGGGATCTGAATAACAATCACACTACTGGGCTCAATTGAGTATACATACATTCATACTAACTGTTGGCAGCCAGTACTTTTTGCAGAATGATTTGATTTTTTTCAAATAATTCTTTTATATTCTTCATAAAGTCTCAAGTTGTGGAGATCCAGTCTGTCAATGTCAATGCCTTTATACTCAAATAGGACACAGTGGAAATCTGCCTTCACAGAAGGACCCAGAGGCAGGTATCCCCCTCAAACAGGTAGCAGCTGTGTTACTTCTGGAGCCAGTCTTATAAATAAATCTCCAATATTATTATTGTAATCTTACAGTTTTTTGTCTTCACTATGTGGCTTCATGGTGCTCTCAAACTTACGGCTCTTCTGCTTCAACTTTCCAAGTGCTGAGATTAGAGATGTGAACTACCATACCCAGATATTATTGATTGGTTTTGAAACTACCTATCTTTTTAAAAATATTTTTATTTTATAATTAATTTAATTTTACATACCAGCCACGGATTCCCTTGTCCTCCCTCCTCCCACCTCCAAGCCTTCCCCCCCAATCCACCCCCCATTCCTACCTCCTCCAAGGCAAGGTCTCCCCTGGGGAGTCAGCCCAGCCTGGTAGATTCAGTTGAGGCAGGTCCAGTCCCCTCCTCCCTACAGTGGAAACTACTTATCTTAAGAGCATCAGAGAGTTCAGTGGCATGCCTTCCTTACTCCATTCCCTGGCATCTGTGTGCTTGGTAAAAAGCACTGGTCAGGTCCTTTTGCTCTAGAGTCATTCTCCAATATCCATGCTTTAAAAGCTCAAAATTATGAAAACGCAGCCAGACATGGAGGCATACACCTCTAACTCTAGTACTCAGGAGTATGAGTCTGGAGAATCATGATTCTAAGGCCAGCTATGCCACAGTGTAAGGCCTTGTTTAAAAAACAAACAAACAAACAAACAAAATTGAACCAGTAAACACAATAGGAGTAGCTTCCTCTTATTGACACGGAACAGGAAAGACTGGCTGCTTACTGAAAAAGATACTAGCTTTAAGCAAGTTCACATTGATGGAGACTACTTGGCTGTTGTTTGTAACCACAAAACTCACCTCTGTGAATGGTACATATCAATGTGGCTGGTACCACCTGTGCTTAGTATCAGAATGTGCCTGGAGCTGTGTCCTCCATCTGGCCACATATTCTGTGACCCCTCTTCCTGCCTTTACCAGGCCACCATAGTAGGTGGACCTTTGAGCCAACTTGTCTCCCTGCTTCTGCTCACCTCTTAACAGTCTATGCTCAGAGAAAGACCTGTGGGATGCTGCTAAAAATGCCAGTCCCTCCTCTAGCCAGGCACAATTTTCAAGGAGGGACCAAGTGTTGTCTACCATTCTTTTGTCTGCTGTGAGTCTCAGCACAATCCTTGGTCCTCCCACAACAATTTTATTGTTTTTTTTGGTTTTTTTTTTTTTTTTGGTGTTTCTTTGAGCACAGGTGTTGAAATTTCTCTAGGCTGATTTAAATACAAAGTGTTGGATCAGGGCAGCTCTGTGCTTTTTAGATATTGCTACATTTCTACAAAGGGGTTTTCCGAACTAATGTCCAACCCATATGACAGGGCAAGGTGAACTTTTCACAACTCTAAAATTTGGTGTAGACAGACTTATAATATCTCCTTATCAGAAGGATGGGAAATGTTAACACTATACCATTTCACCATTTTACTATAACATCCCTCCCTCCCCCTCCTCTGTCTCTTCTGTGTATGTGTGTTGGAGGTGATACCCAGGGCCTTGAACATGCTAAACACATACTTTACCCCTGAATTATACCTGCCATCTGCCCAGAACATTTTCTTGATTTTAAGGGAAGTTTAGTGTATTTTCATGTTTACTGGCCATGTGTACTTCTTTTGTTGGAAATCTGCTGGGGGATACAGATAATTAAATTTCTTTACAAGTTTATTTCACTTTTCTACCAATTAGAAGGTAAATCCAGAAAGCCACCTATTGTTCACATTTCCACATGCATTATTGTCACAGAGTTGCTGCAGGTGTTCTTTTGGGATTTATATCTTCTTTTCTACTTATTCATGTGTTGTTTTGTTGTTGTTTCTTCTAAGGCAATATTGTTTATTTATGCACTTTCTCATTTTTTTCTTTGTCATCTTTGACAGAAGTCACATTATTAAAACTGAGTAGCCTCAGGCTAAGAAAATCACAAAATGAACAGTGGTAAAAAGCAAAAGTTTTCAGAATATTTAGATTTCAGGATTGAATTATGGATCTATGCTTTTATTTTTATTCTGTTCTAAATGTTCTGTAGTTTTTGTTCTGCTTTCATTTTAACTCATGGAGCATTTAGAAATTTAGTTTTTAGTTTCTAAACAGGTTCTTTTGCTTTTGTAACTTAATAAACTATAGTCAGAGACTATGATTTATATGATATCGTTTTATCAAATTTGCCTATAGTTCTATGATGAAATTGTACACAGTCAACTATTACAATAGCTCCAAAGTATATTCTCTGTGCTAGAACTTCTCAACTAGGAATACATAAGTGAATTGTGGCATGTTGTGACATGTCATTGTCCTCTGTCCTAAGAACATCTAGATGGGGTCTTGCAAGGAGTAGCCCAACATGAGCACCTCACTGTATGCTCAGGAACTTTGTCAAGAGCCCTGAGCAGTAAGCAGAGGTGCTTATTCAACCCTTGCTGTTTCATGGTGACACGCAAGGCCCATGAGTTCTCTAGGTAGATGCCTATCACCAACCAGTTGTAGAGTTACAGCTGCTCATAAAGGACAAGGCCCTGGGGACTCTTAGAGGACTGTGCTCTTATTCCCTGTGCCCAAGAACATAGGGTATGCCAAAGGCCTCCAGCTTAGTTGAAGATCTGTGAAACCCCAGCCAGACAGCAACACAAATTTTGCTTTACGTATTTAGGACTCTTCTGTCAATTTGTGTCTGATGTGTCCTTTCTGCAGTTTTCAAGCCAGCCACAGGTGATTGTTCTAAGAATTTATGTATAATCTGTCAGAGCTGTATCAGTTTGAACCTCTTAATTTAAAACATTTTGTTTTTTTGATACTCATTTGTATTTTCATATTACAAAAACTATGACATTTGTTAATAAAAGATAAAGAACTAGTAAAAAATTTAAATATGATTTAAATGTTGCAAATTTTTGAATGTTTATGAATATTAAATTTTAATTTCACTACTTATGAAAATAAAATTTCCCATTGATCATGATTATCAAGAAATTGAAATTATCTTTAAAAACCTTGATGGGGAATGTGCACAGCAATTCAGACATAAAATATGATAAAGGAACTGAGCAGTGGTGGTGCATGGGGGGAAGAGGCAGGCGGATCTCTGTGAGTTCAAGGCCAGCCTGGTCTACAGAGTGAGTCCCAGGAAAGGCACCAAAGCTACACAGAGAAACTTTGTCTTGAAAAACATATATATATATATTCATATATCATTCATATATATATATATGAATGATAAAGATTTATGCCTATGGGAGAAGTGTCTCCAGTTTAGAAATTGGAAACTATTTTATGTGTAAAGTTTCTAAAAGGTTGATATTTAATATTTTGCACTATGATGAGTGCTTAACTTATCGCTATGGGTAGGATATAGGTAGTCTGTCTTCAAAGGTCCACATACTGGGAAAATTGGTCTTAAAGTGACAGTATGGACAATGTGGAACATCCCTGGATATTGACCTCAGAAGACATTTTCATTAGAACTGATATCTTAAATGATCTAATTTATGGCAAACTTAAGAACAGCAATTTTACTACTTAAATTTTTAAGTAAAATGTTACTATGTATATAAAAATGAAAATTACATGAAAACTATTGTATCTTATCTTTATTATTCCAGGTATTGATATGGTTGTGAATTCTGAATTTGTCTTTTAAATCATCAGTCACTGCTTCCAACTTTGTTCAATTGTTATATAATAAAGTCTTAATGTTCATAGATAGCCTCAATCACATACTTTCATTATGCTTTCTTTTTCCTCTTCCTTTCTCCCTCCTTCCTTCCCTCCCTCTCTTCCTCCTTCCCTTTCTTCCATCCTTTTTTCTGCAGCCCAGGCTGGCCTGAAATTTATGTAACCTCCTGAAATCTGTCAATGTAATGCACCATATAAACAAACTGAAAGAAAAAAAACACATGATCTTCTCATTGAATGCTGAAAAAGCCTTGGACAAAATCTAACACCCCTTCATGATAAAGGTTCTAGAGATATCAGGAATACAAGGAACATACCTAAACATAATAAAGGCAATTTACAGCAAGCTGACAGCCAACATCAAATTAAATGGAGAGAAACTCAAAGTGATTCCACTAAAATCAGGAACAAGACAAGGCTGTCCACTCTCCTCATACTTATTAACATAGTACTTGAAGTTTTAGCTAGAGCAATAAGACAACAAAAGTAGATCAAGGGGATACAAATTGGAAAGGAAGGAGTCAAACTTTCATTATTTGCAGACAATATGATAGTATACATAAGTGACCCCAAAAATTCTACCAGGGAACTCCTACAGCTGATAAACTCCTTCAGTAAGGTGACAGGATACAAGATTAACTCAAAAAAAATCAGTAGTCCTCCTATATACAAATGATAAATGGGCTGAGAAAGAAACCAGAGAAAATCACCCTTTACAATAGCCACAAATAATATAAAATACCTTGGGGTAACTCTAACTAAGCAAGGGAAAGACCTGTATGATAAGAACTTTAAGTCTCTGAAGAAAGAAATTGAAGAAGATATCAGAAAATGGAAAGATCTCCCATGCTCATGGATAGGTAGAATCAACATAGTAAAAATGGCAATCTTACCAAAAGCAATCTACAGATTTAATGCAATCCCCTTCAAAATCCCAACACAATTCTTCACAGACTTGGAAAGAACAATACTTAACTTTATATGGAAAAACAAAAAACCTAGGATAGCTAAAAGAATCCTGTATAATAAAGCAACCTCTGGAGGCATCATGATTCCTGACCTCAAACTCTACTATAGAGCTATAGTAATAAAAACAGCTTGGTTCTGGCATAAAAACCAACACGTGGACCAATGGAATCGAATTGAAGACCCTGACATTAATCCACATACCTATGAACATATGATCTTCAACAAAGAAGCCAAAACTGTACCATGGAAAAAAGAAAGCATCTTCAACAAATGGTGCTGGCATAACTGGATGCCAACATGCAGAAGATTGCAAATAGATCCATATCTGCTGCCATGTACAAAACTCAAGTCCAAGTGGATCAAAGACCTGAACATAAATCCAGTTACACTGAACTTGATAGAAGAGGAAGTAGGAAGTAGTCTGGAATGCATTGGCACAGGAGACCACTTCCTAAATATAACACCAGTAGCACAGACACTAAGAGCAACAATTAATAAATGGGACCACCTGAAACTGAGAAGCTTTTGTAGAGCAAAGGACATGGTCAATAAGACAAAACAACAGCCTACAGAATGGGAAAAGATCTTCATCAACCCCACATCTGACAGAGGACTGATCTCCAAAATATATAAAGAGCTCAAAAAGCTAGACTTCAAAATACTGAACAATCCAACTAAAAAATGGGCTACAGAGCTTAACAGAGAATTCTCAACAGGAGAAGCACAAATGGCTGAAAAACATTTAAAAAATTGCTCAACATCCTTAGTCATCAGGGAAATGCAAATCAAAACAACTCTGAGATACCACCTTACACCTGTCAGAATGGCTAAGATCAAAAACACTGAAGACAGTGTATGTTGGAGAGGATATGGAGCAAGGGGAACACTCCTCCACTGTTGGTGGGAATGCAAACTTGTACAACCATTGTGGAAATCAGTATGGCAGTTTCTCAGAAAATTGGGAATAAGTCTTCCTCAAGACCCAGATATACCACTCTTGGGTATATACCCAAGGAATGCTCAATCTTACCACAAAGATATATGCTCAACTATGTTCATATCAGCATTATTCGTAATAGCCAGAACCTGGAAACAACCTAGATGCCCCTCAACTGAAGAATGGATAAAGAAAATGTGACACATATACACAATGGAGTACTACTGAGCAGTAAAAAAAACAATGATATCATGAAATTTGCAAGCAAATGGATGGAACTAGAAAATATCATCTTGAGTGAGGTAACCCAGACTCAGAAGGACAAACATAGTATGTATTCACTCATAAGTGGATATAAGATGTGAGGGAAGGGATGGCCAGACTGCAATCCACAACTCCAGAGAGGCTAGCTAACAGGGAAAGACCCTAGGAGGGATACATGGATGGCCCTGCTAAGGAGAAGTGGATGAGAGCTACATGAGTGGACTGAGTGTTGGGGGGTGTCAGAGGGTGAGGAGTAGGGGATGAGAACATAGGGAAATGGGAGGGTCAAGCTGGAACAGGGACAGAATAGGAGGGCAGGGAGAAAGATACCATGATAGATGAGGACATCATGGGAATAGGAAGAGGCAGGGTGCTGGGGAGGCTCTCAGGAATCCACAAGGATGACCCCACCTTGGTCTGCTGGCAATGGTCCAGAGGGTGCCTGGACTGGTCTACTCTGGTGACCAGTCTAGCGAATAACCTAGCTGTCATCATAGAGCCTTTGTCCAGTGACCGATGGAGGCAGATGCAGAGATCCACAGCCAGGCACCAGGCTGAGCTCCAGGAATTCTATTGAGAGAGAAGAGGGATTCTGCAGGTGAGTGACGTCGAGATCATGATGGGAGGACGTGTAGAGATGACCGGCCACACTAGTGAAAGCCCATGAACTGTGGACTGGTGGCTGTGGAGCTCCCATGGGACTGGACTAGGTCCTCTAGATACGGAAGACAGTTGTTTGGCTTGAACTGTTTGGGGAGCACCCAGGCAGGGGGATCAGGATCTGTCCCTGGTGCATGGGCAGGCTTCTAGGAATCTGGTGCCTGTGGTGTGATGCCTTGCACAGTCTTGGTGCAGTGGGAAGGGGCTTGGACCTGCCTAGGCTCAGTGTGCTGGCCTCTGCTGACTTCACATGGGAGACCTTGATTTGGGGGATGTGGGGATGCGGGATGGCTTGGGAGAAAGGGCTGGGGGTGGAAGGAGAGAGGAGGGGGATCTGTGGGTGGTATGTGGAGTGAGTAGAAAACTTCTTAATAAAGAAAAATGAAAAAAAAAATGAGCTAAGTGTGGTGGTGCATGCCTTTAATCCCAGCACTCCAGAGGCAGAGGCAGGCAGATCTCTGTGAGATCCCTGTGAGGCCAGCCTGATATACATGTATTATATGCATGCATGGGGAGATAGAGAAAGAAAGAAAGTAAGTACCATAGTATACCTGTAGAGGTCATAGGACAACTTGTGGGAGTCAGTTTTCTCCTTTCACCTTGTGCATCCTGAGGATTAAACTCAGGACATGGATATCAGGCCTGGTGGCAATGCCTTTCTTTACCCACTTGGCTATCTTGCTAGCCCTTGATTTTTTTTTTTAAATTAAGAATGATTTAACTTTTACTTTCTAACATATATCAAAATAACTGGTTTTTAAAATTCATTTTATATTTGAAACGTGGTTAGACTCATTTCTTATTTTTAGGAATTTTCTCTATAGATAGTAATGTCAACATCTGCAAATAATGACAGTTTATTTCTTATTTTCTGACTCTAATTTTTGATTTCTGTTTCTTGTATTATTGCAGTAGCTAGAAGAATCCAATGATGAATAAAGTTGAGAAAGTGTACTCTTCTTTGCTCCTTATCTATTCAAGAAATATTATGACATTCATTATCACATGTAATGTAAGTTATAGGCTTTCTGTAGTGTATTTATATCAACTGAGAAAATTTCTATACATTTCTTGTGCTCTGAGATTCCCTTTTTCCATTAATATACATTGGATTTAGTTAATGCCTTTTTATTACACTAATTGACATGATCATATGTTTTTTTATTATTCCATTAATATGGCAGTATAAACAAGAATTCCTGAAGAGAAGCTGTGTTTGCAGAGGCTAAGTAATTAAAACTAATTATCCTAATAATAATTTTGTTGGACAATCTTAAGCCTACTGAACAGGCATTCCTTACTCCATCCCCCTCTTCTGCATCAGACTTAACATTCTGCTACTTCCAGAACTAACATCTGGACAAATCACTTAAAATGTATCAATTTAGCAGAACCCTGTTTTCCTGGCTAATCAAAGGGCCGAGAGTGCTGTCAGAGAGCATCAAGGCCTATGACAGAGTTCTCCCCACTTTGTTTTGTAGCCTGCTTCTCTGATGTTTGCATCACTGTGTCTTAAGAATGGCTTGATTTATAACTTCCTTAGTTCTGTTAATAGAAATTACATGAAACTTTGGAACAGTAGAACTTGAGGTAACCTAAACCCATGTTTCTGAGCCAATGCCATTCAAATTTACCTCTAGAATAAATATCTTGTATTTCCTTTGAGTTTAAAACTGTGTTTTTGCATTGACGGCACATTGTTTTTTCAAATATTGATCAAGTTTTGCATCCCTGGAATAAATCAGTTCATCGTAGTGTGCAATTATTTTTTAAAAATCTTGCTAAATTCTGTTTTGTTAAGGATGTTTGTATATGTATTCAGGATGGTTTTGAACTAAAATGATCTTTTGTTGTGCTGACCTCTGGTTTAGGTATTAAGGTAATTCCAGCTGCATAGAATAGTAAATTTTCCCTTCTTTTTGTACTTTCTGGTAGAGATTGTTGATAATTTTCCATAATTTTTAAATTTCCCATAATGTCTTTAATAGTTCTTTTTGGAGGATTTTTGAGAAGAAGTTATTAATTTAATTTCTTTACAGTCATAGGTAATAATGAAATTACCTCTTGCTTTAGGCAAATATTTTATGTTTTTGAAGGAATTGGCCCATTTCAATGAAGTTATAAATTTTATATACTGGAATTTCAAAGTATTTCTTTTCTCATTGATTCTGCAAGGTCTTTAGTAGTAGTATTGATTTATTCCTGTATTGATAATTTGTATTTTGATTTTTCTCTGGTCTGTCTTAACACTAATGATATTGACTTCTTAAAATTTTGTCTTTTTTGTTTGTTTGCTTGTTTTAGCTGAGGATCAAACCCAGAGTTTTGCCCATGCTAAGCAGGCTCTCACCACTGAGCTAAATTCCCACCTCCTACCATTCTTTTAGAAGGATCAGATTTGTGTTTCATTTGTTTTCTTTGTTTTTTTTGCTTTTTCAACTTAGTTAATTTTTCTTGCTCTTATTCTTAGTAAACTTTTTATTTATCTTATTTAACTTCTCCTTCTCTAACTCTTAGGGGAGCAGGAAAATCTGAGATACCTCCTCTTTTCTAATGTAAATATTTTGTGTTATACATTTTTATGTCTTTCACTGCTTTAGAAGTGTCTCATGGTTATGTTATATTTTTTTTTCACTCAATTAAGCATATTTCAAAATTTTCCCTTGATGCCTTGTAGGCAGAGATTTCCTGTCCTGACTACCTGCTCCCAAATAACCACTCAGAGTCTTTTTTTTCTTTCTATTCCTTTGACTCTCTCTTTCTTTTTTTATTTATTAAGAAATTTTATTATTCATTTTACATACCAATCATGGATCCCCCTCTTTCTTCCTCCCATCCCTCCAGCCTTCCCTCACACCTACCCCCCCATTCCTTCCTACAAGAAGGTAAGGAGTCAGCAGAGCCTGGTATATTCATAGAGGCAGGTCCGAGCCCCTCCCCTTGCCTCAAGGCTGTGCGAGGTGTCCCACCACAGGTAGTGGGCTCCAAAAAGCCAGCTCATGCACCAGGGATGGACCCTGATCCCACTGCCAGGGGGCTCCTTAAGCAGATGAAGCTACACAACTGTCTTGTGTGGTGATATATTGTGTCCCCCAATATATTGTGCATCCTAATAAACTTATCTGGGGTCAGAGGACAGAACAGCCACTAGGTAGACATAGAGGCCAGAAAATGGTGGCACACACTCCTTTAATCCTATCACTTAGGAGGCAGAGATCCATTTGGATCTCTGTGAATTCAAAGCCACACTGGAAACAGCCAGGCATGGTAACTCATGCCTTTAATCCCAGAAAGCAGAAAGGTATATAAGGCATGAAAACCAGGAACTAGAGCTGGTTAAGCTTTTAGGCTTTTGAGCAGCAGTTCAGCTGAGATTCATTCTAGATGAGGACTCAGAGGCTTCCAGTCTGAGGAAACAGGATCAGCTGAGGAATTGGCAAGGTGAGGTGGCTGTGTCTTGTTCTGCTTCTCTGATCTTCCAGCTTTAACCCAATACCTGGCTCTGGGTTTGATTTTATCAACAAGACCTTTTAAGATTACAGTCTTGCTTATGCAGAGGGTCTAGTCCAGTCCCATGGAGGCTCCACAGGTGTTAGTCTCAATTTCATGAGTTCCCACTAGTTTGGTTTGGTTGTCTCTGTAGGTTTTCCCTCATTCATAAGTGGATACTAGATGTAAAGCAAAGGATAACCAGACTATAATCAACAGCTCCAGGCAAGCTAGCTAACAGGGAGAACCCTAAGAGTGATGCATGGATTGCCATGGGAAGGGGAAATAGATGAGATCTCCATGAGTAAACTGGGGATGAGGGAGACCAATGAGAGGGTAGGGGGTGGGGGATGAGACTATAAGGAAACAAGATGGTTGAGCTGGAACAGGGATGGAATGGGAGAGCAATGAAAGAGATACCATGGTAGAGGGAGACATCACGGGGATAGAGAGAAACCAGGTGCTAGGGAAGTTCCCAGGAATCCACAAGGATGACCCTAGCTTAGACTACTAGCAATAGTGGGGAGGGTGCCTGAACTGGCTTAACCCAGTAATCAGATTGGTGAATATCCTGTCATCATAGAGTCTTTCTCCAGTAACTGATGGAAGCAGATGCAGAGATCCACAGCCAAACACCAGACCAACTCCAGGAGTCCAGCTGAAGAGAGAGAAGAGGAACTCTATGAGAAAGGGGCACCACTCAGAGTCTTAATATTAATTATAAATATTTGGCCAATAGCTCAGGTTTATTACTTACTAGCTCTTACATTTTAAATTAAACCATAGTCCTTATTTATGATCTGCCTCATGGTGGTACCTTTTTTATCATGGTATGTTCATCTCCTACTCCCTCTGTGTCTGGCTGGCAACTCCTCTGACTCTGCCTGTCCTCTTCCCAGCATGTCTTACCCAATCTCTTCTTTTCCAGCTATCGGTCAATCAGCTTTTTATTAACAATGAGAGCAACACATTTTTCACAATGTACTAAAGGATTATTCCACAGCAATGCCTGATCTTACATAAAATTATAAAGTCAGTGAAATTCAGTAGTTGTTTTTTAAAAAATCAGACAAAGTAATTCTAATTCTATATTTGCATGGAAAATAAAATGTAAGACACCAAATAATGACATTTAAAACAGGAGAATAAAGCCTAAAGTTTTCTGTTATCAAAACACATCATTTAAAAAAATCAAAAAACAAACAAAAAAACCCAATTGGAAAATGAAAGTCAATAGTACAGAAATAGATGATAAAAGAATAAAGTAAAATAGCCAGACAGTGGTGGAGCACACCTTTAACCCCAGCACTCAGGAGGCAGAGACAGGTGGATTTGTGTGAGTTTGAGGCCAGCCTGGTCTACAGAGTGAGTCCCAGGACAGCCAGGACTGTTTCACAGAGAAACCCTGTCTCAAAAAACAAAACAAAAACAAAAAGAATGAAGTAAAATAACCAAGAGAATTTCATGGCTATAGATGATTAGTATATAATAATAGCAATACTCCAAATTGTTAAAAGAATAACAATTATTCTTCAAATGGCATTGGGGAAATCAGCTATACATTGAAAATACATAAAGTAAAACTCTTACCTTGTTTCATGTGTGAAAAAAAAATTCTGGATAGGTAAAAGGTATTAATAAAAACAAGAAAAAAATTATTCTAAAGGTATTACAACACAGAAAATGCTTTTGGTGTGTGTGTGTGTATGTATGTGTGTGTGTGTGTGTGTGTGTCCTCTCTGACATGTGTGTACAGAGACTAGATGCACATAGAGATGTTTTCCTCTAGCACGTTCTATCTTTATTTTGAGACAAGTTCTTTCACCAAACCCAGAACTAGCTGCTTTGGCTAGACTGACTGGCCAGCAAGCCTGAGTAATCCTCCTGCTGCTGCACCCACCAGAGCTGGGACACAGGCATGTACAGCCATGCTCCGCTTTTACATGAGTGCTGAGGATCAAAACTCAAGTCTTCTTGCTTATGCAGCAAACACTTTATCCACTAACAATATTTTTATTACTGTGAGACAACAAAGGCCCTACTAAGCAAAATACAAATGCAATAAATGGGAACAATCAGACATGGTAAAGCAACAACAAGAAAAAGTTGAAGAAAATATTTACCATTATTAAGCCTTACATTGTAGAAGAAATTAAAAATAAAGGTATGCACTTTGTTCCGCAAAGCTCTTCAATAGCAGGCCCACTCTTCTTGAACTTAGAAATCTTCTCCTAACAATGAAGGGAAAACAACTACAGAATGCTTTTAGCAAATTATGTTATGTGTCCTCTCTAGAAAGCCACAGTTGTCACTGGACTTGGTAGCCAGAGTTAGGACTATACCCCAGGCTCTTCTAGTACTCCTACCACACAACTATTCTCAAAGGTCCTGAAAGATTGTGTACTAGTTAGCAGATGTTTGTCATTCTAAGATTTCCTAGAGTAGTATGCTTTTCTTTTGTTTAACTTTACTTCAAATTGAAATCTATTTTGTGGACAATGTAAAACAATATTTAGAGGGAAATTAATAGTATCAAATCCTATATTTTGAAAGAAAAGGGTCTCAAATCATCCCAACTTCCACCTAAAATTACAAAACAAGTCAAAGTAAATCCAATGTAAACAGAAGAAAGGAAATGATAAAGATCTGAAATCAATGTACTGGAAAACAAACTCCAAAACAAAGTTGGTTAAACAAAAGCTGATTTTCTAAGATAATCAATGAAACTGACAATACATTTGCTAGACTGATAAGAAACTGCATAAAAACAGAAAGTACAAGAATTAAGAATGAAAGCAGCAATATCACTTTAGATCCTTCAATATAAAGGGTTTATCAGTGGGATGCTGTGAGCAACTTTAGAACAAATTAGATAACTTAGTGATAAGGTAAGTTCTTGAAAGATACAAAAACTAAAACTCAAAAAAAAAGAAAGAAAGAAATGTACTAAGTAGCTCCATATCTATAAAATAAATTAAAATGTTATTAAAAAATCTTTTTTAAATTTATTTTTATTTTATGTGCATTGGTGTTTTGCCATGATGTCCTGTCCCACGGAACTAGAGTTACAGAGAGTTGTAATCTGCCATACAGGTGCTAGGAATTAAATCCAGGTCCTCTGGAAGAGCAGTCAGTGTTCTTAACCACTCAGTCATCTCTCTAGCCCTTCAAAATGTTATTAAAAACCCTTCTGTGAACAAGATACATTGACAAATTCTTTTAAAGAAAACATTAGGTTTCACAGTCTTCATAAAATTCAGGAGTATAGAGTACTTCTAACTCATTCTATGAGACTATGTGATTTAACTAATAGGTAAAAATCATATAAACATTGTATAGAAAAATAGAGGATCAATAGCCTTTCTGAATGTAACTGAAGTATAATGTAAACTTGTGCATAATTTGAAACTTTATTCTCTGAGGAAGAGTGTAATGTAGCACTGTTGCTTGTCCCTTCACATGTTAAGCTTAACTTTTTCATTGAAAAGCATGTTTTTTGAAATAGGTAATCTTAACATCTCTTTCATTGCAGTGCTTCTCAGTTTTCAGCACGTACTAATCCATTACTGAAAGAGATACAAATTGAGTAATTTCATGATTTTAGAAGAGAAAAAATGCATGTTGGATTGGAGGTTTTATACAACATAGTAAAAAGCCACAGATTTTTGAATTTGTGAAATTTTGGAAATCAAAGAATGAGACACAGTATATTTGGTGCTCACAAACAAAATTATATCGTTCTTTAAAAAAATTAAAATGGCAAATTTTCAATACGTGGTGGGAATACATTGCTAAATGTATGTTACAAACCAGTTCCTTATTCTTGGCACTGGAGTAGTAACTTCCTTTTTTTGTTTGATTATTCTTGGTGAAACAAACCAAAGGCTGATGTCTAAACACATTATGCTTCAGGTGGGTGACCTTTCTACTAGGCCCAACACAAGAGTGTTTACAGCTGAAAATACCAGAATCCTACAGCAAACTGTTCTCATAACATTGATTCTGACTATATAGTTTCAGACCTTGACATCAAAGGAGTTAGAGGTCAGAGGAAGTGAGTCATTTCTGCTCAAAGCAAGTTGTGGCTTCTAGTAAGGAAAGGCAGAAAGGACACCTCCCTTCTGTGGTATGTAAGATGCATGGATTTGAGGACATGGAACTCAAAAACATTGGAATATAATGGAACTAAAGAGGGAGAGGTTTGTGTTATAGATAGGGTAAAATATGCCTTCTCCCCAAATTCCCTCCCATTACAATCACAACAGCAGGCTTGGTTCTTGTACCCCTGAAGAAGAATCCACAAGGGCCACAAGTAGAGCAAGCAAGTAATCAAAGTGATTTTGGCAGCTGAGAAAACAAAAGCAAAGTACACTCCCCAGAGTGAAAGGCAGATTGAGCTGAGCAGCAATGGGAAAAAACTTCTAGTATCTTGATGTATAAGACTTGGTCTGTCATTTCTCTTCCCCTTATCCATTCCTGGGGCTGTTGGTCATGGTTTCCTTCCTAGAATGGGTGGAGGCTTTCTTAGAAGCCAACTTACTCACAGTTCAGTATGTTACAATTAGACACATTAAATGTAGTAGTATGTATAAAGGTGTAACTATTCATAAAGTAAAAAAGTTTACTTCAGAAAGCACAACAGTGTCTTGCAGGTATTCCTAAAAGGGTGTTTTGTAGGAGCTGGTCAGAGCCTGATGAGACCAACTTCATAGTTTTTATTGCAGTCCTAGTTTTCATCTTTCCTCTTATCATGTCAATTTGGCTATATCATAACCAGGTATAAGCTATCTTATTTATCTTCTGTAGTGTTCCCAACATTTCTGTTTTACCCTAATATCTGTTTTTAACTCAACAGTTGGGGTGATACTGTTGTTATAGACAGATCAAAGGAAGATGAAATTCTCTTTTGATTAAACATCACATGGGTGTGGTTTGCTCACCTGTAATCTTAGTACTTTTGAGGGTAAGGCAGAAAGATCATGAGTTTGAGGCCAACCTAGGCTATATAGCTGTCTCAAAGGTAAAAAAAATGAAAGAAAGATTATATATAAAAACTTTAACCTCTCATTTTCTTTGAGCTGTGAATTATGATCATAGAAAGAGCATAAAAGTTGGGTCTGGGGAAAAACACCAACTACGTATTTCAAAATATTTGTGAAAACTACTTTGAATGAAGACACATTTTATTTTCTATGGTGACTTAACAGATATTGATCTGAATGAATATTTTATATGAATCTTTGAGTGAGAAGTGTGTGAGTTTTTGTTGTTGTTGAGTAGACATTCAATAGTTGACTCCCAGCAACATTGGCATGCTAACTTTATCACATTATCTTTTTATCCACAAGTTTCCCAGGGACAGAAACTATCTGATTCATTATTATAAGCTCAGCACCTGACTCACAGTAACTATTCCCTGAGGACTACATTATAAAAAGATGTCTTATTATTTCTGTGAGAGTGTGAACTCTAGGTAATTTATTCCAGTTATCCCCTTGTTGTCTCTTGCACAAAGCCACGAGTTTTCCATGAGAAGAATACATGACTGACTTAGCTCTGTGCACCCATGTCACTACTGTGCAAAACCACACATGACACATAGTAAACCCCGTTTGCTAAGCTAGTAGAGGAAAATAAGCCTTGCTGCTTTTTACAGTAGATGAAGAGCTTTGCCACATTCTTGAAGGCTACTAAATAGTTACTGAGGCATTTAAAATCACCCAATCCATGCAGTGGTTCTCAGACTTTAATATGAATCAGAATCATAGTTTTATTGAACTTGAGATCATGGTCTGTTCTCCAAGAAGCCAGGTAGGTTACCAATCTTCAATAAGCCAATCACAACAATCAAATTAATAGCAAAAACCAGAGAAAGAAATAATCTGTATGGCCATATTGTAAATTGGAACAAAGAGATCCAATGACCTCCAGTGAAATCCATATTCAAGGTCCTTAAGTAATACTAAATTTAAATAGAGTGCCAGGGATTTTCATATCTAAGCAGTCCCAGTTACATTTGGTCCTGCTCACCAGTGCTGACCTCCAGTATTTCTAGAAAGGTGGTCTGACAAGTTGTCAACCTTGTGTGTAATTTCTTTTCTGAGAGGCAAGTGCCTCCTCTGGCTGACATCAAGTTTTAGGTTTTCTCTTTCCCAGAATAAAATTACTAGAGGATATTCACTTTTTGGGAGTCCATTGTTTTAATAGTCTGACAGCCAAATAGAGGGCACAAGTGTCTCTTCAAAATCTATTTGCTCCTGCCAGGCTGGTAACAATGGAGGGCTATGGATTCATGTTCTTTGAAATTGACAGGGCCTGGGCCTTTGGATTCCTTAGGTGATTCTCATTTCCATCCAAATTAAAGAACCCTTTGGTGTAGACCTCAGCCTTTTTCATGTCATCCCATCATGAAAAAATATTATTTCAGTACACTAATATAAATAACGCAAAGTTACTTGCAGGAAAACAACCTCTACTTCCTGGGAAGATGAGTTGGTCCTGCAAAAGCTCAGTGTTGTACCCAATGCCAGCAGTTCCAGCACTAGCCAAGAGCTCATTAAAAATACAAATCTCAGGCTGGCAATAGAACTCAATGGAAGAGAATTTGCCTACAACGTATAAAACTCTGGGTTTAATCTCTGGCACTGCAAAATGAATGAATGAACTTTTTAAATCAAATAAAAATGCAAGGCTCAGGCTTTTTTCAGTCTCATAGAAGCAGAATTAGCTTCCCAAGGAGATGTCTGGGGAATCCTTATGCAGATGAAGATTGAGAAGCATTGGCTTTAACAACCCCAATCTTAAAACTCTATATCCTCTTTGACCTCATCATAACTTATGCACATCCAGGAAAGGCCTGAGTTTGCTGCAGTTGACTCAAAGAAGCAAGGGAAGTGAGGTTGAAATCTGCTGAGCTCAGCTTTCCCCACTCCTGTTTACACATGAGATGTATTGGCTCCTCTGCTAATTTATTTTTTTTTTAATTTTTTTTTCATTTTACATACCAATCCCAGTTCCCCCTCCCTCCTCTTCTCCCATCCCCCCTACATTCCTCAGAGAGGGTAAGGCCTCCCTTGGGAAGTCAACAAAGTCTGGCATACTAAATTGAGGCAGAACCAAGACCCTCCCCTCTGTGTCAAGGCTGAGCTAGGTATCCCACCTTAGGGAATGGGTTCCAAAAAGCCATTTTATGCACCCAGCATAAGTCCTGGTCCCAGTGCCACGGGCTCCCCAAACAGATCTAGCCACGTAACTGTCACCCACATTCAGAGGGCCTAGTTTGGTCTCATGTATGTTTCCCAGCTGACAGGCCAAAGTCCATGAACTACAAGGCTGTCTACTCTCTCCTTATCTATTCAATATAGTACTTAAAGTTCTAGCTAGAGCAATAAAACAACAAAAAGAGATCAAGGGGATACAAATTGGAAAGGAAGAAGTCAAACTTTAACTATTGCAGATGATATGATAGTATATACAAGTGACCCCAAAAATTCTATCAGAGAACTCCTACGGCTGATAAACACCTTCAGTAATGTGGCAGGATACAAGATTAACTCAAAACAAAACAAAAACAAAAAACAGTAGCCCTCCTATATACAAATGATAAGTGGGCTGAGAAAGAAATCAGAGAAACATCACCTTTTTTACAATAGCCACAAACAGCATAAAATATCTTGGGGTAACCCTAACCAAACAAGTGAAAGACATGTATGACAAGAACATTAAGTCTTTAAAGAAAGAAATTGAAGAAGATCTCAGAAATGGAAAGATCTCCCATGTCAGAGTCAGCCTGCTGACGAGTCGACTGGGTATCTGGGTGGAGGCGTGTGGATTGTAGAGACAATGAAGAAAACAGAAAAGATTCGAGAGGGCTGCCAGTCAATGCCAAACAGTCCTGAGTTTATTTCATAGCTAGCTTATATACAGTCTTGAAGGACAGAAAGTAGAACAATGCACAGACATTCGATCACTATCTATCCTGTCCTTTAGTCAAGGAGCAGGCAGTTTCATTTTCTATCTCAATATACCTCCAGCTGGCACCAGCAGTCTGAGTCTAGCTAGATAGTATGTTCCTTCCCATGGGCTAATCAGGACTTTCTCACAGCCCTGGAGCAAACAAGCCTGAACTCTATTGACTCAGAATAGACTTCAGATTCAAACTGGGAAACTGAGTCAGTTGTGGGCTTCTACAATCCCAATGCTCTTGGATAGGTAGGATCAACATAGTGAAAATGGCAATCTTACCAAAAGCAGTCTACAGATTCAGTGCAATCCCCATCAAAATCACAACACAATTCCTCACAGACCTGCAAAGAAAAATACTCAAATATTCAACTTTATATGGAAAAAAAACCCAGGATAGCCAAAACAATCCTGCACAATAGAGGAACTTCTGGAGGCATCACCATCCCTGACTTCAAGCTCTACTATAGAGCTATAGTAATAAAAATAGCTTGGTATTGGCATAAAAACAGACAAGTGGAACAATGAAATCAAATCAAAGACCCTGACATTTATCCAAACATCTATGAACATCTGGTTTTTGACAAAGAAGCCAAAATTGTACAATGGAAAAAAGAAAGCACCTTCAACAAATGGTGCTGGCATAACTGGATATTGTCATGTAGAAGAATGCAAATAGATCCATATCTATCGCCATGCACAAAACTCAAGTCCAAATGGATCAAAGACTTCAACATAATTCCAGCTACCCTGAACCTGATAGAAGAGAAAATGGGGTGTAGCCTCAAGTGCCTCGGCACAGGAGACCACTTCCTAAATATAACATCAGTAGCACAGATACTGAGGGCAACAATTAATAAATGGGACCTCCTAAAACTGAGAAACTTCTGTAAGGCAAAGAACATGGTCCAACAAGACAAAACAGTAGCCTACAGAATAGAAAAATATCTTTACAACCCCACATCTGACAGAGGGCTGATTTCCAAAATATATAAAGAACTCAAGAAACTAGACATCAAAATACCAAATAATCTCATTTAAAAAAATTGAGTACAGATTTAAATAGAGAATTATCAACAGAAGAATCTTAAATAGCCAAGATACACTAAAAGAAGTGTTTAATATCCCTAGCTATCAGGGAAATGCAAATCAAAATAACTCTGAGATATCATCTTATACCTGTCAGAATGGCTAAGATCAAAAACGCTAATGATAGTTGGAGAGGATGTGGAGTAAGGAGAACACTCCTCCACTGTTGGTGGGAATGCAATCTTGTACAGCCACTTTGGAAATCAGTATTGCGGTTTCTCAGAAAATTGGAAAGCAATCTACCTCAAGACCCAGCAATACTACTCTTGGGTGTATACCCAACGGATGCTTATCCATACCACAAGGACACTTGCTCAACTATGCTCATAGCAGCATTATTCATAATAGCTAGGACCTAGAAACAACCTAGATGCCCCTCAACCAAAGAATGGATGAAAAAAATGTGGTATATCTACATAATGGAGTATTACTCAGAGGAAAAAAAAGACAATGACATCATGAAATTTGCAGGCAAATGGATGAAACTCATCCTGAGTGAGGTAACCCAGACCCAGAAAGACAAACATAAGTATTCATTCATAAGGGATATTGGATGTAAAGCAAAAGATAACCAGACTACAATCTTCAGCCCCAGAGAAGCTAGGTAACAAGGAGGACCCTAAGAGGGATGCATGGATCTCCCTAGGAAGAGAAAATAGATTAGATGTCCTGGGTAACCTGAGGTGGGGGGCGTGCAATGGGAACATGAGGGATCAGGATGGTCGAGTTGAAGGCTGGGGTTTCTTGGAGAGTCATTCCTTGGTATAAAGACAAAGCCATTTCATTTTAGATGTTCAATTTTGATTAAACACTTTTGCCTACCCTATACCACTATTCATTTTAATTCACTCTTTTGTCATTTTTAATAGCTATCAAAATTTTAAACTATGTGCTGTGCACATATCTATACAATATACTTGCCACAAATTTCTCATTCTCCTTTTCACTTTTCTGTTCTCTAAGCACTGTTGCTAGTTAAGTTAATAAAACAATCTCTTTCTTTTCAAACTGCTGAAATCCTTTTACTTTAATAATACAAAAAAAAATGTAGTTAGATGTGGTGGTCCATCTATGCAGAATGTAGAATTCCACCTTTAATTCTAGTACCCGGGAGGCAGATGTAGGTGGATCTCTGTTCTAGGCTAGCTTCCTCTACCTAGCAGTTCCAGACCTGTCAGGGTTACAAAGGGAAACCCTCTTTTTTAAAAAAAAAAATGTATGCATTTAAAAAATACTCTTCAGCCAGGCGGTGGTGGTGCACGCCTTTAATCCCAGCACTCAGGAGGCAGAGCCAGGCGGATCTTTGTGAGTTCAAGGCCAGCCTGGTCTACAGAGCGAGATCCAGGAAAGGAGCAAAGCTACACAGAGAAACCCTGTCTTGAAAAAATAAAAATAAATAAATAAAAATAAATAAAAAATACTTTTCAAACCACAGAAAAGACTAGGAATAAGACAAGAATGTACATTTTTACCAACACTACTTAATATAGCACTGAAAGTCCTCATCAGAGAAATTAGACAAGAAATTTGAAAATTTACTAAAGAGGTCTGAATAAATTGTTCAGTTAATAAAGTGCTTGCAACACAAGCCTGAGGACCTAAGTTTAGTCCCAGAACCAATAGAAGAGGGAAAAGCCTAGCAATGGTAATGTTTGCTTATAATCCCAGCTCTACATAGGTAGATATTGGCGGATTCTTGCGACTCACTAGCCAACCAACCTAGCCAAATTGGTAAGTTCCAGACCAGTGATATACCCTGTTTCAAAAACCAAGGTGCATGTTGTCTATGAAACATCTGGAGTTGACCTCTGGCCTCCATGTGCACTGTATAGCTGTGCATTTGCATTCATCCCCCCCACATGCACACACACATAGGAGAAAAGAAATGCATAAAAGGCACTGAAATTAGAAGAGAAGTGAGATAATCTCTGCTTATGGATTATATGATCTTTCATGTAGAGTCCATACCAAAAAGAAAAGAAAAGTTTCTTAGAGATGATAAATTAATTTGGCAATGTTACAAGACACAAAATCATATAAAATGGCTTATAATATATGTACGAAAAATACAAAGCCAAAATAGAAAACTTAAAAATAATAATTCAACTTGTAATCATAAAACAAAGAATAAAATACTTAGAAATAAATTTAATCCAAGAAGATAAAAAGTCATATCTTCTTTTGAGAATTCTCTATTTAAATCTGTACTCCATTTTTTAATGGGATTATTTGGTATTTTGATGTCTAGTTTCTTGAGTTCTACATATATTTTGGATATCAGTCCTCTGTCAGATGTGGGGTTGGTGAAGATCTTTTCCCATTCTGTAGGAGCTGGGGGCAGGACAGAGAGAGAGAGTAATAAAAGAGATAATCTTGCTAGAGGGGGCCATGAAGGGTTAGAGAGAAACCTGGTGCCAGTGAAACTCCCAGAAAACCACAAAGATGACCCCAGCTAAGACTCCTAGCAATAGTGGAGAGGGTGCCTGAACTGGCCTTCCCCTGTAATCAGATTGATGACTACCCTAATTGTCATCATAGAACCTTCATCTAGTAACTGATGGAAGCAGATGCAGAGAGCCACAGCCAAGCATAGGGCCAAGCTCTGGGAGTCCAATTGAAGAGAGGGTGGAGGGATTATATGAGCAAGGGAGAAAACCCACAGAGACCGCTGACCTGAGCTTATGAGAGCTCATGGACTCTGGACAAAGAGCTAGGGAGCCAGCATGGGACTGATCTAGGCCCTCTGCATCTGGGTGACAGCAGTGCAGCTTGGTCTTTTGTGGGGCCCCTAGCAGTGGGACCAGGACCTGTCCCTGATGCATGAGCTGGCTCTTTGGAACCTATTCCCTACATGCCTTGTTCAGCCTTGATGGGGAGTGGGGGCTTGGTCCTGCTGCAACTTGATATGCCAAGCTTTGTGGATTCCCAAAGGAGACCTTACCCCATCTGAATGGAGAGGGAGGAGGAGTGGATTGGGGGAGGGGTAATAAAAGGGAAGTGTGGGAAGGGAAGGGGAGGAGAAGAGGGAGGAGAAACTGTGGTTGGTATGTAAAATATAATAAAGAAAAAAAAACCCAAGCCTTGATAATAAGCTAAACAAAAACTCCAAACAAACATACAAAGTAAAAATTAACACATTAAATCAGAGGTTTTGAAATAAAGGTCCCATTTTGTATCTCTTCTCATAAAGAGTCTTCCACTGGAGTCTTGGTCTTACGGAGCCAAGTAAAAAAGTACCCATGACACATCTGTTGAAAGATAGAAAATTGGTCCAAAAATACAGAGAGGGAACTGAAACATTTCACAGAAGGTAGGGCTCAAGAGTAAGAAACCAAAAGAGGAAGATAATGGTATAGAAAAGGAGGAACAGAAATTGAATTGTTTTACAAACGTCTATCCCTATTCCCTGAGTATTCCACCAAGAGACAACAAAGTGGAAATGGTCCATGAGTAGCATCCCAGAGAAAAAGAATTCTCTGCACTTTTCCAATTGAGAATTCAAATATCTTTCATGGGAGAGATGTATAACTTCTTTATTAAAAAAAAAAAATTAGCCGGGCAGTGGTGGCACACGCCTTTAATCCCAGCACTCAGGAGGCAGAGCCAGGCGGATCTCTGTGAGTTCGAGGCCAGCCTGGGCTACCAAGTGAGTTCCAGGAAAGGCACAAGGCTACACAGAGAAACCCTGTCTCGAAAAACCAAAAAAAAAAAAAAATTTAAAGTAGAAATTTTGCTTAAAAGTAGAAATGGATTTTCTTTGTTTCTGTCTCCCTGCCTTACATCTCAGAGACTGGCATTAGGTTAAATGACCTCTGAGGCCTTCCCTGGCTTAGAGATAAAGCTGGAAATGTCCTTGTCTGATAACTGTCTTAGGCTCTTTTTGATGGACTCTCATTTCAAGATGATTGACTCTTTATACTGAATTTGCTGCTCCTCCAGAGGACCTGGTTAAGTTCCCAGCACTCCATGAGCTTATCAGGTTTACTTCTAAGTCTGTGACTCCCAGAGAAAGTACCAAAGCAGAAGACTTGACTGACAGCTTATCAAGAGTACTCATTTTCAGCCACATTGCAAACCTTTGAAATCACAAACTCTGAAGTTGTTGGTCAGTCTTAAAAAGCTCACTTGAGGATTTTTGTACACTATGATGCTTTATTCATTACATACAGCATGGATGATAAATGTATTTCATAGTTTGCAAAAAAAAATATGATTTTGGCAAACAGTCCACACAAAATTTTTCAGAATAAAAATTTAGGCATTGGTACATTTTTTAAGGGCTCTAAAATAAGATTGATTGCAGCCCCAGTTGCAGGTCAGCAGGCAAGACTCCTGCAGGCAGGCCTTCCCACCATCCCCCTCATTGGACCCTGTAATCTACAAGGCCCACTTCGTCCCCCAAACCTTCCCACCCCGCAGACCTCAGCGGCTCCCTGAGATATAAACTCTGCAAGCTCCGGTTGGACCAAGAGGTGAGTGACTGTTCTCCAGAGTATTTTTAGAAGCATATAATGCTAGGTCAACTGTGTAATTAATTGTACAGATAAAGAAATACTATTAAGTGCTCCCATTTTTTAAGTCTTTATATATGATCATGCTGGTTAGGAAGCTGAGTCTCAGAGTGTTTCCTTCCCAGGCCCATAATCAACTGCACCAAGCAGAGCTGGATCATAATATGTGGTATCTAGTTTGAGGCTCTGCCTACTAAGCCCACATGTATTACATTTGGTCATCCAGATCAACAGCAAGCATCTCTGGACCCTACCTGATGTTTTTGATTACACAGAACATTTTTTCTATTGCAGAAGCTCTGTTTTTCTAGGCCTATGATTTTCAAGCCTCAGTGTACATCAGGATCACCTGAGAAGCTTGTTAAAACACAGATTGCTTCATTCCAAGAGTTTCTGGTTCTGGAGGCTTGGGTGAACTCATGAATTATCTCCCTCCCTCTGTTTCCCTCTTCACTTTTGTCTTGGCCATGTCTTTTCCTTGATTATCTCCTCAGATTTAAATCCACCAAGGTTCATATCAAACCTTTTTTCTTTTATCAAGTATTTAATGAAAACCACCATTAAGAGGTTCTCCTTACTCTGAGCTCTCCAAAGCACAGAAGTCTACATTTGTGGGTACTGTCTTATGTTGCTTTATGTTAACACTTCTCCAGATTTTCACAGTGTCATTCCCTTTAGGACATGTATATTATCATGTCATGCATTGTGGTAGTATTGTGTTCCCCAAAATATTGTGCGTCCTAATAAACTTATCTGGGGTCAAAGAACAGAACAGCCACTAGATACAGAGGCTAGAAAATGGTGACACTCACACCTTTAATCCTAGCATTCCAGAGGCAGAAATCCCTCTGGATCTCTGTGAGTTCAAGGCCACATTGGAAACAGCCAGGCATGGTGACACACACCTTTAATCCCAAGAAGTGAGCCTTTAATCCCAGGGAGTGACGGCAAAAACAGAAAGATATATAAGGCATGAAGACCAGAAACTAGAAGCTTTTGGCTGGTTAAGCTTTCAGGCTTTTGAGCAGCAGTTTAATTCATTCATTCTGAGATTCATTCTGCATGAGGACTCAGAGGTATCCAGTCTGAGGAAACAGGATCAGCTGAGGAACTGCTGAGGTGAGAAAGTTGTGGCTTGTTCTGCTTCTGTGATCTTCCAGCATCCACCCCAATACCTGGCTCCGGGTTTGTTTTTATCAATAAGACCCTCTAAGACTCATGCTACAATGCATCTTTGTATTTCATTAGCAGAGTCTCCAAACACTTAAGGTTTTCAGTCTGTGTTTGATGAATGAATTTATACACACTGTTCCTAGTAATATTTGTTAATAATTTAAGTGAACTGTAAACATTCCATCATATTATTAGATAACAAAGGTAAACACAAAGCTACTATAAACAAGGGAGGTGATTTAATGAAAAATCTTAATCATTCAGACTTTAGAATCTGCTAAATAAATAGTGACCAAGTTGCTAACTCAAGAAGAAAAGATAGGAAATTTTTATAAAAAGCTCTAAGGTTCTGCTACATTTCCCAAAGTCTTGGGTAATAAAGTGAGAACTTGCAGTAATATTCTGTGAATAGTAAAATTTCCCATTTTCTTGACAGTGAAGCAAAATCTGAAGAAGTCTGAGGTGCTTTTGTGTCTGCCACAATCTTCTGAGGATAATGACCAACAGATAGCCACCAAAATTATGTTTGTGAATAATTTATAACATAGGAAAAACTTTAGCTTGCTTAGTAGAAAAGACAGAAAGTACCAAAGTATGCATGCATGCACATGCACAAACACACACACAAGCTATCATACTATCTAAACAATACGAGCAAAATAAAACCTATAAGCTGAGAGTAATTGGGGCAGATGGAAGTAGCCCAAAATGCTAACATATTTGAGTGTATTTTTATATCCTTTTGTTTTTGTTGTTTTGCTTTGTCACTTTCCTTTTCTTTTCTTTTTGAGACAGGGTTTTCTGTGTAGCAGCTCTAGCTGCCCTTGACCCAGGCTGGCCTCAAACTCACAGAGATGCACCTGCCTCTGCCTCTTGAGTGCTAGGATTAAAGGCCTGTACCACCACTGTTTTTTTTTTTCTTAAAGTTAACTCCACCTTCATCTGGTTTTAGTTATCTGCATCTTCTCTCTTCTCCTCTTAGTGATATAGATAAAGGTTTGCCACTTTGTTTTAAAATAAACTTTTGTTTTCAAAATGTATTGCTTCTGAAATAATGATACATACCTGAGCTGCACTACAAATGAGTTGTAATCCACATTCTTGTCCCTCTCCTACCACATGTTTATGGTTCCGGCAAAACCAGTATTATTTGGGTAGAACTTCAACTAGCTGTGGTTAGCCAGGGTCCATCTCATTATTTCCATCACCTGCTGCCCACCCAGAGTTAGGCCAGCAATGTGTACCAAACAGAATTTCTGCCACATTCAGATCTGAGGGTTTTTTGTTTTTGTTTTTGTTTTTTGTTTTTTGTTTTTTTTTTGTTTGTTTTTGTTTTTGTTTTTGTTTTTTTTGCAACTGTACCCACGAAGAATGCATTTGGATTTTCTGGTGGTTGCTATAGCATCATGGCCCTCCCCAAGTCATGTCAGAAGCTACAGTTTTGGGCATAAAACCAGACACTGATAGTATTCACTTTCATGCTACTTTTACTCATCAGGACTTAAGGAAAGATGCAATGGTATATGAATGCCATCCTTTCCCTCCCAACTGGCTGTTGCCATGTCAGAGTTAGTGATACATGTCTGCCAAATAATGTGCTATGCCTTACCACTGTCAAGTCTTCTTCCTAATGGCAGGCTACTGCTAAGACATCTATACTGAGCTCTAGATCTAGCACAGAGCATCCTTAACACTAGTCTGCACAAATCCTCTTAAGTAAGTTAACTTAAGAGTCGGGTTTTCATTTGCAAGTAAAAAGCAAAGTTTCTGACTTCATATCTTTCTTCTCAAATTTTATTTGAATGGACAAAAGAGAAACATCCAATCTGCTACCTATATATTATAAATTTATTAAAATTTAATTACTACTTAGATGGTCTTTTTATTTTTCTGACATGTGTATGTGTATGTTTGGTATATGCATGCATGTACATATGGATGTTTACTCCTGTGTGCATATATACATGGAAGCCAGAGGAAGATATAAAGTGTCCCCTCTATCTACATTATTCCCTTGAGACTGGGTCTTTCACAGAACCTGGAGCTAGGATGGCAACTAGCAAGCCTTAGCAATCCTCTGTCACCATGCCCCATTGTGCCATGGTTGCATGATGATGACTAGCTTGTGGGCTGGAAATTTGAATCCAGATCCTTACACTTACTCAGCAAATGTTCTTACCTGCTGAGCGATCTTCCCAATGCCTTATTTCTATTTTTGATTACATACTTTTGTCTATTCTTTATCTGGACACTTTTCATGATCATAGAAAAGGGGAAAGAAATTCATGCCTGGTCTCTAACCTTTGATATGTCCTTTACAAGAATCAGGAGTTGCTGCCCTTTCTTGTTTTGACTTTCTGTGCCT
This sequence comes from Peromyscus eremicus, assembly GCF_949786415.1. Lineage (NCBI taxonomy): Eukaryota > Metazoa > Chordata > Mammalia > Rodentia > Cricetidae > Peromyscus > Peromyscus eremicus. Next base: position 118,114,656 of record NC_081422.1, read on the forward strand.
TGTTGTCTTATTTTATTATTTGTCACAGAAGCAGTGGAAATCATGTGTATTTTGTTATGAAGATAAGACCAAAGCAAATGTCAATATAATGACTGCTTTATCCGTATGTGTTGTATTAGTTTAGATCATGTGTGACTAAACCAAAGGTTTAAAATCCTAGAATTCACTAGTTTATTTTAGTAGGACACAGTTAGCACATAAACCGTAGAAACCACAATGAACCCAAAGCATCTATGATGAGAAGAGGCAAGAGTGTTTGCACTTTTAAAGTAGCAACTGAACAAACCCATCACAGAAGAGTAAGGAGGTTATAAAGGACACCATCAAAGTGGCCTTCAGACCATTAAACCTTTCTTGTTCTGCTGTCACCTCTCCGGACATGCTATTCCCACATTTTCATTTGGTTGTGTCTTGCCATAGATAAGTGGCAGAGAGATAGGTTTTCATATCTTAACTTTCAGTTTGAGTGATTTAACCCCCAGTGGGGTTCAAATTAATCCTTTTAAGTCACTTGAGAGAACATAACCTTCAGTTAAGCTTCAAAGTGATAATCAACATGATTTTGTTTTTGTTTTTGTTTTTTTGGGTTTTTTTTTGTTTGTTTGATTTTTTTTTTTTTTTTTTTTTTTGGTTTTTTGAGACAGGGTTTCTCTGTGTAGCTTTGCACCTTTCCTGGAACTCACTTGGTAGCCCAGGCTGGCCTCAAACTCACAGAGATCCACCTGGCTCCGCCTCCCAAGTGCTGGGATTGTGCCACCACCGCCCGGCAATCAACATGATTTTAAGCATCTTATGTCCAGTGTCAGTCTTCTTACAGCATTTGGGGAGTACAAATGATTTTCATTTCACTGGCTTGCAGAGAATTGAGATGATCCTCATCCTTCTCCAGGCAACCTGAAGCACCACAGCCATGACTTCACTGGAATCCTGCTTAGCTAGCAGGTATACCAGAGCTGTGCAGCTGATGATGTGTTGTCTTTGAAGTATCTCAAAGACTACACAGCACTCATCTTTCTGACTAAAAATCCTAAAAAACATGAACCCATTGCTGGCAGATAAACTTACACAAAGGCATCCTTTCTGTTTTCCTTATCCACATAAAGACTTTAAGATGTAAATTCACAAATTTCTAACTATTAATATGGTATAAATGAGATGAAGGTGGCAAGAACAGTTTTGTGGTTCCTCCAAGATCCACTCTGAGCTTCCAGTGGACATCTTAACTTCCCACTGGTCTCTTGTCTTGTAGGGTCTACTCATTGGGAGGCAGACAGGGGATCAGAAAGTGGGAGTAGGCAGTTGAGGTCTTTCTTCCGCCCTGCTTTGCCAAATTCTAGCAACTTATTTTTAGCTCTGAATGTCAGAGCTCAGGTGGTGGATTTATTTTGTTTTGGTTTTGACCCTTCAAGTTCTAAGGAGGAAAACAAAATTCTTTCCTCAATCCTGGAAATTTGTTAGTAGAATTATACTTGTGTATCAAATGATGAATTAACAAGGGGGGAAAAGAAGTATATTTAATATTTGGAGAGAACAAGTACTTTTCAAACATGTGGCTTTGAATTCCAACTTATCTTCAACAAAGTATAGTAAAAGTTTAAAGAAGTAGCAAAACAAAGAAAAAGGAATTTGCATCTCTGTGGGTGGAAACTTGTGGGACAGTTGAAAAATGGCAGCAAAAGACTAGTTAGTAAAGTTTGTGTTGATTCTTCTGGTATAATTTCCAGGTTGATAAAGATCTAAAGTTGTCTTCAGTGGTTAGCTGTTTCTCTCTAGGGTAGGAGGGTACCTTTTACCTTTAAAAACTGTATGTTCTGCTTTTGGACAAATAGGGGAGGGCAGAGAGCTTTCTGAATCTGCTGCTGTTCACCAACCACCAATATGCCAACAAATATGGCAGAATCATGTTCTGGTGTAAACATAGGCCTCCTGAAAAACACAGGGGTAGTAGCTTCCATTGCGACTAGTCTTTGGGTATTGGTTCTTCTGACCCTACTCATCTTTCTATACCCTAGAGCCAGATCATTTTTTTACCTACCCAACACTGTATTTCTCCTTGTTTTCAAAATGTCATAGCTAGAATCAGTGACCTACATAGTATTAAGATGGAAGTGGAAAACAATCTTAACAAGGGGTCTTGATTGTAGAAATGGAGCTGTTCTAGAACAAGAAAAGAAAGTTTTCTAAGAAAAACTGGAGATGTTTTTGCTTAACAAAACCTAAGTATTATACACATGATTGCCAACTTCCTGAATCTGGAAAGGACTTTTGGTCTGCACTAAGCTTCCCTGCTGCTACCATCTCTTACAGTGGTGGCACCCGTCAGTCCACTGCTCTCAATAGGGCTTTGGTGGTTTTGCTTGTCACTTGCTTAACATCTACTGTACACCAGATGACCCATGAGCTGTTTCGTATCCATTTACCCATCCAAGGACCCAGAGCTCTGATGATTCAAGTTTGACTGTTGGGAAAATCAATGCTTAGAAGATCCTGACTGCCAGGTCTGGTAATACTGCAGAATTCCAGAGACCAGCTCAGATAACTCTGTCCAGATTTGCAGAACATTAGGGACATATGTAAGTAGGTGCTTATGATGCAGATTTTGTTTTAAACAAAGCCTCTTTCAGAGGAAAGGGACCTACAATAATAATAATAAGAGAGCTCCTCTTGCTAAGAAGATGCTTAACACAAAAGATCACTAAGCATTCTCCTTCATTAGAAAGCTTTATTTAAGTAATATTTGTAACCAGATTCCAATTCACAATACTCTGAAAGCAACACACAAGTCTCAGTGAAACCTCACTGCATTTCTTCTGTTATGATCAATGTCCTCATTAATATTTATTCTCTGGGAGTAATGGGTTCTATTGCACTTGGGCCATGCCAAATAACACAGAGAAGAGAACAGAGAGAGTGGAAAAGCTATGAAAGTAAGCCAAAGAAGTTCAGAGTTGAAATATACTGAAGCAGGGGGACAGGGAGTGGCTGACTCACACACAAAATTGCATAAGCAAGATTTCAAAATTAATCCTGTGGAGACCTCAGCCCAGTATACAATGTTCCTGGCTGGAAAAGAAGAACTGTAAATCTTTGATTTTTTTCTTCAACTCTTTACCATCACTTGTCGTTCTATCTCCGCCTTCTCTTTCTGCAGGAAACTTTATTTCCTACTTCTGCACAACAAGTTTCTACCTCCAGATCTGAGGTTTTTGTTGCTGAGAAGTCTGAGATACCAGTGCTACCAAGAAGAAGCCATCCCTGGTGAGTTGTGATTTTTCCATGACTTTATGAATGTTAAGCTCAAGCATCTCCAAGCTTGAGGTGCAGGGCACTAGAGAGACAGCCTGAGAGGTTGTACAGCCTGTGCCTGTGGAGACAATGATCAAGATTCAGGTAGAGGAGAGGGTGTAATATGCATTAAGAAATGTTAGAAAGAGCCTAGTGGCAGTCAGGAAATGAGGGTGTTGTTGGGTGGGACCATCCTTTGGGGATCAGGTGATTAAAAGGAGACAACAAAGGGAGGAAAAGTACTCTGCCTGGTCATCTTCTAGGCATCCACAGGTTTACTTAGCATGCAGAGGGCTTAAATTTCTAGAACTTTCTACCATGAAATCTTTCACTCTAGTCTATATGTGGGATAGTCCAAGACCAGAACCAAAATATTCCATTTAAATATGCCTTTTGCTCTTCTCATGAGGGCCACACAAGCTGAAAAGACCCCCCCTTCTAAAAGGCAGCTTTCCTGCAGCCCTGGGTGTTAGGTTTTGATACCCAAAGTGATACACAGGCAATACCTTCCAGTTACTTTGTTGGCTCCTTAATATGTAGGGTTAGATGAATTGCCTAGTATTTTTCCATAACAGCTGGAACTTCGGGAACTGACTAGGACTTAGTGCAGTATAATTATTCAAACACATACATTTTCATCTTGACTTTCATCAGAGATCTCATTTAGTTTTTGCAGTCTAGTGATATGTCTCAGTGATGTGAAATGCAAGCTTGTAAAATGTGACTATCATTGAAGAGATGGAAAAATGCTGTGCTATATAGGTGGATATAAATAACTTATGGTCAATATCAAGAAAAGGTATTCTTAACAATCAAGATCTAATGATGTTACAGCATATAATTTTATAATTATAAATATCGACTTGTGTGCACTTATTCAGTTAGCATTTACTGGTAACTTTTAGGCAGATGAAATTATAAAAGTGAGAGATTAAAAACACTGCCTCTCCTTAACCTCAGAGAGGTGCATAGTATGCAAAAGATAGCATGATAAGTGCTTACTTAGATTTCACAAGAGCAGAGTGATCTGTCAGAAGGTGCAGATTAGGCTTCACAAGAAAAGGGGAATTTGAGTAGGAGGTAGGATGAATAGGAGCCATTTTAGGCCAAGGGACATACACATAGTAAATCACCAAGGCATGAAGGAAATGGAGAGATGATGGTTGTAACTGTGCACAGGACTGGGAATGTGAGAAATGACTGGAGATGAAACTGAGAAGCAAGTTGCCCTAGTGAGTGGATCAACCACTATGAGGTCCCACCAAACTCAAATCATGTGGCTATTGGGGGTTTCAGGCTGAGGAATGCATATGCAATGTTAACTGTTAGAGCAGACAGAATGAGAGGGATGAGCTCTATATAAGGAAATGTCAATGTGAAGTGAGTAGTGGATGAGACAAGAAACCAGCCGCTCATAGAGCCAGAAAGGATGAATTTGACAAGTATGTAGGGGTAGAACTCATATGATATAATACTAACACAGAACATTTTATCTGTAACATATGCTGTGCTAAGTCCTCGTCGCTGGTTCACAACAACTTAGTTTCTATACAGGGAAACAGATACTTGACTTTAAATTACACAGCTTTTATGTTAGAGTCAGGATTTTTTTAATTTTTGAGGTTTTTTTTTTTTAAGTATGTGTGCATCTGTGTTAGTAAATGTCATGTGAATTTAGCTACCTGTAATGACCAGAGGAGGGCATTGGATCCATCATGGGGGCTAGGAACTGAACTTAAATCATCTGCAAGAACAACAGTAGGTACTCCTAATTGCTGAGTCTTCTATCTAGTCATCTAACCTGGAGGCAGAATTTGAACCCAATCTATTTGGTTCTGAGGGACAACCCTTAATTATCTGAAAAGGAGTGATTTGGAATAATACCAGAGTTTATGTATTACACAATGTAATAGATGGTAATAACTAAGATCAAGACCTCATAATTTGGCCAGCAAGATAGTTCCTGTGTCAAAGTACTTGTTGTGCAAACCTAACAACCTGAGTTCAAATCCCTGTAGCTTGTACAGGAGGGAAAGAACAGATTGCCCTCTGACTGCCAAACATGTATAGCAGTATATGTGTGTGTCTCTTCATGTATAAGTCATAGTAGATGCTAAATAAATATTGACTGTGTGGACAAATTCATGAAGAGATACCATCAAATAGTGAAAAAATAAACTAAGGTTTTTGAGAAGGTGGGACTTGAACACAGAGCCTTGGAAAATAGGCGCACAGGAGAATCAGAATCCTAAGATTATATGACATAATTCAGCCAATCTGAATTAGAAGAATTTTGGAGCAAGAAACAAAAGGTAAAAGGGGGCAAAAGCCAAGTATAATGTCTGGGAGCTTTTATGGAATGAGTAATGAGATGTCACAAAAAAAAAATGTATAAGTAGTCAGATAGGAATGTCCTCTTAGAAGCTAAAAAAGAAGTTTAAAAAAAGATTCATCTGTTTATTTATTTTGTGTAAATATGTGTGCCTACTTCAGTTTATGTGAATTAAGTGTATACAGGTGCCCATGGAGGTCAGAAGGTTCTAGATCCCCCAGAACTGGAATTACAGGTTTTTATGAGCTCCCTGTTGTGGGTACAGGAAACCAACTTGGGTTCTCTGCAAGAGCAGTAAGTGCCTTTGACTGCTGAGTCATCTCTCCAGCCCCTTAAACAGGGTTTTGAATAGGGAAATTAATGCTCAATGAGAATGAATTTGGAACAAAGTTAAAGCATTTACATTGGGTTGTCATTGAAACCTTGTCAAAAGAAGTATGGGAGGATGGTGGAGGCAGGAGTTGAGAGGGTTATTAGAATGCTTTTGGATGCAAGGAATGGATGATGCAATTTACAATGGGTTATTTTCTTTCTCAAATAAGAAGTCAGAAAGTGAGCCCCTTTGTGGTTTCTGTACAATGTCTAAGTCTTTTGTTTATAGTGCTAAGCACCAAGCTTATGCTAGGCAAGTTAAAATAAGAGAAGGGGCCAGCAGTGTTTCTTCTGTGTCTCCTCTCTTTTATTGGGGAAGAACCTCCATAGAAACCTCCTAATTACATCTTATCATTCAGTGATGTGTCATACTCCTGTTCACCACATGCAAAGGAGGTAACAAATCCAGACATGCACTGATAGAGTGGGTAGCCATTCTAGCTTTGATCTGGAAGTTCCAACCCCCATTGAGGCTTCGGTAACTGTCATGCCAACAAGGTGGGGCCAAGAGAGGACCCTGAAGACCTGAGATCCAGATGGGCCAGCTCTCTTGGTTGCTGGACCCTGGACGCTGGAGGTAGACCGAGCAGAGTTCTCCAGAGAACACCGCCAAACTGAGCCACACCTTTCCCAGACCCTGTAGCCTATCCATTCACTTGTAAGTTACCCCACAAAATAAACCTCCCTTTTAACTACGTGGAGTGGCCTTAATAATTTCACCAATATCTGGCGCTCACGTGGGGAAAATTCCAAAGGCCTGGGTGGCTCTCACCCTCAGCTTCTGTGCCCAGCTGGTGGGCACTTGAAGATGCAGGGTACCACCTGCAGAGTTCTGTAAAACCAGGAAAAACCTACACAGTTTCATTCCTGAAAAGGAGCTAATCCGGTCTCAGTTCTGTGGCAAGTTTAGTCCCCAGACCAGTGAAACCTTTGTGAGTGAGGCGTTCCCCCTACTCCCTGAGTGCTGGCTCCCCGCCCTAGCCTGAGGCTTTCACAGTTTCACCTAGTTAAAATAGACATGGCACTGTCCCCAGTGCCACCCTACTCAGGCACAGAGAGGGCTTGGAGCCGTGCCTGCTGGCAGACCTGGAGCTCTGCAGGTGGTACCCTGCAGCTTCAAGTGCCCACCAGCCGGGGAGGAAGCCGAGCTACCCAGGCCTTTGAAATTTGCCCCATGTTGGGTGCCAGATATTGGTGAAATTATTAAGGCCACTCCACGTAGTTAAAAGGGAGGTTTATTTTGTGGGGTAACTTACAAGTGAAGGGATAGGCTACAGGGTCTGGGAAAGGTGTGGCTCAGTTTGGCGGTGTTCTCTGGAGAACTCTGCTCGGTCTACCTCCAGCGTCCAGGGTCCAGCAACCAAGAGAGCTGGCCCATCTGGATCTCAGGTCTTCAGGGTCCTCTCTTGGCCCCACCTTGTAGGCATGACAGTTACTTAAGCCTCAATGGGGGTTGGAACTTCCAGATCAAAGCTGGAATGACTACCCACTACACACTATTTGTAGCCTTATGATGAGAAACATGCTCACCAGGGAATATCAAGGGTGTTAAGGAAATTGTTACCGAGTTGACAAAGTGTGTCTACTATGAGGAATAAAAGGAAAGTGATAAACACATGGTGTCAAGAAGACGACTATAAAAGAGAAACTGAAGACTGGGATGCTGCTTGAATCAGGCAAGGCTATTTAGATTAGGGAATTTGACATTTGTGTTATAGGTAATCATTTTGTTCTCTGTCCACAGAAGCAAGGGAAATGGAAGACAGTGATATGTTACCTCAGATCATCCATGGCATACTGTCAACATCTCATTCTCTGTTTACAAGAAGTATCCAAGAGCTTGATGAAGATGCCACCACACCTTATGACTATGATAATGGTGAACCTTGTCATAAATACAATGTGAAGCAAATTGGCGCCTGGATCCTGCCCCCACTCTACTCTCTGGTATTCATCTTTGGTTTTGTGGGTAACATGTTGGTTATTCTCATCCTGATAAGCTGCAAAAAGCTGAAGAGCATGACTGACATCTACTTGTTCAACCTGGCCATCTCTGACCTGCTCTTCCTGTTTACTCTCCCAGTCTGGGCTCACTATGCTGCAAATGAGTGGGTCTTTGGAGATATAATGTGTAAATTATTCACAGGGCTCTATCACATTGGCTATTTTGGTGGAATCTTCTTCATTATCCTCCTGACGATTGATAGGTACTTGGCTATTGTCCATGCTGTGTTTGCTCTAAAAGCCAGGACAGTCACCTTTGGGGTGATGACAAGTGGAGTCACTTGGGTGGTGGCAGTGTTTGCCTCTCTCCCAGGAATTATATTTACTAAATTCAAAGAAGAATATTATCATCACACCTGTGGTCCTTATTTTCCATTAATATGGAAGAATTTCCATGCAATAATGAGGAATATCTTGAGCCTTGTTTTGCCCCTGCTTGTCATGGTCATCTGCTACTCAGGAATCCTCCACACCCTGTTTCGCTGTAGGAATGAGAAGAAGAGACACAGGGCTGTGAGGCTTATCTTTGCCATCATGATTGTCTACTTTATCTTCTGGACTCCCTACAACATTGTTCTCTTCCTGAACACCTTCCAGGAATTCTTAGGACTGAGTAACTGTGTGGTTGCCAATCACTTAGACCAGGCCATGCAGGTGACAGAGACTCTTGGAATGACACACTGCTGCATCAACCCTGTCATTTATGCCTTTGTTGGGGAGAAGTTCCGAAGGTATCTCTCTATATTCTTCAGAAAGCACATTGCTAAACGTCTCTGCAAACAGTGCCCAGTTTTCTACAGAGAGACAGCGGATCGAGTGAGCTCAACATTCACCCCTTCCACTGGAGAGCAAGAAGTCTCAGTTGGGTTGTAAAGCAAGTGGCAGTTTGTATTTTTTGGCAGGTACCAGGAGCAGTTTGTATATGGTAACAAGCTTCAAAGACAATGAATCTCACCTTTGGGTTTCGACCCCTTGGGGGCTGAATGACACTTTCACAGGGATTGCCTAAGACCATCAGAAAACACAGATATTTACATTACAATTCATAACAGTAGCAAAATTACAGTTATGAAGTAGCAACAAAAATATTTTTGTAGTTGGGAGTCACCATGACATGAGGGACTGTGTTAAAGGGTCATAGCATTAGGAAGGTTGAGAACCACTACTCGAAGATATATTGAAGAATAGAGACCTTTAAGTCAGGTATCCAGGAACCTTAGGATTATGCCAAGACAGAACTACACCACTTCTTGTATATATAATACATGTTCAGGCAACATTCTAGAATAAATGTTGGTAGAATCTTCAGCTTTGCAGTGAACTCATCTCTGCCTCTAGGAAGAGCCTCATTGCCTTGTGTTAATAATATTTTGCCAATCTTCACTATGTTTCCCCTTATTTCTAACAAGATAGGCATGGAATGAACAGGAAGGAGGTTGTAATGGCGTCAGGACTGAGTGAGAAGAAAGAAGAGATAAACATTGTTGATCCTGGATGAAGATAAGATGAGCAGGGGTCTTTTTCACTTGGAAAGAAATGTCCTGGTCTTTAGCTCCATCTCCCATCTGTATTTAATTATGAAGGCTTTATCAAGTTGTGGAAAATCTGGAAACTGTAATAACTAGTTGGGAACTTTATTTGAGCCCCGTAATCCTTTCATACATAACTGCATAGCACATTTTTGCTTTGTTATTTTTATCTATGGCAACATGGAAAATCTTCAATATCACACTCTATTGCTTACATGTTTTTCAAACCACGTCTCCTCACATGGTATTTATAAAATTATTATTTATAAAATATGCATCATTAGTGGTTAGCCTAAAAATAATAAAGGCTCTTTTTTTATCTTTCCAGAAAGAGCAAAGACTTGAGGTAGTGAGTGACCAAGAATGAGGAGAAAAGCCAATCCCTCCATCAGGCATAGAGAGCTGAAGCAAAAAGGCAGGGGATATGTGGAACAATATCACAATAGCAGGGACGTGTGTTTAGAACCACATAGAATCAGAGGCAAAATGGATGCCTCAGCACTGAGGAAAGGTTGCTATCTGGGTGTGAATTGGTTTTATTTCATTGCTGCTATTTCCTGCTGCTCTGCTACTTTTGCACCTGCCTCTTTCCCATTGGCCTTTATTTCTTAACTGCCATACTTCAAACATCAGTGGGCCGGAGGGAAGTATGTATGAAACAGCCAAATATGAACCCCTAGATAGTCCCAGAAGAGAAAATGCACTGGGTATGTTTTTGTGGGCAAAGAAAGGGATGGATGCAGCAGGGACAGAAGCCCTTGCTTTGGAAATTATACTCCTAACCTAAGAACATATCTTAATTACCAGGCAGGATAAGCCTGGATAAAAAAGATTGCCGATGGAGTGGGAAGAAGTGTGTCACAAACTATCTTTCAGTGCCTTATTTTTGGATACAAACATAATTCAAAGATTTCAAAAAATCAAAAATAGAAAAAATAAAATCAAGACTGGAAACTTTAACTTTTAAATGTGATGAAATACCTCTGTAAGAGGTTTTACCTTGCCAAACTTGAATGTGTTACATTAGTTATAGAGAAAATTCTGGCTTTAAGCATCTGAACTGACATAGACAACTCTGGATTGACAGGGCCTTAGATTTGTGATCTGTGGACTTACCCAACTATGATGATAAAGAGTCTAAGCCATCTTGAGCCCAGCACATGCTACACAGATGCCATGTCAGCAGTGTACTTGTTCTCTCAGCCTTGTTTTCCTCAAACTCCTTTTTATCATTCTTCCTAGATGTGCCACTGGTGATAGATTGTCCTTTGGGTGAGTGGGGATCCCTAAATCAAGCCAGCTTCTAACCAAAGCTTTAACAATTTAATTTACAAAGAAGAGGACTTAGACAAATTCCTTCTCATAAGAAAAATATCTCTCCTGAATTGAACCAAGAATGTTCTTCCCTATCCCATAGTATGTTTCTCATCTGACGAAGCAACAAAGGATCAGACAGCCTGGGAACTGGAAGTCTTTGTGGTTTGGCTTTGCTACCACAGGATGAGAAAAAGTTTCTGGAAGAAGTGAGGGATAAGAGTATCATCTTCAGATATCCTAATAGTTTTATTTTAATGATGATGAGATGTAAATATTTTTTTAAAAACCTATAATTTGAGAAATAAATCAGTGCTCTATATTGCTAGAAATATTAAAAAGAAACAAGCATATGTTTTGTTATACCAATGTGGTTGATTGTTTTGTTCACAACTACACACATCTTCCCCTGTACTAATTCGTAGTTCCACATACCTGGTACCTGCTAGAGAGGTGTGATTTACAGCCTGCCTTCCAGGCTATATACCCTTCTGCAGTTATTCTGCTAAAAGACAAACACAGAGGACTCTGCCTTTTCCAATTATAGCTTCAGCATGGCTGGTGTGAGCCTCTTTTCAGCAAACTAAAGCCATTCATCTTGGTGAGTGAGAAAATAAGAGAAATGAAGCTAGGACCACAGCATGAAGAATAGGAGCAAAAATCCATGTCCACTATGATAAGCCAAGGGGATTATTTGTTAAGACAATGCTAACTAATACAGATGGGAGATAATGTTTATAAAAAATGTTTTTCTACTGTGGGATGCAGTGTGAAAAACAGCCTGAGTGTCTACAGATTGGATGGGTAAGGTGAAAATGGATGTCACTGTCATGTCCTTCATGTCCTTTAGACCTTGCAGTCCAGGGCCCTGGAGAGTGGTATGGGTGCAGAGGGCTCAGATATGATCACATGAACAAAGGGAAAGAAGAGTATGTAAGACTTTTTTGAGAATCCAGAGGGTGGGGACTAACTCAATGATGGTCATGCAGCACAGTATAAACATCTACAGTAGGATTTTGTTGCCACAGAAGAAATTGCCTTGTAGGAATTGTCTGTTATGTGTTTCCAGAAGTGAGCTCTAAATTCATCTGGGGAGAACCTTTGAGTGGACAGTTGGAGGAAAGTAGGAATGAGGGGAAGAAAGGCCACCATACCAAGGGATGGGTGTTTGGACAGTTTTGGTGGAATAGTGGGCTTGACACTGTTCCTAAATGGCCTTTGGTCTGTGCTGTCAAAACAGCTGGGGAGGCTGAGTATGTGCAGAGGACCCTGCAGCTGCCTGAAAGGACTCCAGTAAAACCTATCCATCTGCTTTTACTCATTATTTAGACTTCTCTGACCAATGACATTACATCAAATGAGAATATTCAGCAAAGTTGACTACCCAGGTATCTCTACAGAAACACATCATGGGAGAAAAGGAGTCTGGGCTGAGTGCTCCTGCAAGACATCTCAGGAATGGGGTGGGAAAAGAACAGGCATAGGTTTAGGGAGTGACCAATAGAGGCTAGAATTTGTTAAAGTATAAACACTTTGGCATTTTGTCTTAGTCATTGTTCTATTGCTGTAAAGACACACTATGACCATGGCAACTCTTATAAAGGAAAGCATTTAATTGGGGTTTGCTTATAGTTTCAGAGGTTTAGTCCATTGTCATCATGGTGGGGAACATGGTGACATGCAGGAATAGTGCTGAAGAAGTTGCTGAGAGTTCTACATCTAGATCCACAGGCAGCAGGAAGAACAAGACACTGGACCTGGCTTGGGCCATTGAAACCTCAAAGCCCACCCCTAGTGACACACTTCCTCCAACAAGGCCACAGCTACTCCAATAAGGTCATACCTCCTAATCCTTTCAAAAAGTGCCATACCCCGGTGACCAAGCATTCAAATATATGAGTCTATAGGAAGCCATTCTTATTCAAACCACCGCACATATTATCTGTAACTTTGAGAAGGTTCTGGTATGGTGTGCTATGTGGTGAATGTGTATGGGAGGCAGGGGAGAGGGTATATAAATCAAGACTTATGTCCCTGCTGGCCCCAGCATAAAGCTTGTGCCACATCAGCTCAGCAATTCATAAGCAAAGGTCAGGGAACTGAATAAAGTTTTGGTTCATTGACTATTAAACCTCCTAATGCAATCTATTTGCAATATGAAATTATTTTCTTTCTCCTGAATAAAGTTCAATTGGTTCTTAGAGTCAATTGGATTCTGAAAGGCTGTGCCTAAAGTAGGTATGAGTTCTGCCTTTTCTGTCCCAACTCCACCCCTACCCTCAGCTCTGGTTTGTGGTCTGCCTCAAGATGACCTCCCGTGCCTCTCCTTTCCAGGCATAGCTAGCCATGAGGAAAGTGGATATGACCAGGAGAAGGGCACATATTTCTTTACATAGCTGGTCCCTGCCACAGGCCCCTCTGTGTTGACAAAGATGCCAAGAAATATGAACACTGATGTGTTCTTCCTTCAAAGGACCCAGAGCTAGTAAGGATACCCATGACCACCTATTAGATATTAGATAAGTAAAATCTTCAACTGGGCTTTTTCCAATCCACCATTTCTTGGGTGATGATGTTACCTGTCTCTGTTAGTGGGCTCCACAATACAACTGTAGCCTGGCTGCCTCTTTTGGTAGCCATGCAACCTAGTGAACATGAAGTAGATATCTTTGTTTCCTCGTTACATACCCTGCCTCTAGCCCCCACCTTCAATTCCATCCCTTAGTCCCCTGTTCAGCTAACTGGCTGCACTGTGAAGGCCCATGGTGTAAGGAGTTCTGCCTTTCCTTTTTGTAAGCCCCCATTTCAAATGTGATTCTCTCAGAGCCCCACTTGGCTCATCAATCTTGTCCTCCTACTAATTGGCTGCTTATACAGACATTAAGAATAGTTGATGAGACAGCACAGGGATGGTTCTGTCACTTCTTAGTAAGCCCAGGAAAGATGTCTAACCCCAAGTGTCAGTGGTTTCCTCTATAATGAAGAAGCACTTAACACTTCTTGACCTCAGCCTTAGGTTATGGTTGCCAGTTTCACAGTGATCAGAATAGTCTTACATAATATCCTGTTATGCATGGAGCTGCAGGTATGATCTGACCCACTCAAGATGACAGTTAAGTGTTGTAAGCTTTAACTGGTGCTTAGATTCTGTTACCATGCCCATCCTTACATCCATGCCTTTGAACTGTTCTAAAATAAAGATTCCAAACACATTGGGCAGAATTCCAAACTGAGCTAAGTGGTTTATGCTATGTCCCAGACATATCTAATCAAAGTAAACAGCAGACAGTCTCTGAATATTACATGATTTGATATTTTTCATGGAGCATGTAAATGGTGTATAGGCTGGGGAGAGGGTTTTAGTTTTCATTATGAATGTCTAGAGGACAAAGACAAAAATGGGAAAATAGCACAGTACCTCCCAATTCCAGTTTTTATGACAAGAGTATATAGCATGAATCTTAAAAGTTCTTATTAATAAAACCAAACCCAAGGCCAGGTATTGGGGTGAATGCTGGAAGATCAGAGAAGCAGAACAAGCCACAGCTACCTCACTTTGCCAATTCCTTAGCTGATCCTGTATCCTCAGACTGGATGCCTCTCTGCTGAACTGTGCTGCTCAAAAGCCTAAAAGCTTAACCAGGCCCTAGTTCCTGGTCCTCACGCCTTATATACCTTTCTGCTTCCTGCCATCACTTCCTGGGATTAAAGATGTGAGTCACCATGTTTGGCTGTATACTTGAACACACAGAGATCCAGGCAGATCTCCACCTCTGGAATGCTAGGATTAAAGGCGTGTGCTACCACTGCCTAACCTCTATGTTTGATATTGTGGCTGTTCTGTTCTCTGACCCCAGATAAGTTTATTAGAGTGCACAATATTTTGGGGAACACAATACCACCACATGAGTATGAGACAGAAAGTAAAGAGTCTGGGAGTCATTGAAACCAAGTATCATTGCTGAGTCACACAGGTGACAATGTGTGACATTGAGAGGTGATGAGTAGAATTTTCTTATTTTTGTAAGGACTGGAAGGAGTCTCTGGCTACCCTGATAAAGGTAGCCTTGTGGGCACTAGGGACTTCCTCCTTGACAGGACAAAAGAACATTGACAATGACAATTAGTATAACATTGTTCCTGTTAGTAAATTACAGAAGAGATCTTATTTGATCTGTAAAACACATGTAATGTTGTGATGTAGAGCAAAAGATACCAGGTAGGAGGAAGGCAGCATCTGGGATTTCCTTTTTATGAAGTTAAAAACCATCTGATCTATATAAGGTCAGAATGACACTTACCCCCTGGGCAAGACAGAGGGCACCTTGCTGGTCCATAGGGAAGATATATTCCTTATCACCAAATCTTGATGGAGTTTTATAACTATCTAAATCAAAACTATCAAAACTATACAACTAATATATAAGACTTCCATTAAAACTACAATTAAAGAAATATATTCACAATAAAAATGTTTTTGAGACAGGCCCTAGCTGGCCTGGAACTCACTATGTAGACCAGGCTAACCTCATACTCAAAGGGATCCACCTGTCTCTGCCTCTCAAGTGCTATGATTAAAGGTGTAACCCCACTATACCTGGCCCATAAAAAAAATTAACAGCACAAGGAAATGACTGTGCCACAATACTGAGGAAAAAAATTATCAAAAAACCTAGAAGCTAGAGTGGTATATGTGTGAGAACAGTTTAAAAGGGTTCATGGGAAAGGTTTAGGATTGAAATGTATTAAAAAGGGGGCTAGATTTTGAATTATGAGAATATGGCTATTTTTATTTTTGTTATCCTCCACTTCTTCTTATAATTAGACATTTGTCTGTATGTGGTATATGCATGTGTATGTGGGTTCATGCACCTGTGTATGAACATATGGAGGCCAGAGCTCAATTTCAGGTGTCCTCAATCACCCTTCACCTTAATTCTAGAGACAAGATCTTTACTGAACCAGAAGTTCACTAATTGGTTTGACTGGCTGGCTAGTGATCCCCTGGGATCTTCCTGTCTCTGTCCCTCAGGACTGGGATTAAAGGCAGCACTGCTACATTTGGCTTAAAAAAAAATCTGAATACTGAGGATCCAAACTCAAGTCCTCATGCTTTCAGAGCAATCACTTTATCCACTGAGCTGTCTCCCCAGCACTAGATACTTGTTTTTTCAAAAGATTCATTTACTGTTTCACAGCCCATCTTACACTGACAAGGATTTGAGATAAAGTTGCTGTGTTCTTGTGTTCATGTAGGTGGCCCCTTGAACTCAAAGGGAAAGATTAGCATCTCCCTATTTGTTGAGGATGCTCTGAATATGGGTTCAGGGATGTTGTGGGCAATGAGATCAAAGCAAGGAGAGGGAAACTGTTACAATGGCTAGTGATGGAGAAGTTGCTTAAAGACTTACTGGTGTCCCAGAAGAAGACTGGCTTGAGATACTCCACATGGCCATTGAGTCTAGAGGGACAAACTGATAAGATCATTTCATATTGGAGTCTAAGTACAACATATATGAGAACAAAGTAATGCAAACTGAGATGGACAAAGCAGTAAGTGAAGCAGAGACCAAAATCCAAGTTGCAGCACAGTGTACTATTGTTGTAATGCCCAGAACAAAGTTTATTTGTGAGTAAAGACTACTCCATGGGTCCATAGGTCCTCATTTCCTTGTGCATCTTGAGACAAACTTCTACCCATGAGCTGACTGGAACACATCTCTGGACCAGGTACTCAAAAGAGAGATGGTAATACCTTGCTCAGCTGGGCTTCTTATTGCAAACTGTGATCTTGGCCCTGGCTCTGTTCTAAGGCTCACTGCATGATCTCTGGTAGCATTAATTCTTTCATGCATCTTCTAGCACATCATTAACAGGAGAGACAATGGAATTTCAGAGATGAAGTAGCTTCCCAAGACTACACTGGAGGCCCTGTCTGAGTGACTTTTGAGCCTGTAGAGCTTCTCCACACTGCCCTCTGGGGGTGAACTATAGCTCTCACATCTTCCACTACCCTATGAAACTATCTCAGCACAAGCTAAGCCCTAGATCTACATGGAAACAATAAGAATCAGTAGTGTTCACAAATGAAATTATAAAATTTGTCTAGCAGCACTGGAGAGGTCTACCTCAGAGAATGATAAAGAAATGAAGATTTTTAAATTGTCTTTTTTTTAAAAAAGACCACTGAGTGAGTAACTAACAGATTGCTGTTTATTGTGTGTGTAGTTTGTCTATATACTTGCTGTAGTGCCTCTTATTGCTATCACTCAGAAAATTAGTCCCCAGGAGACAATAATTGGAAAAAATAAAGCAGGTTTTATGGAGGATACCAGTCACCTGGAAGGAAGAAAACTGATGTCTCAATTCCCCCCCTTCCAAGTTGTTTGGGGAAGTGGGAATATTTATGTGAGGACAAGATTAAAGGTTCTGTGTAGACTCAACATTCCCAGGAACCTGAGTTAGACAATCCTGTGCTAGCCAGAGATGTTAATCGCCTGGTGATGGTCTATTCTTACCTTGAAGACAAGGTGCTCTGGAGTGTGGAAAGAAGGCCATATTTTGGGAATGAGGAATAAGAATAAAGAAAAATGAAGTTACTGAAGGCAACAGCCTGTTATAACAAACCATGAAGTGACTACTGTTATTCAGCCTAACACACACATGAGGCAGCTGATGTGAGTCAAGTGTGGCAGTTTGGATGCAGAAGCCTTGCTTGGGTCCATGTGCTAGGTTGCCTCATGTAGATTTAGGGACAAGTAATTTTGCTCTTTTAAGTTCCCTTGCCTTCCTATAGGTCGTAAGTCAAAGCTGCTGCTTCCACGGCTCAGCTGTGGAAGCCCAGAGGGGCTCTTGTGTGTCATTGGCAGCTCTTTGCTGTGTTCTCTCTCAGCTTTGCTGTCATTCCTTGATGTCTTTAAAAAGTCCACCCACTGTCCAGCAGACCTGATATGGCCACATATAGCATTATCATATTATCCTGAATTTTATCATGCCCTTCTGTTCATTGTTGCATGAAAAATCCCCCATGGCTCCAGATAAATTATGTTCTTGAAGTGAGGCACTCCATTGTAGCATGAGTCTTAAAAGTTCTTATTAATAAAATCAAACCCAAGGCCAGTTATTGAGGTCAATGCTGGTAGATCAGAGAGACAGAACAAGCCACAGCTATCTCACCTTGCCAATTCCTCAGCTGGTCCTGTTTCCTCAGACTGGAAGCTTCTGTGTCCTCATCCCAATGGCTCTCAGCTGAACTGCTGCTGAAGCCTGAATGCCTAACCAGCCAAAATGCTTCTAGTTCCTGGTCCTCACGCCTTATATATCTTTCTGCCTTCTACCACCACTCCCTAGGATTAAAGGCTCACTCCCTGGGATTAAAGGCATGAGTCACCATGCCTGGCTCTTTCCAATGTGGCCTTGAACTCACAGAGATCCCAGATGGATTTCTGCCTCTGGAATGCTAGGATTAAAGGCATGTGCTACCACTGCCTAACTTCTATGCTTAATATTGTGGCTGCTCTGTCTCTGACCCCAGATAAGTTTATTAGCATGCGCAATATTTGGGGGAATACAATACCACACTCCGTTACCTTCAAATTTGGCATAGAGTAGGTACTCATAAATGTCTACTTAAAATGCATAATTATGTGTCTCAGCAGCTGCCAGATTTAGGGGAGAACCAAGAAATACGTTTAGTTCCCAGGAAAATATGTGGTAAACCCTTTGATACTCTTTTGCCAGTTGCTTTAGTTTACACAGAAGAGTCATACTGAGCAGTAAATGTAGGACAGAATGGGAGGATGGGTAAAAGAAGGAACAAAGTTCTGTTCTGTAATGAACCTCCTATCTGATGTTAAATTGGCTGGATTTTACTTTAACCAAGAACAACTATGAGGAGAACAAACTATGTTCTTGCCCTTTTGGCTTTACCAGTGAGAAGCTGAGGTATTGTGTACATTATTTGTCACTTGAACAGTGACTCCCTTGATTCAAACGTGGCCTTTGAGTAATGGATACAAGTGTTCTTTTAGCTTTAATACTCTTTACTTCTTTCTAATTTCTAATGGACTGTGGAGTTGGATGAGCAGAGAACATAAATAAAATAATGTGAGGAGGGAAGCTCCTCAGTAAAATTTCAGACCAGAGCTGCCTTCTATTTTCTGCTTTAAATGTAACTTTAAAAAAAAAAAAAAGAAGAAGAAGAACTGATCCAACACTCCCACACATATACTGAAACACTACGTAATACTCTTTCTCATAAAACTCCACCCCCTTTGAAAGAAATTGTGTTTCTTACTTTATACTGTCTATATGTTTGATTTGTACAACACTCACAGCCCGAGGAGCTGAGACATCCGTTCCCCCTACAAGGAACTCTGGTAAGTCACCTCTCAGCCCTTGGCAGGTCAGTTAGCTCAGCTTCTGTGATGAGTAAAAACTTCAACAGGAAATCCTGGGAGGACATCTGTCAGCACCAGGTGCTCACTGAATTATCTGAAAATACAATCTTTAAGATACAGAAAGGGCAAGAATTTAGGATATGTTTCAGCATATGATGTCATCCAGTATATAAAACATAATTGCAAATGAAATATTTAAAACGGTTTGTGTTTTTAAAACAAGCAGAGTTTTTGCCTCTTAAAATAGCTTCTACAACAATGATATTGGCTGAAAACTGGTTTGATAATCATTATCTTCAGCTGAGAAGAGGTGAAACCTCTCCGTGGGTCACCTGGAACACGTGTGTCAGAAGCTCTAAGTCTCTTGTGCTCTCTTTCTCTCCCTGCTCCATCTGTCTCCTAGAAAAGAGGGAAACCTAAAAATTGTCTAAGTTCATATTAAATTACAAATATCAAAGTTTCTAGAGCACACTTAGTAGAGGATTCTTGTTCTGGCTCAGCACTTGAAGGTGAAATTTTCTGGGTGCTTCTCTTAACTGTCTAAGTGGGAGATATGAAGAGCTTTAGAGGTACAAGGATTAAGTAGAGAAAATTCACAAGGAAAGCAGTGGAACTTAGATAGGACAAGCCAGTTGGCTGTAGAGGCTGAACACAGAACTATTTAGCCTGTAAGATATTCACCCATGGAGAAGGATGGAACATTTTCTACTTGACCATTTCTTCTGCTTGTATGAGAGCTCTTGATGGTGGCAACTTAGGGAGCAGAAATAACTTGAGAGAAAAGATGAAGATAGCCTACTTTAATAATTGATGGTAGATTCTATGACACTGTTAGAGTACTTGGACATCAGCCCATGTCATCTTAACTACAGAGAGGCAACATATTACTTAGAAAAGCTTATTAGTTACCAAGAAGTGACAGACAACACATGTCAGTTAAGGGTTCATGGTGCCCGAATTCAAAAACAGTTATTCCTGAGTGGTGTGGTTTTGTGTTAACTTATTCATTCTCTCTGTACTTGGGGCCTTTTTATTTAGAAAAAATGTGAGCAATATTACCTGTCTCAAACAGTTACTTCAAGCATTTAATGAATGAGTAGGTTAGAAGCTTAGAACAGTGATTGGAACTCAGTGTTCATTCTTACTGGCACTTGTGTGGCACCTATTATTTGTGGGTAAATGCCTATAAACAGCATCTTCAATAAAGTACTTAGCCTGTGAATTACATAGTGCCTGGCTCAGTTTCACAGATTAATTCACCTCACATTGATATGGAAAGCAAGATTTTATTTGACAAAAATGCATCTTTGGTGAATTTCAGGTCATACAATGAGGGGAAAATTAAATGTAGAAATCTATGCTTCATAGACCTACTAAATTATAAAACCATTTGTAATTGTGGTAGGCCAGTAACAGCTTTTAACTTTATTAAGCATTGTCTTTTTTTTTTTTATTCATAGGTTCTTATAGGATGGATTTGCAAGTGTCAAGTCCAACCTATCTCTATGATATTGATTATGGTATGTCAGCACCCTGCCAAAAAAACAATGTGAAACAAATTGCAGCCCAGCTCCTGCCCCCACTCTACTCTCTGGTATTCATCTTTGGTTTTGTGGGTAACATGTTGGTTATTCTCATCCTGATAAGCTGCAAAAAGCTGAAGAGCATGACTGACATCTACTTGTTCAACCTGGCCATCTCTGACCTGCTCTTCCTGCTTACTCTCCCAGTCTGGGCTCACTATGCTGCAAATGAGTGGGTCTTTGGAGATATAATGTGTAAATTATTCACAGGGCTCTATCACATTGGCTATTTTGGTGGAATCTTCTTCATTATCCTCCTGACGATTGATAGGTACTTGGCTATTGTCCATGCTGTGTTTGCTCTAAAAGCCAGGACAGTCACCTTTGGGATGATGACAAGTGGAGTCACTTGGGTGGTGGCAGTGTTTGCCTCTCTCCCAGAAATAATCTTTATCAGATCTCAAAAAGAAGGTTTTCGTTATACATGTAGTCCTCACTTTCCACACACCCAATATCATTTCTGGAAGAGTTTCCAAACATTAAAAATGGTCATCTTGAGCCTTGTTTTGCCCCTGCTTGTCATGGTCATCTGCTACTCAGGAATCCTCCACACCCTGTTTCGCTGTAGGAATGAGAAGAAGAGGCACAAGGCTGTGAGGCTCATCTTTGCCATCATGATTGTCTACTTTATCTTCTGGACTCCCTACAACATTGTCCTTCTCCTGATCACCTTCCAAGAGTTTTTTGGACTGAATAATTGCAGTGGTTCTAATAGACTAGACCAGGCCATGCAGGTGACAGAGACTCTTGGAATGACACACTGCTGCATCAACCCTGTCATTTATGCCTTTGTTGGGGAGAAATTCCGGAATTATCTCTCAGTGTTCTTCCAAAAACACATTGTCAAACGCTTTTGCAAGCACTGTCCAATCTTCCAGCAAGACAATCTTGATCGTATAAACTCAGTCTATACCCGGTCCACAGGGGAGCAGGAAGTTTCTACTGGTTTATGACCTGGGCTGTTTTGTGTATCACTTGGTTTTTCCATGTAGCTTGGGAGTCAGAATGTTTTTTTAAAAAAGAAGTTACTATCATTGAGGGCCTAAGATACATGCATGTTTTGGATATTTATTTTAGATAGATTGGGTCTTTTAAAGCTGATTGATTTTAGAAAGCCAAATGAGAATGTATTGATAAGATAGCAATCCCTGGTCTCATTCCCACTTACCTCCAGTTATTGGCAAACTCTTCTTTAGCCACAAAAATTCACTACAAAAAAATCCCAAGAATTGGGAGTTTTTTGAGCTTGACTATCTGAACAGAAATAACAACATCAATCAAGAAGAATACCTTGTACAGTTTTTTCCCTTACAAGGCAAAATTCAGGCTATATATGTACTTAAAATAGGTCTTTGTCTTGCCCTGAGAAGAAGAGATGAGAGTGTGATTAGTTAGGAGATAGATAACTAAGCTACATGAATTAGTTCTATAGACTTGTATGATCAGGTGAATTCTCTGTGACCTGGGAGGGCTGGAAACAAATCCCTTTATAAGAAGGGATTTGAACTGGATCATATATTAGCAAATGAGAGGGAAACCATTCTTTGGGTGGCAGGACTGCACAAACAAAGCAAAGGTATACTTGTGGCTAGCTGGAAAGGTCATGGAGAGAAATGTCAAGGCTGGATCATAATGCACCATGTCAGCATTGCTCCTTCAAGTTATATGCAGGGTGGGAACACCTGGATAGGTTTGTACAAAGCCTATTTCATGGCTAAGAGTGTACTGACAATGGTGAGCATTTAGGGAAAGTAGATCAGCAACAATAAGGTCAGAGTGCAATCAAGTCACCTGGGCTAGACAGGGGGGAAGTACCACTTCTGCATGTAGAGTGTAGAGTCAGCAGAACTTGGGGTAAATTCGAGGTGGAGGTGAACAAGAAGCCCTAGGCTCAAATGCATTGGAATAATTGTTGAAGAAACAACAAATACAAAAGAAGAGTACAGGAAAGAGTCTGGCTTAGGAGGGTAGTCTCATTTTACAACCTGTTGCCTCAGGCTAGCATTTTGTTCCTTCCCTCAGACACAAATCTTGCCATACCAGCTTTGAATCTTAAGGGGTAACCAGGGGGCTGTAAAACACCTGGCATATGAATCATGAACCTGAAATCTAGGAATAATATGGACTCCTTGTGGATTCTAGCTGAGGGTTGCTTATACAGTTTGAACCCAGAGCTTTACAACCTTGAGCAGAGGCCCTAAGATATGAGGGAAGAACATCAATTTTCTCTATTTACCTAGCAATCATCAAATCAGAGAGATAATCCATCCTTTTAGAAACAAGTTGCTGTGAGCTTCAGAAGTCATGAAAGTGTAATTACCACCTTCTGTGTTCCAGGCTAAGTTTGAAGGCTTTAGTAACTCTTTACAGATGGCTTCTTCACACATACAATGCTATTTTTAGCCACTGCAGAGAGATTTAGGATTTTTTTGTTGTTTTTGTAGTTGCTATTTATGATATTGTTTTGAATTTTGGAGCAGTTAAGACTAAGGGAAGAAACAAAAGGGTGAGAATCACTCAGAGGATTAAAGTGTCTGGTTAACAAAAGGTGCTACTTGTTTTTCTCAAGCTCTGAATGTGAAACCAGAGCCTTGTGGCTGTCAGCAAGGAGGTGAGCATTTGCTTTTTTCTTTCCTGGAATCCACATTTTGTCCCCAATATGTAGCTGAGACTAGACTCAAACTCATGATCCTCCTTCCTACATCTCAAGCACTGGGATTACAGGTGTATATGAACACACCTATATTCTTAAGCATATAGAAAGTTGTAAATTCTTTGAAGATACGTCTTATAAAAAGTGCTTTGTAAAAAGTAATTTCATTATTGTGCTTTCAATCAAGTGTACATTCAGCGAGTAGTACACAAAATTATGAGAGTATTTTATAAGTAGTTGTTTTGGAGAACATCCCCAAATAGTACTTATTTAAATATAGTCCTTAGCTTAAATGTATGGTGATGGTGATTATATTTCCTTTAAAATATTTTTAACAGTTAACTTTCTTCCTGAGACAAATTGTTGTAACAATTTGTTGTTAAAGGTGTTACTTCTAAGCGTGTAGTTCCTGAGCAGAGTTGCCTTGAAAGATTGTAAATTTCAAATTGTGCTTACCCTCAACCAAAAGAGTTTTAATATACTTACAAATTGATGTCAGAAGTCAAGAATCTGCTTGAAAACAAAGACATGCAACTTTGTGGTCTGGTATATGAGTGGGAGGCACATGGTTGAGAGGATGAGCATTGCTTTTCTTTTATTTAAAATTCTTTCCCAAAGTGTGTTAGTAATTTTAGTAACAGCAACTATGTAACACTTGGATTTCTATCCTCATATTTCTTGTTCAGAGAGAGGATAGATGCTCCAGGGAGAGTTTGGAACATACTGGTTTTCAGTCTGCTACAGCGTCAGCTTCCAAAGCAGGATGTGTGAAGATGTTGGAGCTGGTCATGCTCTTAATGAAAGGTACACAAAACGAGTAGTAAGCAAGACAGGGCTCTGGCTAGTACAGTAACTTCTTCTTATCAGATTCAAAGGGTTGCTTCTCATACCTTAAATCCAAAGGTGGAATGTATCAAAGAAGAGTGGGAAGCAGCTAGGGTTAGAGGAGAGAAAAGAATCAGGGGGAAGCGATCCCTATCTGCTATGATAAAGCCAGCTATTGTGTGGATATGAGAAAGTATGGTAGTAACTTTGCTTGTTGCTGTGACAAAATATCTGACGAAGGCATCTTAAAGAAGGAAGGGTTTACTTGTGTTGGTAGTTTGAAAGAATGCAGCCTATCATGGTTTGTGAGGAATGCGAGGTTGTTGGTCACATTATATCTGCATCAGAAAGCAGAGAACTGAATGCTGGTTTAAGCTTCCTTTACCTTTTTCATTCAGTTGAAGTCCCCAACCTATGGAATGGTGTTGTACACATTAAGGTTGGTTTTCCCTTCTCAGTTAATCCTTTCTAGAAACACCCTCATAGATACAGCCAGAAATGTGTTTTCTAGGTAATTCCAGTAAAATACCAACCATCACAAAAAGTGTCAGTTTTTTATGGCTGATGTATACAGTCCTTACCTTTCCATATGTTGGATGAATTCATGAAGAAAAGTTGCTTGAGGTGTCATATAACTATGTATATATTTCTTTCACAATTTTATAAATATTTTAACGTTTCATTTGGCTCCATATTGTTACTACTTCATTGGATTATAAGTTCTGGGTTATTATAATTCTGTCATGTTTCAGGAGCTTATTTTTGTTATCATAAAAATAGTTTTTTCATTTGTTTGTTTTGTGAGACAGGGGTTCTTTGCATAGCCCTGTCTTGTAACTCACTCACTGCCTCTGCCTCCTGTGTGCTGGGATTAAAGACATGTGCCACCAACTCAAAAAATAGTTTTTAAAGCATATGTGGAGGATATGAATCTTTTCCCTGATTGAGTCAATGGGAAGGCTATCAAAACTGCAAATAACCTGGGCTATACTGCTTCCATACTGCCCACCAGTGGCCAACTAGCAAATTAACAAGGATGCTTGGCAATCAGCATTGACCACAGCATACAAACAAGGAGCATGGTTTCACTCGGTTGTTTACTGTTTGTGTCTTTCATTCCACTGTGGACAGAGGCATATACAGATCAGCTCAGGGCAGATGACACACAGCTCTTTCTCACTGCTTCTTAAGAACAGGAAAAGCATCAGTTTAGGACACAAGTTGACACTTTGAATGAAATAAATGTTTCAGGTGGATCTGCAGAATGCTGGAGCCCAGACCTAGAATAAAGTCAGGAAATTATTTCTAAGTAGGCATTTTTCACACATGTGAAATGCTCCAAACTCCTCCTGCATTTCATTCTAATCTGCATATCCCATGTGTTTGAAGTGATCAAATATAGTTGAGATACAGGTGGTTTTCTTTGATACTTATCTTCTCTTTTCTCCATTACTACTATCACTCCATTTGGATGCAACACTCTTACAAAACTATATACCTTGAAAATGAGAGAGAAAATGGAAAAGCCATTGAGTACCATTCAGTCTAGGTGCCTCCCTCTGTGGGTGAAGAGCAGAGTCTACTACAAGCCCCAGAGAAGTCTTCAGAGGACCCAAGCATCAGCTATGCTATGATAGTGTTTCCCAGTCTCAGTGGGCAGTCAGTGATAAGTCATTGAGTGGAGTAGGTGGGAGGGGTTCTGGTACCCCTTACAATCATGCCTGGATAAATTCAGAAGCTGGACCTACAATTCATGGAGGCCATATTTTGGTCCTGGCTTAATCTTAGCTGTACTTTGCAGTGACATGGGGGAGTTTTACAAATAGTGACCCTGAGTCCCACTCTAATCAATTCTACTCCAATCAATTTTGCTTCAACCAACCCATAATGTGGCTTGTGGTTTTAACTCCTAGAAACTCCCCATATGCTTCTCAGAATAGCCAAGTTTGAGAGACACTGGGAGTGAAAACTGGGGTTGAAGCCTGTCATACTGGGTATGATGGCTGGAGGCTGAACCTGTCACACAGAGTGTGAAGGTTGGGGTACGAAGAAAATCATGCCTGGCCTGCAAATAGGTGCCATGTAGATCAGGGAGTCTAGATTCAGATTCTTGATTTTCATCACTGAACATTAACTCCATCTTCCTCAAAGCTGCTTTATAAAGCATATGAATCTCGACTCAGCGATGATACAAAACACCTGAATTTGAGGCTCTCAGTTTGCCATTTAATTTCTGGTTCTGAGGTTCCTGTCCTTTCCAAGTGAAAAACAAATAAAAGTCAGATGACATCTGGGACCCCTGCTGAGCCTAGAGACTTCAAATTTAAGAGAAAACAAATCTCTTGTGTAGAAAAGGGTATACTAGGGATGTTTTACAAACAAACATTGATTTTGCTTATGTTGGCAAAAGTGTTTTCCTCTTGTCTCTAGTGTTTGTTGCTCTTGTGAGTTCCCTTTAAACTCTGCCTAGTAAAGTATTGTTTCTAAAGAAGTGAGAATCCAAGTAGTTCATTGCAGCCCTAGTCAGGCAACGTTAATTCTGTAATGAGTGAAAATTTAGCATTAAGATAGCAACTCTTAGATGGCCTGGCATCTAATTTAAATGTATGCACACATATACATAAAACAAAGCATGGCTTGTATTAGTTACTTTTGTGTCACTGTGACAATACTACTCAATTAAAACAACTGAAGGGAGGAAAAGTTTACTTTGGCTTATTTTTTTTAGTTCATTTAGAGAAGAATAGTTCATCTGTCCTATTGGAATATATGGGCATGTACAGCAGAGACTGTTCACATTACAGCAGTCCAGGAAGCGGTGGACAGAACCAGGGTGCAGGCTATAACTTTCAAAGAACCATCCCTAGTGACCTACTTCTGCTAGCCAGACCTCA
This sequence comes from Peromyscus eremicus, assembly GCF_949786415.1. NCBI lineage: Eukaryota > Metazoa > Chordata > Mammalia > Rodentia > Cricetidae > Peromyscus > Peromyscus eremicus. The sequence goes on from NC_081422.1 coordinate 118,141,846, forward strand.
CCTCCTAAAGATTCTATAGTCTCATATAGTGCCACCATCTTGGAACTATACACAACACATGAGCCTATGAGGGATATTTCTGAAAAGCAGATATAAGTTGCTCTTCTTGTAAAACTATATAACTCTGAACATAATGCAACTAAGTCTAAAAATAAAAATATAGTGGAAATATAGACTTCAGTATAGTCTGTATTTACTCCAAAATTCTTCTACTTATATTTATTTCCATTATCTTAGATTACTCAAAAATATCCTATAAAGAAGTTATGTTTTCTCAATACATAATCAAATCATGAATGTTGATTGGTCAACTCAGTCTTTCCTTCATGATAAAGATCAAACTCTGGGGGTCAGAAGAGTAATAACTTAAAAGTCATATTAAGCTGAATATCTTCTTGAGGCAGTGGGAGTTTAGGAAGAGAACTTGGTAATTTGAAGTACTACTGATATTAACTGACAGAGCTATTTTGGATAGAAAATGTCTAGACCAGTCTGTCCAATAGAATTTCCCTAATGTCATGCTCTCGGTCTTTATCTTCTAAAATGATAAGATATCACACAAGTGCAGAATGTGGCTATTGTGGGTTGTAAATTTTACTTAATTTTAATGTGGCCAGGGTTATTATATTGAACATTTCAAGTCTAGTGTGCATATAAATAAGTATCAGTTTGACTTGGATTTTGGCGTCAGGGTTGTGGTGATATATTGTGTCACCAATATATTGTGTACTCTAATAAAGCTTATTTGAGCATCAGAGGAAAAAGCCAGCCACTATATTAAATAAAGAAGTCAGGCAATGGTAGCACACATCTTTAATCCTAGCATTCTGGAGGCAGAGATCCATTCAGATCTCTGTGATTCTCAAGAGAAATGGAGAACAGAGCCAGGTGTGGTGACACATACCTTTAATCCCAGAACTAACCATAGAGGTCTGGAAGTCTGTACAGACAGACAGGAAGTGATGTAGCTGGGCAGAGAGAGGAAGTGAGATGCAGAATAAAAAGGCATATAGGCTTGGGTATACAGGAAGTAGGTCTCTTTGGCTGAGGATTTCCAAGTGGTAAGAACATGGCTGGCTTCTTTCTGCTTTTCTGATCTCCCAGTTTTTACCCTAATATCTGGCTCCAGGTTTTTTATTAATAAGACCATTTAGCAATTCTTCTTACACAGGGTATTGAGTTATTATGCAAAATTTACTATTTTAAGCCTCGGTTTTCTTCTGTATAATTGAGTATAATAATACCTGCCTCATAGTTTTGATTAGAGGATAAATAGGATATTGCATGGTAAGACCTTAGCATGGCATTACCTAGCTCACAGACATTCTTGTAGATATTTGCTATTATAAAAACTAAGGATGTTGTGGTGGTATTGTGTTCCCAAAAATATTGTGCACCCTAATAAACTTATCTGGGGTCATAGACAGAACAACTACAATGTTAAACATAGAGAATAGGCAGTGGTAGCACACGCCTTTAATCCTAGCATTCCAGAGGCAGAAATCCATCTGTTCAAGGATATAGCCAAGCATAGTGACTCACACTTTTAATCCCAAGAAGTGAACCTTTAATCCCAGGGAGTGATGGTAGAAGGCAGAAAGATATATAAGGCATGAGGACCAGAAACTAGAAGCATTTGGCCTGGTCAAGCATTTGGTTGGTTAAGCTTTCAGGCTTCTAGCAGCAGTTCAGCTGAGATTCATTCTGGATGAGGATTCAGAGGCTTCCAGTCTGAGGAAACAGGACCAGCTGAGGAACTGGTGAGGTGAGGTGGCTGTGGCTTGTTCTGCTTCTCTGATCTTCCAGAATTCACCCCAATAACTGGCCTCAGGTTTGATCTTATTAATAAGAACTTCTTAAGATTCCTGCTACAGGATGTCTAGTTCCTCTTTATCTTGGAGCACTCTTAGAGTACTCTTACCTATGTCTAGAAATTCAAATCAAATTCTGTCATGAGACAGAAGTTCCAGAAAGCTGAATTCTATGTGAGGGTTCCTTGCCTGTGAAGTCAATACCATTTTGTATTAGCCAATCAACACCATACTACAGAGATCAGTGTAATGTCCTGGAAAATTTATCACTGTCTTCCATATATTTCATATATTGCTCCTTCTAAATAATTTTTTGGTGAGCTAGCAGGACATTAATAATTCTGGTCAGATGTATGCTGTGGGATGTTCTGTATGCTGTGAATATGTGTTGCTCTGATTGGTTGATAAATAAAATGCTGATTGGCCAGTAGCCAGGCAGGAAGTATAGGCAGGATAAGCAGACAAGACCTGCAAGCCACAGGAAAACATAATGGAATTCAGCTACTATCACAAAAGCTACTGCTTGGAAAAGTCAAGGACTTCTCCAAAGGTCAAGCCATGGCTTAAGAAGTCTCTTGGTGATATTTTAGCTTTGTATATATATTAGCTGGTTCCTACAGTGATTTTCTTGTAATGCTATGCGTGCTTCCAAGAACTCTTTACAGTGTATTTATCTAAAATACCTATCAAGCATCCAAGGCCAAACGAAATAACATCTGTCTCCTAGGTCAGGCAGATAGCTTTATTTCTTGTGCAATCTGAGACCCTCCTTTTCTATCACTAACATTATAGACTCCTAACTTCTTACCTAACTGAGGACATAGATCCCCTTCTTGATATACTAAGCAATCATTAGCTCTCAATTGGTCTCCTCCCTTAACCACTCCATTTTCAGGTTGTAAAAGAAAGCCTGATGGTCACTGCCTGAGGAAAATTCTTACCTGTATGACCCTGTAATAATTCAAGCCTGGTGATCTGGCTGGAGTTGGAGGATTGCTATTGCTTGAGTATATAACTGGATACCCTAGAGAACTAGGGGAGGTAAAGAACTGAGGGGTATAAGGAGATTCAGAGGAGGAATTTGAGGGATAAAACTTGAGGATGAGACAGAGAGGAGAAATGAGAATGGAAGAACTAGATGGGTAAGAACTGGAGAGGAACAAACTAGATGGGGAAGAACTATATTGAGGGCTAGAAGAGAGTACTAGAAGAATGAGATGAAGATGAGGAAGAGCCAGATGGAGAAGAACAAGATGAGGAAGAACAAGATGAGAAAGAAGGAGATAGGAGAGGAGCTGAGATGGGAAGGAACTAGATGGATGAGAACCTAGATGGGGCAAAACTAATATGAGAGAATTAAGATAGAACTTAGAGAGGACAGCAGATACATGTAGAAAGAAATCAGGCAAGAAAGGAGCTAGGCATGAGAGCAGAATAGAAGCTGTGCAGAGAGAGAACTGACACAGAATAATAAAGTATATGGACTAGGGACTTTTGTGTACATAGATTCATTTTCCATCATCAAAGATTAATTATCAGCTTGTTGTAGATTCTTCCCAGGCCCTGGGAGGGGACTATCGAGGGACTGGACCCCAATAGTCCTTGATAGACAAGGAGAATTCTGGGGAAAGGAAAGCTGAGTCAGGAGACACCAGCCTGACATTCAGGGAGCAGCATATAATGGCACATAGGTAAAGCCACAGAACATGTGACAAGATATAGATTAACATAAATGGGCTGAGTTTAAATGTAAGAGCTGGTCAGTAGTTAGCCTGAGCTAATGGCTGAGCAGTTTTAATTAATATAAGCCTCCATGTATTTACTTGGGTCTGAGCGGCTGCAGACCAGGCAGGGCACAGGAAAACTTGCAGCTACAGATGTAGACTCTATAACTCAGGGAAAGCTAGGAAAGCAAATGTAGTTTTAAACCTCCACTATGGATTTCACTATAATATGACAAACTAAGAGAAACACATAAGAATTAACTTATCAAGAACTAAAGGAGCAATACACAATGAAAAGCCCCAAAAAGGCCACATGGGAAAATATTTACTTAGGCACAGAAAGGAAATTGTTCTTATATTACCCTCTCCTTTCATCTACATCTAGAGTCTCACTCTCAGATGTGCCTGTGAGAAGGGAATTAATTAGTCAACCCTAAGTCTGCCCTCCCCCCATGGAAGACGAGGAGTATCATGGCTATGATAGGGATGCTTCCTTCAGTTCTCCTTCAAGAAGATGAGGGAACTTGGACAAAACTTTCACCCTTCTTGAAGCAGATGCAGAAACATTGAGAGAAGGTAATATGTAATGGGTGCACTAACCATCCACAGCAACATTCAGCATCCTTGTAATCATTCAACAGATATTTATGGAGGCCTGCTGTATTCAAGATGTTAACCTATGCCACAAAATAACTCCTAACTTTATGAGAGTCACTATTTAGGAAAAAAATGTAGTAATATAAAGTCACATTAGTTTCTAAGAATCACTGTGAATGACACAGAAACAGACTCCAAGAGCAAAAGGAAGGTGGCCTACACAGACAAAGAACAGAAACCTAGAGAAAGGAGTTCTGGGGAAAGCCCTGTTGCAGCCAAGTAAGAGTTGGCTCACAGTTAAATGGAAGAGTAGAAATTCTCTGCAAATGTGCAGAGGTAAAATAGAGCAAGGTGTGGTCCACTTACCTAAAGTGGCACAAAAATTAGATGAATTGATAGATGCATTACAGATATATAAATACACAGACAAACAGAGACAATCAAGAATGGATGGATGGATGAATGGGTGGATGGGTACATGGACAGATAGACACTGTATGAATATAGAAATGGGAAGGGAGGGAGAAGTAAGGGGTGGAGAGGGAAAGTAGGAAGAGAAAAAATGAAAGGAAGGGTGATATGAGGAGAGAATAGGATAGGGGAGAAAAGAATAGCCTTTCAAGGGGCATTGCAGTTTACACAAGTCACAGAAGCTGCCTTTTGATCACAAATTTTAAGTCTGTGCCATCTAAAATGGATCAATTATAGCCTAACTACTAGAAATAATGAACATAACTGGGCCCTACAGAGGCAGTCAAAAGGCACATCTCTGAAGAAAAGATCTGTGGCCACCAGGGTAGATGTCCCACATAGAACTGACCTGAGTCTGGTGTTTCTAAGTCCAGATTCCCAGGTATTCACTCTGTGCTCTGACCAACTTTGCCAACCTTCAAGTCTCTCCTTTTTAGCCAAGTAAGCCCAAACTCATCTCACTAACTTGAGTGCTTTAACTAGCACCTGGATAAAAGTGTCCATTTCTTGTACATTTTCATCATGAATTACTTCTCCCATCCAGTTTTCAGCAGCTCTTCTCCCCTAAGATTCTCTCAATAGAGTGAACAGATTTCATACTCAAGTGAACAGTTACTTGTTTATTAGCACTGTTCGTGACAAGATGTTTATCTATAGTTCACAAACTTGCTTTCTTATGGGACCTATGTTACTTGCAAAAGAATATTATCCTTCTCCTTCAAAGTAACTGCCATACTTCAAAGGGTCAAATAGTACTCTTTTTATATTAAATTCCTTCTACAAAGGAATAAATAAAAGATTACAATGGAAAGCATCACTAATTCAGAGGATTCACATTTAATATTTATTCTTTAACAAAGATTTATTGAGAAGCTACTATTCTGGTACAAGAACTATAATAGACACAAGTAATCTTGGAATGATGTAAAAGTCTAAATACAGGAGCTAGAGAGGTAAACCCAGTCACAATGCAGTGATGCATGTTCCATGGGCACATAAGAAGCCTTCCAAGACCAGGGCTAAGCTGTCTAAACTGTCTTCTGATGTGGCTCAATGAGAACATGAGACTCAAGAGTGAGCTTTCTAACATCTACTAGTTACATCAGTGCAAAGGGCACATGCTTTAGAATCCAATGTTAATATCCAACCCCATAACTTTCAGGCATACTCAAGATACATAAGATCCATTTTTCTGTTCTGTGATCCCTAATTTTATTCCTTCCTTATTCAACCTACTGTTGATTATTCTAGAGTAGGAAAGATTTATTTTGGCTCACAGCTTCAGAGTTGTTAGTCCAACATGGCAGAAAGATAATGGTAGAGCAAAACAGCTAACACCTTGGTGTCCCTTTTTATTCCATCTTGGCTCTGTCATGGAATATTACTTTAACTATGTAAAGACATGTTGCATTTGTTTAACTTTGTAAAGATGTGTTGCATTTGTTTATGCTGCATTTAACTATGTAAAAATGTGTTGCTTTGTCAGCCTACGGCATCTGATTGGTCTAATAAAAATCTGAATGGCCAATAGCTAGGCAGTAGAGGGATAGGCAGGGCTGACAGGCAGAAAGAATAAGTAGGAGGAGGAATCTAGGTTCAAGAGAAAAGAGAATGAGGGAGGAAGAGAAGGAGACGCCCTGGGCCAGACAGCCAGGCAGCTGCCAGTCAGCCAGACATGGAAGAAGCAGGAAAAGTAGGAAATACAAACTGGAAGAAAGGCAAAAAGCCCTGAGACAAAATATAGATGAAGATAAATAGGTTAAAATAAGTTTTAAGAGCTAATGGGACAAGTGTAAGATAAGGCTGAGTGTAGATGTAACCAACCTTCTTATTAAATAAGAAACAAAGAACCAATGCAAAGAAGAAAGCCAAGAGGTCAGAGCTAAGAGCTAAAACCTTACCCTTCCTCCTGCAGTGGTCCTACCTCTCCAAACTCACTACCCCTGTGTTAATGTCTTTATATAGTGTTCCTGTTCTGCCTTCTCATTGGTTGTAAACCCAACCACATGACCGCCTCATCACGGCCTGTCTGTATAGGCCTCCAGGTTTTCCTTGCTTGGTATTGAAATTAAAGGCATGTGTGTCCAATAATGGCTGTATCCCTGAACACACAGAGACTTACCCAGCTCTGCATACCAAGTGCTGGGATTACAAGTGTACGCCACCACTGCCCTGCTTTCCTATGGCTTGCTAATAGCTCTGACCCCTGGGCAACTTTATTTATTAACATACAAATAACATTTTAATACAAATAAAATATCACTATATTTCCCCTTTTCTTTTTTAATAAAAAGGAAAAAAGAAAAAGTTTATAACTAACATAAGAAAAACTACATACAAAAGTACAATAACTATATACAATATATACAAGTAATAAATACCTAAACAATGTCTAGTTCATTTGTATTTGACAAATTCAGAGAAAATAATTCCATTATCTATTCTATTGTATCTAATTCACTTTCTATCCTAATTAATCATCAACTATAACTAACTAATCTTCAACTCCCTCAGAGACCCAAGAAGGAAATAGTATTAGCTAACAAAAAAATAAAAACAGGAAGTATATGCAAACAACTTCCAAAAACTTGTGAGTTGACAGAAACAGCCAGCTGCCTGGACAATCATCTGAGGTTTCTCCGCAGTGTTGGGGCATCATCTTCAGCCTATAGGCTTAGCGTATCTGACAGACTCATTTGTGAAGTAGAATGTACACAAGGTCAACAGTTCAACCTCACATTGGGTGAGAGCAGTCTATATACCAGAAATACCTGAATTCCACTAGTTTCATGTCATGATTCAGGATTTTAAATTGTGGAAATTGTTGATTTTTTTTTTTAATTCAGCTGTCCATTCTTCTTGGCTATGTGTGTATGTGGCTTCATTTCAGCATCCCGTTCTTCTCCACATCCCTCTATTAAATGCCATTCTTCTGTTGAGAGGTGTGAGCTTAATTACTCTTCAAGAATAACTGTTTCAGCTACCTCCCCATTGCACATCAGAAGCCATTGGCCCACTGCCTGTTCAGCTGCCTTCGAAGAAAAGGGCACTGTACCTTTCCCAGATTGCGAAGGCCACTTCAGGGATGGTGCTATATTGTCCTGGCCTCAGAAGATGCCTTTTGATAAAGCCATAACCACACTTGTTTTCACAAGAATCAGTAGTCCTTTGTTTCGTGTCCTGTCTGTCCTGTTTGTCAGCAGTTGATTCGAGGATACTTTGTCGTCCAGTGGCTAACTTTTGCTACAATGAAAGTTAACTCCAATGGCAGTTTTTTCAATGCCCATATTTTCTCTGAAGTAGATTGGTACTGTCAGGAGCCAACATGTCTCATAGTCATAACAAAAAAGAAAAATTTTCTAAGTTATTAAAACATTTTAAATGCCATATTCTGTAGATCTCTGAAGGGTTTGAAGATAACATGTCTATCTAAAATATATCTACTCAATCTTGAAAACATACCTAATATAACTACAAGTTCTATTATAATGTCTAACTACTAACTTTCATTTCTTTATATCCTAATAACAACATTCAAGGATTAGAAAATTGCATTACATTGTTAAATGAATGGTACAATTAGAAATATACATATAGCATTTTCTAACAATATCAATTTCAATATATATAATTTGTATACAATATAAAACAATCCAATCCAATGTAAAGAATTTACATTTTTTTCTTTCTTTCTTTCTTTCTCTTTTTTTAATAAGAACCTTAAATCTAATCTCCTTTGCTTAGCCCTTTTCCTCACCCTTTACAACAACTTGTAACCAACCCCCCTAATCAATGAAAATTATCCCAGACCCAAAACCCATTAAAAGACCTAAAAGACCAAAAAAACCAACCACCCCACACCACCTCTGTGGGCGTCGTATTCTTGAAATTGCTTCCTGCTGGGTATGGGCGAAGTTATCTTTATCCTGAAAGCAAAATTTTAGGTTAATTGTCAAATTCTAGGAAAGGTAACTATATCCTTTGTTATCCAGTCTGTGTATAATGCCAAAGTTCAGGGTTTATCTCAAATCCTTATTCAAGTAGTCTTTGAGACTGGATCATCTCAGCTAGCGCTCTCAAAATTGCTCTGAGCACCTTGTAGTTCAAAGCTGATCTGTAGATGATGTTTGTCAGCTTAGTGATGTTATTATTGTCCACGTGGAATTGTTGTTGTTGTGGGGCCCCATTTTCTTCCTGGAGACTTCAGTTGATGTTAGGCCTGACCGTGATTTCCTGCAAAAAACTGATAAGAGACTCGAACATAAAGACTATATATGCGGCTTTTTAGAATTAGTTAGTACTGTATATGACCATTTATATCTTAACAAAGTTTAAAATGTATATATATCTATATATATTAATCTTGTAAATTTTGGTATAAATTTCTTACTTTAAGAAAAGTTTAAAGAATCAGAATAGAATCAAAGAGTTGAGATTAATAATAGAATAGTCCCTTAATTAATTTGGCTTTTCTCCTGTCCCATAGCAGAAGATGGCTCTTTTCCTCTGGCATGATACAGGGAGTCTGTATTTTCCTTTTAACAACATGCTTGAGTTTAAAGAAGGAGCGAGCCATTCTCCAACTCCAAAGTCAGCTTTAAATTTTAATTGAACTGGGACTATTAGAAGTTAAATAGTGTTAAATCTTTAAAGAAAAGCAGAAACAAACATTTAGGAAGACATAAAATTTTTTAGATAACATACCCATACGCCATTTCACTCTGTTTCTTAGGATAGACGATTTGTCCCTTTTCTTCAGTTGTCTCATTTGTCCAGTGTTCTTCAGATTCCTTAACCTTCATTCTCCTAAAAGACAAAAACAAAAACCTTTCCCCAAGGTTTTTTGGGGATGTTCCTTTTTTGGCAAGTTATTATCTGATTAAATGAAAAGGCATATGTTACTGGTGTAAGTTAGTTTAAATTGGATGTTCATGATAGTTGATGAACTATCACCTCCTCTAATTAAGAGGTCTCTCTTGTTCAAATCGAACCTTTATCAATTTTGATGGTACCCACAGCTTATCTTCTCCTGTAGAAATAAAAGCAAAACCTCGTCCCCAATGTAATACATATCCTGGTTTCCATTCTGAGGTCAGCACATCCTTAAAGTATATAGGTTGATTTAATTCTGTAGTTTTTTCTATTATCCAATGTCTCTCTGCAGCTGTTGTTCCTTTCTCATTGGCATTGAGAAAATTCAAAGTTAATAGAGCATTATGTAGTCTATTTCTGGGGGTTTTTGTTACTCCTTTCTGTTTATTTAGCATATCCTTTAGAGTTCTGTTTGATCTTTCTATAACTGCTTGACCTGTAGGATTATGTGGTATACCTTTAATATGGTTTATATTATAATAAGCAAAAAACTGTTTCATTTTAACAGAGACATATGATGGAGCATTATCAGTTTTGATTTGTGCAGGTATACCCATAATGGCCATAACTTCTAGCAAATGAGTGATTACAGAATCAGCTTTTTCAGAACTCAAAGCAGTTGCCCATTGAAATCCTGAATAAGTATCAATAGTGTGGTGTACATATTTCAATTTTCCAAATTCTGCAAAGTGAAACACGTCCATCTGCCAGATTTCATTCCTCTGAGTACCCTTTGGGTTACATCCTGCTGGTAATGGCGTTTGATTGTAGAAGGAACAAGTAGGACATTTCTTTACTATTTCTTTGGCTTGTTGCCAGGTTATGGAAAAATCCTTTTTTAAACCTTTACTATTTACATGATGTTTTTTATGAAATTCTGAGGCCTCCAGCACATTTCCTATCAATAATTTATCAATCTCATCATTGCCTTGTGCTAGAGGGCCTGGCAGACCAGTATGGGATTGGATGTGAATTATATATAAAGGATGACTCCTTTTTCTGATTGTATCTTGTAATTGAATAAATAATGAAGTTAATTCTGAAGTATCGTGGATAAATTCTGCAGTCTCAATATGTAATACTACTCTTTCAGCATACTGAGAGTCAGTTACTACATTGAGAGGTTCTGAAAAATCCATTAATACCAACAGAATAGCATACAATTCTGATTTTTGAACTGAATTATAAGGACTTTGAACCACTTTACTTAAATTTTCTGATTTGTAACCTGCCTTTCCTTGTTTGTTGGCATCTGTATAAAATGTACGAACTCCAGATATGGGTTTTTTCCTCACAATTCGAGGCAAGATCCAATCAGCTCTCTTTATAAGATCAATTCTATTGCTTTTGGGATATTTGCTGTTAATTTCTCCCAAAAAATTACTACAAGCTTTTTGCCAAGCTTCATTTTCTATCCATAATTTTTCAATATCCTCCTTAGTTAAAGGTACAACAATTTCTGCTGGGTCTATTCCTGCTAACTGACGAAGTCTCAATTTTCCTTTCCAAATCAAGTCAGAGATTTTTTCCACATAAGTTTTTAATTTTTTATTTGGTTTATTTGGTAAAAATATCCATTCTAATATAATATCTTCCCTTTGCATTAATATTCCTGTTGGAGAATGCCTAGAAGGTAAAATAACCAAAATGCAATCCAGCTTTGGATCAATACGATCTACGTGCCCTTCATGTACTTTCTTTTCTACCAAGGCCAATTCTTTCTCAGCTTCAGGTGATAATTCTCTTGGACTGTTCAAGTCCTTATCACCTTCTAAGGTTTTAAACAAATTATTCAGTTCATCATTTTTTACCCCAACAATAGTTCTTAGATGAGAAATGTCTCCAAATAATCTTTGAAAGTCATTAAGAGTCTGTAGTCTATCTCTCCTAATTTGCACCTTTTGAGGTCTAATTTTTTGAAGTTCTATTTTATATCCTAAATAATTAATAGAATCTCCTCTTTGTATCTTTTCAGGAGCAATTTGTAAACCCCAGCAAGGCAAAATTTTCTTTACTTCTTCAAACATTCTTTCTAAAGTATCTGCATTTGAGTCAGCTAATAAAATATCATCCATATAATGATAAATTATAGATTTAGGAAATTTTTTACGTACCACTTCTAATGGCTGTTTTACAAAATATTGGCACAAAGTTGGGCTATTCAACATTCCCTGTGGGAGAAGCCTCCATTGAAATCTTTTAACTGGTTGAGAATTATTATAAGTAGGCACTGTGAAAGCAAATCTTTCTCTGTCTTTTTCTTGTAACGGTATTGAAAAGAAACAGTCTTTTAAATCAATAACTATGAGAGGCCATTCTTTTGGTAACAGAATAGGCAAAGGAATTCCAGATTGTAAAGAGCCCATTGGCTGAATTACTTTGTTAATTGCTCTAAGGTCTGTTACCATTCTCCATTTACCCAATTTCTTTTTAACAACAAATACAGTAGAATTCCAAGGGCTGGTTGATTCTTCAATATGATGAGCATTTAACTGTTCTTCCACCAGCTCTTGTAAAGCCTGGAGTTTCTCTGTTGTTAAAGGCCATTGCTGAACCCATACAGGCTTATCTGTTGACCATTTTAAAGGTAGAGCTGTTGGTGTTTTTGAAAAATTATCAGTTGTGCCCTGTTCTTGTATGACATGGATGGCTGGTGAGCACTCATTAGAATAATATCTTTTAATATTTCTCTCAGAAACATGTACTAATTTATGATTTGTTTCTGAGATTGGAGGGATATTAATCTGAGTATTCCATTGTTGTAACAAATCTCGACCCCACAGGTTCATAGCTATGTTAGCCATATATGGTTTTAATTTTCCTTTCTGTCCTTCTGGACCTATACATTCAAGCCATCTTGCACTTTGTTTCACTCGAGATAATGTCCCAATTCCTAACAGTTGAACGTTTACCTCCTGAAGAGGCCAAGTTGGATGCCAAAATTCTGGTGCAATTATGGTGATGTCAGCACCTGTGTCTACCAGACCAGACAACAAAACACCATTTATTTTTATTGTTAGTTTTGGTCTTTGTTCATTAACAGAAGTTTGCCAAAATTTTTCTTTATGTTTTTTCCTGAATTCCCTATTTTCTCTGTTTCATCATCTCGACTAACATGATTTATTCCTATAGACATTTGGTTATTTAGTTGCTTTGAGTAGGGGTTTCCTCTACAACTGCAGGAAAGGTTTGAACTGGATTTACTGTGGGGGCCTGCCTGAGGCCCCTCTGGGAGTTTCCCGAAGCTCGAGGCAGAGGATTACCCTGTCTGTCCCTTGTTGATCTACATTTGTTGGTCCAGTGTTTTCCCTTACCACACCTTCTGCATACTCCAGAAGGAAGGGACATTCTGTTGCCAGTGTTCCTTGAAGAAACATTATTTCTAGGAATGACCTGTTTACAATCCTTTTTCAAATGTCCTTGCTTTCCACATCCAAAACATCTAACATTGCTCAAACCTTTTGAAATTGCTTTTCCTACCCACATATCATCATGGTCATAAGCCTCAACATTAACTGTATCTCTAATCCAGTCTTCCAAAGATGCAGATCTTGCCTTTAACGGCCTGATTATCCTTTTGCATGCTGTATTTGCATTCTCAAAGGCCAAAGATTCAATTATTATCTGACTAGCCTCTGAATTCGGGACCATTTTCTGTACTGCTGAAGTCAATCTTTGTAAGAAATCTGTGAAAGATTCTTTTGGGCCCTGTATAACCTTTGTAAATGACTCAGTTTTTTTTCCTGGTTCTTCAACTCTGTCCCATGCATTCAAAGCTGCCGTTCGACATAGAACTAGGGTTTGGACATCATATAAACTTTGTGTTTCTACTGAAGCATATTGGCCTTCTCCAATAAGCTGATCCTGACAGACTTGTATTCCGCTATCCCTCCATTGTTTTTCTATATTTTTAGCCTCATTATTGAACCACATTTTCCACTGGAGATGTTGTCCAGGTTCAAGAACAGCCTGTGCCAATTCCCGCCAGTCCTTTGGTATAATCCTATTACTAGTTGACCAGTTGTTTAACATTTGCTTTACATATGGGGAGTGCATGCCATAAAATGCTATTGCCTCCTTAAATCTTTGTAAGTCTAACATTTTAATTGGAGCCCAAGTATTTTGTTCATTCTCTTCATCAGGTAGCTGCTGTACCGCTACCGGATAAATTAAGGTTGATTGTGTGAAAACTGGCTTTCTTTCTGTAACCTTTTGATCCAATTTTGAAACAACTTCACTGTTTATTTCTTCTGTCTGAGTTTGAATTTCTCTATAATTCATTTTTACCAGTTTAATAGGTTTTTCTAAGACTGTTAATCTGGCACTTAAATTGACTATCTTTTTAAATAGTAAAATGAGGATAAGAAAAGTAATAAACTGAATAATTTGATCAATATTAACCTTTTCATATAGTTGTTCCATTGTCAGAGTGCCTAAAATTTCAAACAAAGTCCAATTTTCTTCCAATGCACACATAAAGCCCATTTTTTTTTAATGTAGAAAAAAATTCTCTTTTAAATAGATATGTTAATTGACTTACCAAGTCTGGGTAGAACAGTAGAATCCCAGGGAATTTCAAAACAGCTTCCTGGTGTTCGAGGTGTGAATCCAGAGAGAGAGAGAAAGAGAGAGAGAGAGAAAGAAAGAGTAGCCGCTTGAGCCGAGTCAAGCCTTGGCTTTACGGGTATGGGCCCTATTCGGCAGGGCAGGCCTGAGTTGTTTGTAGCAGTTGCAAGTAGCTCCAGCTGCGGGTCAGTCAGGCCTGGGCCCGAGCTAGGCAGCTGGGCCGCCCAGGCCGGAAACCGGACCTGCCGCCAAGCCAAGCCAAGCGGTTTTTAATGGATTCTTGTCACGTTGGGCGCCAAATGTAGATGTAACCAACCTTCTTATTAAATAAGAAACAAAGAACCAATGCAAAGAAGAAAGCCAAGAGGTCAGAGCTAAGAGCTAAAACCTTACCCTTCCTCCTGCAGTGGTCCTACCTCTCCAAACTCACTACCCCTGTGTTAATGTCTTTATATAGTGTTCCTGTTCTGCCTTCTCATTGGTTGTAAACCCAACCACATGACCGCCTCATCACGGCCTGTCTGTATAGGCCTCCAGGTTTTCCTTGCTTGGTATTGAAATTAAAGGCATGTGTGTCCAATAATGGCTGTATCCCTGAACACACAGAGACTTACCCAGCTCTGCATACCAAGTGCTGGGATTACAAGTGTACGCCACCACTGCCCTGCTTTCCTATGGCTTGCTAATAGCTCTGACCCCTGGGCAACTTTATTTATTAACATACAAATAACATTTTAATACAAATAAAATATCACCATAGCTGAGCATTCATAACTAATAAAAAGTCTCCATGTCTTTATTTAGGAGCTGGTTGGTGGCCCAAAGAAAGCCTACTATAGGCTCCTAACCTGTAGGATGGTGCTAACTACTTGCAGGACAAATCTTCCCCCTTTTGATGAGTCTCTCCATAAATGCCTTCACAGACTTACCTAGAGGAAGGCTTTACTATGTTCTTCTAGGCACTTCTCAATCCAATCAAGTTGACACTATGAAAACTTATCAAATCCAGAGTATTCACAGAAACATGGTTTTGAATCTTTCATTGTGGAGACTGTGGTGGAAGAGTCAAGCTGAAGACACAGATGTGGCTAGTGCTGTTTCAAGAATATAACAGGCATTGTTTCAGATAGACAGGCTCTGAATGAAGATATTAATGGCTCAAAATGTGATGAGGGAAGTTGGATGATCATGAAGACTTGGACTTAGGGAGAGGTTGTGTCAGGATGTTCTGTGTAGCACAAGTTGGTTGAAGAAAAAAGGCACTCCAAGATGAAATTTTAAGGCCTATGTGGCAGCAGGAAGATTCAGCCTCTCTGGTGGACTGAACCCCCTGAACAGCCATACAAAGGTGTATTTATTGATTGTTACACAAAGTATTTCTTCATACCAAGGTCCCTAGCCTAACTTACATGTCTTACTAAAGGAAAGCATCACATGCCCTCACGACTTTAGTCCTTTATCATTTGCAATACACAGCAATACAAGAAAGAGCCTCAGGTGTACCTGAGGTGTCTTGTGACCAAAGTCATAGTATGGCAATAATGCCCCTTCAGTAAAACAAATGATGGAAAACAATCAGTTTTCCACAAGGATTCTTCAAGGTCAAAGTACTTCTAAAAAACAGCTGTTTTTTTGGATACAGTGATTCTGCTAAATTCCCACCACAGGTTTGGGAGTCAAGCTTGACCCTCAACCCAGTGAAATGAATAGCACTGACTTCAGAATGTGGGAGGATGGTTTCCATTTTTAAGACAGGTTTAGTTAGAAACCGTAAGGAAAATCTAGGCAGTAGAGGAAACTGAGTGGGGAATACTGGTAGGGCACTAAGAAGAGTGACTGAATAGAGATGTACACCTGGAGTTATGGGCAATGGATGCCACAAGGGTGAACAAAATGCCTCAGACAGAAATTAGAGTAATGCAAACAGCTAAAGAACAAGGAAATTTGCTAGAAAAGGCAGAAGTACTTTTGTACTAAAAATACATAGCAGCCCAGGGAAGAGGACCCTGAAAGGAAGAGAAAGTGAAGTGTCAGCAATGACCAACGCTGCAAAGACTGGCAAAAGACATGGGTAGACAACAGAATATCTACAGCATTATGATGGTTTCAGAATGGCAGACCACTCAACTCCTGTCTGCTTCTTCCTTGGTGATCTGTTGAAAAGGGATGCAAAGAAACTTTTCTTCTTTGTCCCAGAAAAGCACTACTTTCTTTTTGTCCCCATGTTTGGTCTCTTTAGAAAGTGTGAGACTAATCTATGTGCCCCTTTCTGAACAGAAACATAGGAGACATGGATGGGAGGAGGGGAAACTGTAAAATAAATAAATTAATTAAACAATAAAAAAGAAAATTAGGGATTCATGGCCTTATATGAAATCATTGGGAAATATAATGAATTGTATAATTTTCTGGGAAATTAAAATAACAAAAATGAATGTAAGGATTAGTAAATCTTAGCAAGCCAGTAGCTTTGGGAAATATGGAAAAAGAATGGTCAACACACATACCCCAAAAGAATATTATGGCAAATTATTGTGCTCATTCTTCACAGGTTCAGGGTTAGTTTGTTATTAGTATCTATGGTTTGAACCAGAGCATGCAAAACAATGAAAAAGTCCTCCATTCACACATGCTACACCTACATCACAGCCCACAATAGATGGTCTGTTCTAGCTTGATTTCTCTTGTTGTGGTAAACACCATGAGCAAAAGCAAATTTGGGGGCTGGAGAGATGGCTCAATGGTTAAGAGCACTGGCTGCTCTTCCAAAGGCCCTGAGTTCAATTCCCAGCAACCACATTGTGGCTCATAACCGTCTGTAATAAGATCTGGTGCCCTCTTCTGGCCTGCAGGAATACATGTAGGCAGAACACTATATACATAATAAATAAATTAAAAAAGAAAAAAGAAAAAGAAAAAAAGAAAATTGGGGAGGAAAGAGTTTATTTCATCTTGCACTTCCATGTTGCACTCCATCACTGAGGGAAGTCAGGACAAGAACTCAGGCAGAGCTGAAGCAGAGACCATGGAGGCTGGCTCTCTCATGTCTAGCACATGTCTAGCTAGCATTTTTTTTTATGGACCAGGCCTGCCTGCCTAAAGATAGTACTTCCCACAATCAAGACAATACTCCACAGACCAATCTGATCTAGTCAATTCCTCAACTGAGGTCATGCTTCCCATAGAGACTCAGAATTGTGTTATATTGATAACCAAGATTAGCCATCTTGTGGTACAAAAACTGCTACATATGTAATTATTGTTTTATATTTTATATAATTATAATTATAATATGTAATTAATTGCAAAAAAGAGAGTATGAGACCAGCCTTGTAGTTTTGAGACCTTGGTTTACTTGAGATGGAGACACCTTATTAAGAATGTTTCCAGAGGATGTGGCTGAATCCTTTGTGAGGAAAAGATAAAGGTCATTGATTCTGGGGTAGATAGTAGTTCAAATTCTTGGAGACTCTGGAGCCTGAGAATGGAATGGTGTGCAACCTCTGAGGAGTCTCAGGGACTGTCCCTGAGGAAAGGAAGGAAGCAGAGTTTCCTAAGTGCTCAACAGAATTTAGAACCCAGGACAGGCCACCTAGGCTGTAGCACAGGCCGAAACCTTTTTCCTGTACAATTAGAATGAATCATAATTTAATTTTATTAGAAGTACTATTATAAAATGAGGATGCTATCTAAGTTATTAATTTTCAATATTAAAACATAAATGAAACATTTTTATCTGAGTCTTTTCAAACCCCATCAATCTTGAGTGTCTAAATAGATGGGAAAGAAGAGGAAATAGGAAAGCTAGAAAAATGGGGGTTGGGCAAATGTCTCAATTCCTTTCTGATCCTTCTGTTCATATTTCTGGGACAGAATGAAAAGCCAACCTAATGGTCTGGTGGAGCAATAGACACTGTCCCCTCACTGGGCATGTGACTTCCTCTTTCAGGATGATATGTCTCTGTGTGGTTTCTACAGTGTTACAAAACTGTGGTTTTATGATTTTTAGTTTTCATTTCTTATTATTCAGAGTAAATAAATTTTGTAAAAAATCCAGATCCCCTTTTCTAATCATAAAGAATACTGTGGGAGCTGTCCAGGTGCCCTTTTCATGGCCAAAGCACTTGCCACTCCCTTGATTACCAGGGATGGGGCTGCTGAGACCTAGAACTACCTTTCCAAGCTATGCTATTTCTTATTGAGTGGCTTAATATGGGAGCTGATGGAAAGGCTTGGTCCAACATTCAAATTCAGAACACTCCTCAAGGCCATTTTATCTCTATTGTTCCTTATAGCATTAGCTGAACTAATTGTTACTTAGTTGTTACTACATTATGACCCCCTCTCTTCTGCCTGATTTTTGCCTCATTCTGTCCCATATAGAGAAGACTCTGACCAACTCTTGGAGCCCTGGATTCCCAGGAATCTAAATGATCTGGTTCTTGGTTTAAATTTTTCTCTTTCACTGAAAATCACAGATGTCAATAGATGATAAAAATGTTACCACTTGGATTTCTGTGACTTTTTCTTCCCCTGTTCCATCTCTGGTATACCAAAATATAATCCTCCAAAACTCACAACATGTGGGTATGTACTCCTGTAAACTACTATTTAATAACAAAGAGCCAAGCCAGCAGAAAGAAGATTGTTTCCTAAAAGTAGTTTTGGTACTTTTCCCATTAAGGACTATATGACAGAATAGATGCTATTTGAAAGTTTTACCACTGTATATTCTTTTTTATAAGCATTTCAAATTTTCTATAGTGTAATGTTTACCAATTAAAATTAGATGGCTAGAAAATCTATGAAAACAAATATTTCAGAGACAGTTATAAGAAACAGATTCAAATATGGTAATTCCAAACCATCTAATATCTATTCTGAATGTCAAGTTAGGATCTTGATACCTGACACCGACCAGCACTCTTCATCTCAGCATCCACGTATTTTGTGTAACTTGAACTAGACACTAAATATAAAGAATTCTTAACTAGGAAAGAGTATGAACTACTAAAGAGAGTAAGAAGAACTCTAAATGATACAGGAATAGTGCTACAGGTAGCATCTATTGCATGTAGGTTGATGTAGAGAACCCTAGGAAGGAATTAGCTTTGAACTTCCTCCCAGGTTCATATATCTTGTTGAAGAGGGATTTGTTGTGAGTCACTAAGTGGTTAACAAGGGTGCTAAGTTACAGCAGGTTAAGTTTGGAGAACATGAAACTGCCTGAAATATACAAGTGAGAGTCACAAGACAGTAGATTCCCTAGGTATCATTCATGCCAATGTGTTATTTCTTGAATATGAAATGTCCCCAGTAGGCTCATTATGTTGAATTCTTGGTGCCAGATGTTGATGATGTTTTGGGAGGTGGTGGAAACCATTTGGGAGATGGGTCTTATTAGAGAAAGCAGGTCACTGGAGGTGTGCTTTTGAAGGCCTGTCCTTCCTCTCTCTTCTCTCTGCTTGCTATCTACCATGAGGTGAAGAACCTCCTTGACCACATACTTCTGCCACCATGATATTGAGACCAAATACATAGAACTAAGCAACCATGAACTGAACATTCTTGTTGTAAGACATTCCCTGGGAAAAGATGATAAAGTGTCTGTTTTATCCAAATAAGTCAATGACAACAGATCAAGAAAATGATTCCACTGAAGTGTAGCTTGGTAAACCAGAGAATTTATTGGGATTACTTACAAGTACATGGTTGAAGGGACTATCTAGAGAAACTTGGATGATTCAGGCAGCCATATTACTGAAAATCCCACACAACCATGGGCAATAAAAGTTGTATCATTGGAGCTTCCTGAACAATTTGTGGGCCCCTCCACTGAAGAGTCTCCTTTCTCCCAGAGAACGTGTGCTGTTTATCCTTCCTCAGGGGGGAACCACCAGTTTCATGGGCTTCTGAATAACATGTTTCTTTTGAGTTTCATGAGTCTTCTGCTCCTCCCAAATGTTTCAATATGCAGGAAGCAGCTATACAATATCTTTGACACCATAACCAAAATAAAGAATTCCTTTGTTCTGCTTTGTGGCTGTTTCCTTCATACGAAAGTTCACATGTTAAAGAAAACAGAAACTCTGAGAATTATTAAGTGCCCATCCCCAGCAGTATCAAAAGGAGTAAACAACTTCTGGTAAAGGAAACTCTGACCATTTCACTATAGAGAAAAGAAATCTTCTGACTAGCTTCCTCAAGCTGTGCAGAAAGCTCCAGGGTTGCAGCTTTTGTGAGTCATGCAGCTGCTTTTGAGTCATCCCTGATTCTTGTAACTCCTCACCCATATTCCTGTCAGTAACACCAAAAAAGTGTTGATTTATCAAATTGTACATTGTTGCATGTACTTTGGTTTGTAATACATTCTCTTTTCTGGGGTGAATAGATGTGTTTGTATTGTGTCCTCCCGGCAACTGTATTTTTTTGAAAAAGTGGCTGATATGCTTTGCCAAGAAATATGTTCTCAGATGCCAGAAAAATTTACTGAGAGGTTACCTATTCTAGGTGTCAGCAAAATTCAGTAGGAAGACACCCATGTGATGTATTGGTCTGTTGTCTGTTGCTATAATAAAGCGCTCAATGATGGGTACCTTATAAAGAAAAGAGTTCTATTTAACTCATTGTTTTGGTATATATTAATTCACTCTTACATAAACTTACTGGGACCCTATGTGAACTGCATCAATGCCTTCCTAATGATCTTTCACTCTCTTCTTCCAACTTCACCTCACTGAAACCAAGCTTCAAACACATGAAAGTTTGGGAGACACAGATGTGGTGGTATTGTGTTCCCTGAAATATTGTGCACCCTAATAAACTTATCTGGGGTCAGAGACAAAACAGCCACTATATTAAACATAGAGGATAGGCAGTGGTAGCACATGCCTTTAATCCTAGCATTCCAGAGGCAGAAATCCATCTGTTCAAGGATACAGCCAAGCATGGTGACTCACGCCTTTAATCCCAGAAAGTGAGCCTTTAATCCCAAGGAGTGACAGCAGAAAGAAAAAGATATATAAGGCATGAAGACCAGAAACTTGAAGCATTTGGCTGGTTAAGCTTTTAGTTTTGAGCAGCACAGTTCAGCTGAGAGCCATTTGGATATGAGGACACAGAGGCTTTCAGTCTGAGGAAACAAGATCAGCTGAGAAGTTGGCCAGGTGAGGTTAGCTGTGGCTTGTTCTGTCTCTCTGATCTTCCAGTGTTCACCCCAATACCTGCCCCAGGTTTGTTTTTATTAATAACTTTTAAGATTCGTGCTACACACAGACTGTATCCAAATCACAGTGTGGGTGCTTGCAAAACTTAGTGAAATGTGGTCACTATAATCTCCATTCAATACTGCAAAGAGTGGGTTAGGATCTGAAAGCAATTTGTTGATGATAGGGACAGTATATACTGTGTATTTAAAATTGAGAATATGTCTGTTTATTTTAAACAGTTACTGCTAAAATTATGACCTAGGATGTGCTTTCAGTACACTTGATATAAAAATGTTGCAAGAAAGAATGGGGCAACTTGAAGACAGACTTATCTGTCCTGCCAGCCAGTTTCCAAATAACCATACAGAGACTTAATATTAATTATAAATGCTCAGCTGATAGCTCAGACTAATTTTTAGCTAGCTTTTATAACTTAAATTAACCCATCTCTATTAATCTGTGTGCTGTCCTGAGGCTCGTTTACCTGATGTATGTACTTCCCATCCTGCTCACTCTGCGTCTCATGGCATCTCCTCAGACTCTGCCCTTTTTCTCCCCAGCATTCTCTCTGCCCCAAAAGTCTTACCTAACCATCAGCCAATAAGCTTTTTACTAATACTGAGAGCAACACATCTTCACAGTGTGCAAAAGGATTAGTCTACAGCAGCAATTGGTGTTATTTATTGGACTGATTCTTTGCTGCTCCTTTGCCTATTCTCTCAACAAGGCTACCTCTTGCTACTGAACCACCTGATCCTCCCATTCTTCTTTATCACTTTACTTTCCCTGAAAAAATTCATTCCTACTACCTACCATTGACTTATTTTGTTTATGACTCCATGAAGGTCAGGATTTTTTCTTTTGTTCATTGTTCTATCCCAGCATCTAGAAGAGGGCTGGACACATGCTAGAACCTATGAATGTTTGTTGAATGAATGAGTGGTCTGTATGGGGTAGTGAGAGTACAATACGACCGCTTTTAGACTGAAGGTGGAATTAAACTACTGTAATAAAGAGGAATTCATACTTCCAAAGCTAAATATTTCAAGGGCCAAAGTCACAGAACATGGTTTAGTGACACCAAAATGAATGAATGTTGGGGTTTCAGTAAATGTCTCCCAAAGGCCTATGTATTAAAGGCTTGGTTCCCATTCTGTGCCATGCTCTCTCTCTCTCTCTCTCTCTCTCTCTCTCTCTCTCTCTCTCTCTCTCTCCCTCTCTCTCTGTGTGTGTGTGTGTGTGTGTGTGTTTATGTTAGTTTAGGTGTATGCATGTTGCATGTCAGGGTGCATGTATGAAGGTCAAAGGATAATTTTGAGTGTCAGAAATTACTTTCCACCTTTTGGGGGTAGTGTATTTTGTTATTTGCTGCTGTGTGTATGCCAGCCTATCTTGCCTGTGAGCTTCTGGGAACTGTCCTGTATCCCATATCTCTATAGAAATACTAGGATTACAGACGAGCTACTACACCTGGCTTTACATGGGTTCTGGACAATTGAATTCAGTTCCTCAAGCTTACACATTTTAGTCTTTCATCCAATCTCCAGGCTCAACTTTTTCTCTCTTTTTTGAGTTATCTCAGATATTCTGTCTGCTATGGAAAGCTGAGTAGCTGTGGTGATATATTGTGTACCCTAATAAACTTTGCCTAAGATCAGAAAACAGAACAAGCAACTAGATTAAACACAGAAGCCAGGCAGTGGTGTCACACACCTTTAATCCTAGGACTCGGGAGGCAGAGATCTGTCTGGATCTCTGTGAGTTCAAAGCCACCCTGAACTACATGACTTGATCACTCCTTCTATCACTGGAAACAGCAGCAACTTACTTCCCATATCTGGGTAGTCAAGAGGACAGCTGTTTAAAGAGAACAGGGAAGTCAAAGGTGAGGTACTGGGGAGGGACAAGGAAAGAAAAACTTCCTATTTTCTCTCAGCAGCTCAACAGAGGCTCACAAGGTCTGAGAAACATTCAAATCTCTTGATTCCAGCTGGCCCCTGAGCTCTGTGACTGGAGGGCCACAGCCCAGAATCAATGGTGGTTTCTCTGGTTCCTCAGGGTAAGGGTCAGTCTGTTTAAAAGGGAGCAGTCTTCTCTTGCCCTGTTGATTTGCAGTCTCCTGGACAGTATGTTGAGAAGCTAAGCCCTTCTTCCTTCAAGTTCAGTCAAGTGGTAAGTCATCTCAACCTCATCAACTTTGTCCATGAAGATTAGAGCAGTTTTACTTCTGCAAACATTTGTTTATAACCATCTGGAGCAAAGCATAAGCCTGCCTAGAAGCCATTTCAAGGGGTGAGAAAACTTTTCAAACTAATAGAAAGTATGAGATGCTCTATTTTCTTTAACCATGGTATCTACTTCTAATTATTTGGTAAATCTTATTTCAGGCAGAACTTAAGTGAAAACAGTGTCACATCTCTTTGTGGTTCCTAATAGTACCCAGCATATTGTTAAGTCTTTGAGTATTTAATGAATAGGCAGAGTACAGTCTCTGCTCTTCATAAGTAGGCATATGTTAATGAAATGTTTATTTTAGTGTTCTGAGGGTTTTTTCCCCTATAACTGGCTAAAATCAAGTCTCAAGAAGGGCAAAGTGTGACTGTGTGAGTCCAATCCTGTTTGTGGTTTCCTCTGGGAAGATATGGTCATAGAATGGGAAAAATAACTTCTGGTTTCTCCACAGTGTAGCCTGAAGATAGCAAATTATACAATGGTCCTGGAAGATGAGTATGATGTCCTCATACAGGATGATCTGGAGAACAGTGATGTGCAACAACATGACAGATACAACACCAGGCCCCTGTCAGCCTGGTAGGTGCTACAGCTGTGTTCTACACTGTTCTCAGTTGGGCTCCTGGATAACATATTAATTGTTCATCCTGGTGAATACAAAGGATTCATGCATGTAGGAAATGTGTACTTTCTAAACTTGGTAGTTTCTAATTTTTGTTTCTTGCTTCCCATGCCATTATGCTCTCACAGTGCTTTACATAGGGAAAGCCTTAATAAATCCATGTGTAAAGTTCTCATTAGACTCCACTCTGCAAGCTTACATGGTGAGATGCTTTCCAACATCCTTCTCATTGTGACAGGATACCAGGCACTTTTTCATGTGAGGTAGTTATCTGCAGCCCTCACGGCAGTGCCTGGTAGAACCATTACAAGTGTGCTGGCATGGGTCATATCTGTTGTGATCACTTCGAATTCATGTTTTATACACCTCAAATAGAAAATCAGAAAGACAAGTGCTCCTTTAGTAGCCCACAGTTTCTATCAGCTGAAGAGACATTCCGGAAGTATCTTCTGACATTAAAGATGAACATTTTGCTACTTTTCCTCCACTGCTGGTTTTTATATTTTGCTCTGTGTGAGTGAGGAATTCACAAAGCTTTAGCGATGAGGAAATATGGTCTTTCCAAGCTTGCCTTCATCATAATGGGTATCTTTCTCTCGATGTGTGCTCCCTACAGTATTGTACTTTTCCTGTTCACATTTCAGGAACATGTGCAGGACAAGAACAGCTACAACCTGGACACAAGTGTTCATGTCACACAGATTATTGCTACCACTCACTGCTGTGTTCTTGATGGGGACTTTAGGAAATATCTCTGTAGTTGTTACCAAAGTGTAAAGACATTGATGTTTACTCTGAAGTAGCTAGACCAAGGGAGGGTTATGTCTGTTCTGCTGTACTATAAACTATTTTATATCAAAGACACAGGCAAATAAACACTGATTTTTGTCTGCATCGATTCATGTAATTTTTTGTACATTTTGAACAATATAGTACATAAGGAGAAAATGGAGGCATGAGCAAGTATTTGTCAGGTATTAAATTCATCGCAGACATGACTCTAAACATTGTGATGTGAGCACCTTCATTCCTCACTACTTGTCCATACTGTGAGTGGTATCAGTCTCATTTCTCTGAATAGAAACTGAAGCCCAAAAGTTAGTCTAAAGTCATGTGCTTTCGAAGTGGTAGGACTCAGACAATCCCATGAACCATTTGCTCCAGAGACTATACTTTACCTATGCCTGCAAAGTTTCCAAACTGTTCAGCAAAATAAATTAAAGAAGTATGTGCTTTTGAAATCCAATTTAACTGCATTCAAAATTAGAAGTAAGCATTAATGTGAAAGCAAATTTTTTAAAGGCACATTCTCTTGTACTTCATGAGAAGAACTAATTCACTGGAGGTTGTGGAAATCTTAAGCAAGGTGACTTGTTTTGTGGGAATCCCATGAGTTACCTTGACTACTCACCACACTTTGGTTTCCCCGGTCCCTCCATCCTGTGAGCATCCCATGGTTTCTAGACTTGCCTTTGACTCTTCCATGAAAGCTATGATATCTTAGGAAATCTAACAATAACTGTGAATATATTCTTAGAAATGTCTAAAAAAAAATGAACGCTGTTACCTTTAAATATATTACATATCCCAAGCCTCATCCACCAGTGACTGCTGAATGTTACCCCACTTCCTTTCCCTGCAGAATTAATGGAACACAAACACCTACCTGCCATATCAGCAGCACAGGGTCCTCTCTTCCAGGACCCTAATGTCAGTTAGAGTAACTCATTTTTGATGTTAAAGCCTCTTCCTGCCTGTGGCATTCAGAGGGGATTTCACATTCATTGTTCTCTCGATTATTTCATACCTGGCCCTCAAGGCCTGGAGGTAACCATTCTTTGGCTGCTCAGGACAGCTCAAACTGGGCTTTATAGACATGGCCTCAGTATTGCTGCTAGGTCCCAGTAGTCCAGTATCTTGCCTGCGCCTGGATGAGTTAGAGGTGCAGCACTGGTACTTGTTGTAGATTCACTGGGTCACCTGCCCGGCTGCATATCATAATGCCAGCCTATGTTGATCCCTTTACCAAACTGTATACTATAAATACTGTTCTGTTGTATGCAGCTGTACTTAAATAAGGCTGCTTTGAAAAGTCTCTGAGACCTTTTAGACATTTCAGGATATTAGGGTGAACTGCCTTGGAGCACTGGCTGAAGCATCCACCATCCATGCTTCTGTTATAGGCCCAGGTATATTTGCTGCATAGCATACAGGATGCCATAAACATCTCCACCCATGAAAATGAGGAGATAGTAGGAGTGAGAGCATCACAGAGGTAATACAGTCTTATTCCAAATAGCCTCAAATATAAACAAAAACACTGTAAGGAGGGGAGAGAGGAGAGAGAGGGGGGGTTAGGTGTGAGTGTATAGAGGCCAGAGGTTGATACACACCTTAGTTTTGAGACAAGATCCCCCACTGAACCAGGAGCTCACCATTTCAAGTAGACTTGCTGGTCAGTGAGGTCTTGTGATTACTGCTCTGGTTATGCAAACCTGGTCAGGATCACCCTATCCTCCATCCCCATTCCAAGGAGGTTCTTACCATTCAGACTTCCAGGGTTAAGAGTATCTGGGCCCAGCTCCCCCTTGTCCTCTAAAGGACCACTAGAAGCTGCTGCCTGGCACCTAACCCTGATTTTTGGTGGTAGCTTATGTGGCTTCCACAGTGTCTTTTGTTGGCTTCAACCCCAGGTCCTAATGCTAGACCCCATAGAAGCTCCGACATGGCTCAGATTAAGTATTTCTTCCTCAGGTCATTCACGAGAACAGCTCTTCCAGCACCTGACAGTTTACCTCTGGGTCCAATGTGGTTCCACCTCCCAGGCCAGGTTCTTATTGCTTTTCTGTCTGTCCTAATCAACAGCAAGATTTTCCACACTTGGACAGTGACTGCAGTTGACATTGTACATGTCTTAAGGTTACCTATGGTTACTGTAATGGTCAATATGGATTGTGAACCCTGAGATTGTATTATTTGCTGGAAAAACCTGCTTCTATTTTTGTTGTTGTTGTTGTTTTGTTTTTTGAGACAGGGTTTCTCTGTGTAGCTTTGGGCCTTTCCTGGAACTCACTCTGTAGACCAGGCTGGCCTCAAACTCACAGAGATCTGCCTGCTTCTGCCTCCCGAGTGCTGGGATTAAAGACATGGGCCACCACCGTCTGGCAAACCTGCTTCTAATTGTGGTATGGCTCAGCCCTTGCATACACATTTAATCCAAGAGCTTTCTGCTTGAATATTGTCAACAAGATTAAATGAAATCAACCATAGGTCAAGAGGCAGAGCAAGCAACCAATTGATAGGAAGTGAACATAAAAAACCATAGAGAGTAAGAGGAAGTGAGGAGTACAAAGAGAGAGACACATAGGAAGTAGAGGAAGGAACATCTAGTTGGTAGAGTTTTGCTTAAAATGGCATAGGAAAAGCTCTTTCTGGGATGCTGGTGGAGGAGAAAGCAACTGGGTGCTTTCTCTGCTTCTCTGAGCTAGCAGCCTTTTACCCCAGCATCTGGCTCCCAAGTCTAAAGATAAAATCAAATGATTGAGATTTAGTTAAAAAACAACACTAGAGATTTTGTTAAAAACAAGTTCATCTGCCCAGCAACTGTCTGTTCTGTCCTCAGCTGATATGATTCTTGTTATTGTGGTAAGAATTAGTGTTTCAAAATATCGGATCTAATCCTTGAAATTTTTGCATTTAAAAAATATCATTTTCTGGAAGTAGAGCTTAGTATAAAACCATTTTCTGGCTATGTGAGGTTGTAAGATCAGTTCCCATCAGTACTATATAAAGAGAACCATTCCTCAACATCACTGAACATTTCCATAGTTTGCTATAATATATATGTTCCCACTGCAATGATATACTCTTATGATTGCAATACTCTTCATCCCCAACATTGATTTTTTTTTTTTTTAGTTGTAATGTGTTTCTTTCAGTAAACACCAGGTACTCACTGAGATTTGCCATTGTATACTATAGGAAATGTTTAATATTTGTTTTTTTTTTTATTAGAGTCAGGAGTCAAGGGTCAGGGTCAAGGGTCAGAAGTTACAGTTAGGATTAGATTATGGTTAGGGTCATATTAAATGGTTTGGGTTTGTGGGTAGGGTTATATTTAGATGTTTTTAACTGAAAGTGAAGAAATGCTTTTCCTCCTTCCTATCATCCCTCCTTTCTTTCCAAGGTGCTCTCCTCTCTTGTATCCCTTCTTTTTTCCCCACTTCCCAGTTGATTGCTTCTTTTTCTGATAATTATTGTTTCATACATACATGTATGTATGTATGCATGAATGTTTTTTGCAGGCATATATATATGTGTGTATATATGTGTGTATATATATATATATATACACATATATATGTAATCAAGGGGTCCCAAAACAGAAATGTGCTCTCCATAGCCCTGGTTCATGTTTTAAGAAAGTCCCAGTTTGGGGTTGGGGATTTAGCTTAGTGGTAGAGCGCTTGCCTAGCAAGCACAAGGCTCTGGGTTTGGTCCTCAGCTCTGGAAAAAAAAAAAGAAGGTCCCAGTTCAGGATTGGGTGTGGTAGTACACAACTTTGATCCTAGCATTCAGGAGGCAAAGGCAGGAGGAATTCTGAGTTCAAGACCTAACCTGGTCTACAGTGCTAGTTCCAGGACAGCTAGAAATACACAAAGAAATTGAATCTCAACAAATGAAAACCAACAAAAGGAAGGTCCCAATTCAAAGGATAGAATCTAAAAATGTTGTTTTAGTGACCTCTTTTGGAAAATCAGTTTTTATGCATTTTTTATGGGGAAATAAAATGGTTCATAGAGGGCTGGACATGCTATCTACCTTCTGTCCTTTTTGTCAAATGCCATTGTTCAACTTAAAAAAAAAAGACAATCTTATAATGGTTCCTAGATGTATGCTAACCAACAACATAGCACCACTACTTCCACTTGCCTCTCTCCTGCCATTTGGAGTAAGAAGGCCACAATAAAAACAAAAAAAATGGTACGGGCATGCAGCCATAGTTAGATCTGGAGGGAGTCCAGAGCCTTTGTTTGTTTGTTTGTTTGTTTTTATTTAAATAGATGGTGTAACCCTGAAAGTCATTTTGTTTTGGCAGGTGGAGTCAAAGAGGCTACAGAAAAACTGAAGTGTAGAGGAACAGCTAAGGGTAGTAGACAGCAGTGTGGGGTGGATGCTGGAAAGATATTTCAGCGTTGAAAGCACTTGTTCTTCCAGAGAATCTGGGTTTGGTTTCCAGTATACACTCAAAGGCTAACAACTACCTGTACTTGTAATTCTGTTCCAGGAGAGGCAATGCTGTCTTCTGGACTCCGCCCACACCTGGCAAGCATGTGATGCACCCACATACAAGCAGACAAAACACACAGAGACATAAAATAATAAAATGGGGGGAGGGAGAAAAAGCACAGATGGGATACATATCCAAGTTTCAACCAAGTTACAAAAAGCATTCCTTAGGCAGAAAACCCAGGATTTCTCTATACTCAACTAGAGCCACAAAATGTCAGAATCATGCAGCTAATCAGAATTACCTGCAACTGGATACCACAGAAATGGCCTCATTTGCATGGAAAGAATTGCTTGATGGGAAATGGTAGGCAAAGTTGCTCACCAGAACCATAAGAAGACACTTTCCAAATGGATACTCAGGGAACAGCAAACTTTGGAACAAGCTTATTCTCTCTTAATGTTATCTCTTTCAGTTTTGAACTGTAGTGGTATATATATATATATATATAATCTTAGTTTGAAGTTTTGTTTTACAAACAACACTCATCTTAAAGACAGGGAACTGGTAGGATGTTAAAAATAAAAGGATATTGTAAAACAGCAATAGAGTTTAAGACTACAGTTGTATTTTTAAACAAAATAGATGTAGACTTTCTAGCCTACTTTTTGTTTGTTTAAATAATAGTACAGAATCAGCCACTTTGGCTTCTAAAAGACCCTATGTAAAACTTAGTTTTATTCCCCCCACTACCCCCAGCCCTCTTGGTTTTTTCAGACAGGGTTTCTTTGTGTAGCCTTGGCTGTCCTAGAACTAACTCTGTATATCAGGTTGGGCTGCAAGTCAGAGATCTGCCTGCTGGGGTTAAAAGGCGTGTGCCACCATCCCCTGGCTATATTTTTATATTAATGTTTTAATCACTTCTGCTCTTATCTGTCTAGTTGCTTGGGTTTCTGAGTTTCTCATGAATGTTCTCTTGGCATGATAAAGTTTAATCTTACACTCTGCCTGCAGAAGGGACACACACTATAATATCTGCAATGACATGTTCATCTTGGTTGCCAAGTACTGAAAACCATATTTTGGAACAGAAGGTTTCTTTCATGTTTATTTAGCCTAGAGATATTTATGTAAACTGGGATGTTTTACTCCCCAATATCTGCCAGTCTCTGCCCTCCTCCTTGAGTTCTCCAGCTAATAGTGGGTACCACCATGGCAGGCAGTTTCTTCTTGGTGTCCTACAACCACAAACAATCACATTACTATTGTCTCATTATAAAATACATCATTAGTTTGTGGGATTCAGGATAATGACTGAATTTCTACCATGACATCTGACAAGGCTTGCAGAGTAAGAACTTTTAGTTGGGTATTTGGAGAACAGTGTCCTAGTGTCCCAGAAGACACTGGCCTGAGTTTTCCAATGATAGTCAGTGACTTGGGTTCCCTAGCATTATCATGGTTCTGAAAGACCTTTGGACTTTTGCCAGGTAGAGGGGTGAGCATGAATCTCACCAGAGAACAAGTGTGCCTTTCTGTTATGACTAAAGTTGGGTACCTTTTTGAGAGAGGAAACATGCTTGTGGACCAAGGCAATTATGGGAGAAGACACTGCTCAGATGCACTAAATCCTTACTTCCACAAGGTGGCACCCCACACCTGGTACGCACATCCTCACACGACAACCTTTGGCCAGAAGAGGGTGCAAAAACACCATCCTTCTGTTTCCTTATATCTATTGATCATATACTTCCCTTCCCCTAACCAATAGCTTAGGAACCTACTGGAAAATGAAATAATACTGGTCTAAGAGAAAAAAAAAAGAAACATATTGATAAAATGACTCCTAATGATATTTTGATATACTCATAGATCAATTCCTTCATCAGCCACCATCAGAGAAGCTTCTTCCTGTAGCAGAAGGGAACAAATACAGAGACCCACAAACAGACATTGCACAAAGAATGAGAGCCCTTGGAACACTCAGCTCCCAAAATGGGATATCTCCATGAAATCCATGCCCTCAGAGCTCAGGGAACCCCATGGAAGAGGAGTCTGAAAATAGTTTACAAACCTGAGAGAATGGTGGACACCAAGAAAACAAGGCCTGCTAAATAAACATTAGCAAAGCTTTTATGGATTCACAGAGACTGAAGCAGCATGGACAGGACCTATATGGGTCTGCACTAGGTCCTCCAAGTATATATTATGGGTTCCAGTTTAGTATTCTTATGGGGTTCCAGAGTGTGTGAACAAGTGGGTCTCTAATTCTTGTGCCTTCCATTGGGATCTTTTATGATAACAGCCATAGTGCAGATGATGCAACATCCAGAACAGCTTCAAAGCAACTGGCTGAGGTGATGCAGCCTCATAGACTACTACAGCCAAGATTTAACCATAATTCTAAATTTTCTCAGGATCCCCATAAGATTGCCAGCACCTCCAATCAGCAGGAAGTTGCTGTGGGATGTATGGCAAATGTGTTGCTGATTAATCAATAAAACACTGATTGGCCGTTGGCTAGGCAGGAAGTATAGGCGGGGCAAGGAGGAAAATAAAGCTGGGAAGTGGAAGGTTGAGTCAGAGAGACACTGCCAGCCACCACAAGGACAAGCAGCATCATGTGAAGGTGCCGGTAAGCCATGAGGCACGAGCCACGTGGCAAGGTATAGACTTATAGAAATGGATTAATTTAAGCTATAAGAACAGTTAGCAAGAAGCCTGCCATGGCCATACAGTTTGAAAGCAACATAAGTCTCTGTGTTTACTTGGTCGGGTCTGAGAGGCTGTGGGACTGGCAGGTGAAAGAAATTTGCCCTGACTGTGGGCCAGGCAGGAAAACTCTAGCTACAGGAAGTAGTATGAAAAGCTATACCCAAATTCCCAAAATATTGTTTATGAATGTTTGTTTTTATTTAAAGGGGATTGATTATAAATGCAATCTTTTTCTAAAGAAAAAAGGGGGATATGATATAGAAATGATAGAAAGGGATAAATTATTGAGTCTACTTTGATACAAAAAATAACTGTTAATCTCAAAATATTTAACATTGGTATGGATTTTGGTTTATTGATACAAATATAAAGTTAATGTTGTTATACTGTATGTATATTTCTACTCTTGTTTAAGGTATTATATTTATGCAACTCATCTAAAATTGTAATATATCATTAAGAAATTCAGATAAATAGTCATTTATGATAGTCAAACTTTTAGTCATGTTAATTAAGTTTTCTAGGTATACAAAGATATATTTCAATTAGATAGATAAACTTCAAACACTTCAAAGACCTACAGAATATGGCATTTAAAATGATTTAAGAATTTAGATTTTTCTGGATGGTGAGACATGTCTGCTCCTGGTAGCACCAATTACTTCAAAGAGGATGATGGGCACTGAAGAAACTCTTTATGGAGTTTGCTCTGAGCTTCTGGCTACATTATTTGCCTGAGCCAAACCCACTAAGGAGGAAGGAGGAATCCACATTTCCCAAGTCCCTGGCCAATCTTTTCCAGAAATGCAAGAAATATCTGCACCAGTGTCCAGCAAACCAGTTATTTTCTTTCCTTGTATTTTAAGAGTTTTAGATGGTCTAGAGTTTCTGATTTCCTGAACCCAGAAACCCATGTCACTAGAACTAAAACCAGCAGCTCCCCTTGGGGCTGCACAGGCTGTGCTTCCTGTAACCTGATATGGGAGCAGTAGCTGCTGTGTTATGTGCTGTCCTGCACAACATTAAGACAACATTAAGAACTTGTACAAAAGAGTGCTGTGGGATGGTCTGTATGTCAAATGTGTTGCTGATTGGTCAATAAATAAAACACTGATTGGCCAGTGGCCAGGCAGGAAGTATAGGTGGGACTAACAGAGAGGAGAACTGAGAGAACAGGAAGGCAGAGGGAGACACTGCCAGCTGCCACCATGACAAGCAGCATGTGAAGATGCCAGTAAGCCATGAGCCATGTGGCAAGGTATAGATTTATAGAAATGGATTAATTTAAGCTATAAGAACAGTTAGCAAGAAGCCTGCCATGGCCATACAGTTTGTAAGCAATATAAGTCTCTGTGTTTACTTGGTTGGGTCTGAGCAGCTGTGGGACTGGCAGGTGACAAAGATTTGTCCTGACTGTGGGCAAGGCAGGAAAACTCTAGCTACAAAAGAGGAGCTACAGCCTATTATTAGCCCCAGTGTCCCCTCTCGGGGAGGTCCATAGACTCTGGTGCTAAGACAAACTGTTGGAGAGTTGTGAGTTAATATTATAAAGGTGGTGGTACACAAGTCCATTCTTATGCTTCTGGAAGTTGCTCTCTGAAGTTGTTGAATTGTCCTCCGTTTAGGAAGGGGTTGTTTGTCTGGGCTGGCTGGACTTCTCCTACTATTTGATGGGGCTGGCGCTGACCCCTCATGAAGTTTCCCTGGTTAGCCAGGGGTCTTGCACTGATTGGGGAGGCAGTAGCAACAATTAGGAGAGTGCCATCCCTATGGAAATTGGGACTTACAATCCCTTTTCCAATGAAAGCCTTTTTGGCAATGAGGGCAAAATCCAAGAGGCATGCTTTGATTTATATTTTGAGCCAAATCTGGAGCATTTGAGCTTATATTAGTGCCTCTGGGATTGGAACTTATATTAATCCCCCTTTGAAAGGAGCAGTATTTGCTAGCATGCCCAATTTGTCCACATGAGAAGCATTTGAGACCCATGCTTCTTTGATTAAAATCTCCCCATTGTTGTGTATTTAGAAATTGGGCAGTTGTTCATCCCTATAATGCCACTGCCATTGCTACACCTTGAAAGTAAGAGGGACCCTGTCTCAAAAAAACAAAAAAAAAAAAAAGAAAAGAAAGTAAGAGGGACTGACATCAACACCTGCTTTAACATAATCAGAAATGCTCCCAGTTGCTGTGGGATGGTCTGTATGTCAAATGTGTTGCTGATTGGTCAATAAATAAATCACTGATTGGCCAGTGGCCAGGCAGGAAGTATAGGCGGGACTAACAGAGAGGAGAATTGAGAGAACAGGAAGGCAGAAAGGAATCACTGCCAGCCGCCGCCATGACAAGAAGCATGTGAAGATGCCAGTAAGCCACGAGCCATGTGGCAAGGTATAGATTTATAGAAATGGATTAATTTAAGCTATAAGAACAGTTAGCAAGAAGCCTGCCACAGCCATACAGTTTGTAAGCAATATAAGTCTCTGTGTTTACTTGGTTGGGTCTGAGCAGCTATGGGACTGGTGGGTGTCAGATTTGTCCTGACTGTGGGCCAGTCAGGAAAACTCTAGCTACAAATGGCGCCCAACGTGTTGGCAAGAGTTTCTACCTAAAACCTGAGTAAAAAGATTCTAAAACGGAGCTAAAAACAGTTCCTAGTTGTCTCTTTCAAGCTAGTGGCAGCCTGCGTGTTTGAGCTACTATACTATCTACTATGGTGGGTTCCTGGCATGCACTCTCTGCAGTATGGTGGGAATGAGGCCTCTGCAAGTGGCACATTAAGCTGCATGGTGGATTTAGCCCTTGCTAGTACAAAAAAAAAAAAGAGGGACTTCCCTTCTGAAGCACAGGTGAGTTCCCTAACTTGCCCCCAACCCCATCCCTGGGCACCAGCCACTCCGGGGAAGACCTGCCCAACTTGGCCCCAGGTTCTGGTCACAGGGCAGGTGCCCTTTTAGCCCCACCGGGAAGGATCCCCTTCTCTAAGACCCCTGGCAGACCCTGCAGTCTCCACGCCCTGCCCCCACGCCCATCTGCCTGAGACCCAAGCCTCTTCCTGAGACTTAGAGGCCGGCCCCCAGCTCCCAGCTACCATCTTGCCCCGGACTTCCCTTCTGAAGCACAGGTGAGTCCCCTAACTTGCCCCCAACCCCATCCCTGGGCACCAGCCACTCCGGGGAAGACCTGCCCAACTTGGCCCCAGGTTCTGGTCACAGGGCAGGTGCCCTTCTAGCCCCACCGGGAAGGATCCCCTTCTCTAAGACCCCTGGCAGACCCTGCAGTCTCCACGCCCTGCCCCCACGCCCATCTGCCTGAGACCCAAGCCTCTTCCTGAGACTTAGAGGCCGGCCCCCAGCTCCCAGCTCCCATCTTGCCCTGGACTTCCCTTCTGAAGCACAGCACAGCACAGCACAGAGAGCTCCCATCTGGACAAGAGAGAAAGACTTCCTGAATCTGTCAGCTCTGTCTGAACCAAGTGTGCGGATAAGGCCAAGAACGAACCACAAGGAGATGGGCAGACGTCAAGGCAGAAACACATACAACAAAATGAATAGCAATACACCATCACCAGGCCCTAGCCCTCCTCCAACACCTAGACCTGAACATCAGAAATTGGAAGAAGCAGAAGAAAATAGCCTTATGAATGTCATCATGAAGAAGCTAGAGGCTCGTGTAGAGGAAAAGACAAAGAAATGTGAAGAACGCTGTAAACAACTAGAGAAAAGGGCAAACAAATTAGAAGAAATCAATAAAGTCCTGGAAGAAAACAATAAAGTACTGAAAGAAAATCAAGAAAAATCAATGAAACAAATGAAGGAAACAGTCCAAGACCTGAAAAGGGAAATAGAAAAAATGAAGAAGACACAAACAGAGGGAATGCTGGAAATAGAAAATCTGAGAAAACGATTGGGAACTTCAGATGCAAGTATAATCAACAGAATGCAAGAGAATCTCTAGCGTTGAAGACACAATAGAAGAAATAGATTCATCAGTCAAAGAAAACACTAAAGTCAACAAAGTCATGAACCAAAATGTCCAAGAAATTTGGGACACCATGAAAAGACCAAACCTACGAATAATAGGGGTAGAAGAAGGAGAAGAATACCAACTCAAGGGCACAGAAAATATATTCAACAAGATCATAGAAGAAAACTTTTCCAACTTAAAGAAGGAAATGCCTATGAAGATACAGGAAGCCTATAGAACACCAAACAGACTAGACCCCCAAAAAAAGTCCCCTCGCCACATAATAATTAGACAATTAAACGTACAGAATAAAGAAAGAATATTAAGAGCAGCAAAGGAAAAAGGCCAAGTGACATATAAAGGCAAACCTATCAGAATAACACCCGATTTCTCAATGGAGACTTTGAAAGCCAGAAGGTCCTGGACAGATGTAATGCAGACACTAAGAGACCATGGATGTCAGCCTAGACTAATATACCCAGCAAAACTTTCAATCAACATAGATGGAGTGAACAAGACATTCCATGACAAAGCCAGATTTAAACAATATTTATCCACAAACCCAGCCCTACAGAAAGCACTAGAAGGAAAATTCCAACCTAAGGAAGTCAGATACACCCTCGAAAACGCAGGCAATAGATAAAGCCACAGCAGTAAACCCCAACGAAGAAAAGTACACACACATCACCACCAAAAAATAACAGGAATGAACAATCACTGGACATTAATATCCCTCAATATCAATGGACTTAACTCACCTATAAAAAGACATAGGCTTACAGAATGGATACGAAAGCAGGACCCATCTTTTTGCTGCATACAAGAAACACATCTCAAATTCAAAGATAGACACTACCTAAAAATAAAAGGCTGGGAAAAGACTTTCCAATCAAACGGTCTTAAGAAACAAGTGGGTGTAGCCATCCTGATATCCAGCAAAATAGACTTCAAACTAAAATCAATCAAAAGAGATCAAGAAGGGCATTACATACTCATCACAGGAAAGATCCACCAAGATGAAGTCTCAATTCTGAACATTTATGCCCCAAACACAAGGGCACCCACATATGTAAAAGAAACATTATTAAAGCTTAAATCACATATAAAACCCCACACATTAATAGTGGGAGACCTCAACACCCCACTTTCACCACTGGACAGATCCCCCAAATCTAAACTTAACAGAGAAATAAAGGACTTAACTGATGTCATGACTCAAATGGACTTAATCGACATCTACAGAACATTCCATCCTAACAAAAAAGAATATACCTTCTTCTCAGCACCCCATGGAACCTTCTCTAAAATCGACCACATACTTGGTCACAAAACAAATCTAAACAGATACAAAACAATTGAAATAACCTCCTGTGTTCTATCAGACCACCATGGTCTAAAGTTGGATTTCAACAACAAAAACTACAGAAAACCTACAATCTCATGGAAACTGAACAATACCCACCTGAATCACCAATGGGTTAAGGAAGAAATAAAGAAAGAAATTAAAGACTTCCTAGAGATCAACGAAAATGAAGACACCACATATCCAAACCTATGGGACACTATGAAAGCAGTACTAAGAGGGAAATTCATAGCACTAAACGCCCACATAAATAAACTGGAGAAATCTCACACTAGTGACTTAACAGCACACCTGAAAGTTCTAGAACAGGAAGAAGCAAAGTCTCCCAGGAAAAATAGATGCCAGGAAATTATCAAAGTGAGAGCTGAAATCAATAAAATAGAAACAAGGAGAACAATACAAAAAATTAATGAAACAAAGAGTTGGTTCTTTGAGAAAATCAACAAGATAGACAAGCCCTTATCCAAACTAACCAAAAGACAGAGAGAGAGCATCCAAATCAACAAAATCAGAAATGAAAAGGGGGACATAACAACAGACATTGAGGAAATCCAGAGAATCATCAGGTCATACTTCAAAAACCTCTATTCCACAAAACTGGAAAACCTAAAAGAAATGGATAATTTTCTGGATAGGTACCACATACTTAAATTAAATCAAGACCAGATAAACTATTTAAATAGTCCAATAACCCCTAACAAAATAGAAACAGTCATTAAAAGTCTCCCAACCAAAAAAAGCCCAGGACCAGATGGTTTCAGTGCAGAATTCTACCAGATCTTCAAAGAAGAGTTAATACCAATACTCTCTAAATTGTTCCATACAATAGAAAGAGAAGGAACATTACCAAACTCCTTCTATGAGGCTACAATTACCCTGATTCCCAAACCAAACAAGGATACAACAAAGAAAGAGAACTACAGACCGATCTCCCTCATGAACATTGATGCAAAAATACTCAATAAAATACTGGCAAACAGACTCCAAGAACACATCAAAACAATTATCCACCATGATCAAGTAGGATTCATTCCAGGGATGCAAGGATGGTTCAATATACGAAAGTCTGTCAATGTGATACACCATATAAACAAACTCAAAGAAAAAAACCACATGATCATCTCACTAGATGCTGAAAAGGCATTTGACAAAATCCAACACCCCTTCATGATAAAGGTCTTGGAGCGATCAGGAATACAGGGAACATACCTAAACATAATAAAGGCAATTTACAGCAAGCCAACAGCCAACATCAAATTAAATGGAGAGAAACTCAAAGCAATTCCACTAAAATCAGGAACGAGGCAAGGCTGTCCACTCTCCCCATACTTATTCAATATAGTACTTGAAGTTCTAGCCAGAGCAATAAGACAACATAAGGAGATTAAGGGGATACAAATTGGAAAGGAAGAAGTCAAGCTTTCCCTATTTGCAGATGACATGATAGTATACTTGAGCAACCCCAAAGATTCCACCAAGGAACTGATACAACTTATAAACACCTTCAGCAACATAGCAGGATACAAGATCAACTCAAAAAAATCAGTAGCCCTCCTATATACAATGGACAAAAAAGTGGAGAAGGAAATCAGAGATACATCACCCTTTACTATAGCCACAAATGACATAAAATACCTTGGGGTAACACTAACCAAGCAAGTGAAGGACCTATATGACAAGAACTTTAAGTCCCTGAAAAAAGAAATTGAAGAAGATGTCAGAAAATGGAAAGATCTCCCATGCTCATGGATAGGCAGAACTAACATCGTAAAAATGGCAATCTTACCAAAAGCAATCTACAGATTCAATGCAATCCCCATCAAAATACCAACACAATTCTTCACAGACCTGGAAAGACTAATACTCAACTTCATATGGAAAAACAAAAAACCCAGGATAGCCAAAAGAATCCTGTACAATAAAACAACCTCTGGAGGCATCACGATCCCTGACTTCAAGCTCTACTATAGAGCTACAGTAATAAAAACAGCTTGGTACTGGCATAAAAACCGACATGTGGACCAATGGAATCGAATTGAAGACCCTGACATTAATCCGCACACCTATGAACAAATAATTTTTGACAAAGAAGCCAAAAGTGCACAATGGAAAATAGAAAGCATCTTCAACAAATGGTGCTGGCAAAACTGGATATCAACATGTAGAAGGCTGCAAATAGATCCATATCTATCACCGTGCACAAAACTTAAGTCCAAGTGGATCAAGGACCTCAACATAAACCCAGCTACTCTGAACCTGCTAGAAGAGAAAGTAGGAAGTAGTCTTGAACGCATTGGCATAGGAGAACACTTTCTAAATAGAACACCAGTAGCACAGACACTGAGAGAAACAATCAATCAATGGGACCTCTTGAAACTGAGAAGCTTTTGTAGGGCAA
This sequence comes from Peromyscus eremicus, assembly GCF_949786415.1. Lineage (NCBI taxonomy): Eukaryota > Metazoa > Chordata > Mammalia > Rodentia > Cricetidae > Peromyscus > Peromyscus eremicus. Next base: position 118,181,621 of record NC_081422.1, read on the forward strand.
AGGATATGGTCAACAAGGCAAAGCGACAGCCTACAGAATGGGAAAAGATATTCACCAATCCCACATCTGACAGAGGACTGATATCCAGAATATATAAGGAACTCAAGAAATTAGACATCAAAATGCCCAACAGTCCAATTAAGAAATGGGCTATAGAACTAAACAGAGAATTCTCAACAGAGGAAACTCAAATGGCTGAAAGACATTTAAGGAATTGCTCAACATCCCTAATCATCAGGGAAATGCAAATCAAAACAACTCTGAGATACCACCTTACACCTGTCAGAATGGCTAAGATCAAAAACACTGAAGACACCTTATGCTGGAGAGGATGTGGAGCTAGGGGAACTCTCCTCCACTGCTGGTGGGAATGCAAGCTTGTACAACCACTTTGGAAATCAATATGGCGCTTTCTTAGAAAATTGGGAATCCATCTCCCCCAAGATCCAGCTATACCACTCTTGGGCATATACCCAAGGAATGCTCAACCACACCACAAGAGCACTTGTTCAGCTATGTTCATATCAGCATTGTTTGTAATAGCCAGAACATGGAAACAACCTAGATGCCCTTCAACTGAAGAATGGATAAACAAAATGTGGTACATATACACAATGGAATACTATTCAGCAGAGAAAAACAATGACATCATGAGGTTTGCAGACAAATGGATGGACCTAGAAAAAATCATCCTGAGTGAGGTATCCCAGACTCAGAAAGACAAACATGGTATGTACTCACTCATAACAGGATACTAGATGTGGAACAAGGATGGCTGGACTGCTACTCACATCACCAGGGAGGCTACCTGGAAATCAGGACCCCAAGAAAGACACAAGGATCTCCCAATGACAGAGAAATGGAATGAGATCTACATGAACAGCCTGGACAGGAGTGGGGGTAGTGAAGGGCGAGGGTCGAGGGAAAGAGAGCTTGGGTGAATGGGAGATTCCAGCTGGATCAACAACAGAGAGGGAGAACAAGGAATAGGAGACCATGGTAAATGAAGACCACATGAGAATAGGAAGAAACAAAGTGCTAGAGAGGCCCACAGAAATCCACAAAGATACCCCCACAACAGACTGCTGGCAATGGTCGAGAGACAGTCCGAATTGACCTACTCTGGTGATGGGATGGCCAAACACCCTAATTGTCATGCTAGAAACCTCATCCAACTACTGAGGGATCTGGATGCAGAGATCATGACTAGGCCCCAGGTGGATCTCTGGGAGTCCAATTAGCGAGAATGAGGAGAGTTTATATGAGAGAGAATTGTTGAGACCAAGGTCGGATAAAGCACAGAGACAAATAGCCAAACAAACGGAAACACATGAAATATGAACCAATGGCTGAGGGGTCACCAACTGGATCAGGCCCTCTGAGTGGGTGAGACAGTTGATTGGCCTGATCTGTTTGGGAGGCATCCAGGCACTGGCACTGGGTCCTGTGCTCATTGCATGAGTCGGCTGTTTGAAACCTGGGGCCTATGCAGGGTCGCTTGGCTCGGCCTGGGAGGAGGGGACTGGACTACCTGGACTGAGTCCACCAGGTTGATCTCAGTCTGTGGGGAAGGCTTTGCCCTGGAGGAGATTGGAATGGGAGGCGGACTGGGGGGAAGGTGAGGGGGGCGTGAGGGGGGAGAACAAGGGAATCTGTGCCTGTATGTAGAACTTAATTGTATTGCAAAATAAAAATTAAAAAAAAATGTAGGCAGATGTAGCTAGAGGAACCTCTTATGTATGAAAGGGATAGGGGAGGAGGTCTTTAAGAGTCTCGGAACAGGAGTGAAGAAGGTCTAGTGAATGTTGGGGTAAAGGGATAGTGTGGATGGGTTTAGAAAAAAAAAAGAGGTTTCTGGGCTACACGCTGCTTTGATAGAAGCATAGACCCACTATTTCTGAGAGTTGATAGCTCCCAGAAGTGGCAGAAAACGTACCACCACCATGTTGGGAAGCTGAAGTAGGTGGAACCAGCAGCCACAGCACTGTTTCAGGCTTAGAAGGCTGCAGTTTAAGACAATAGGCTCAAGGTAGCATAAAAAATAAGCCACATAAAGATGGCTACCACACAGAGAATCTGGATTATGTTCTCTTTGATATTCGTAACTGAAGAAAAACATTTGATCATAAAAGCTGTTGAGTTAAACCAATATGGATATTTTAAAGGTACCTTGACTTCAAAATTTGGATGTAAGGATATGTTGCTTTGGAAAGGAGGCTCTGCTTTTGTTTCCACAGAAGATACACCAGGTTTGACCAGCCAAGACCCCCTGAAAGGTCTCCGATGACACCAAGGCCCAGATGATCCAACATCCAGAACTGTTTCAAGGCAACTGGCTCAGATGATACACCCTCACGGACTACTCCATGATCCTAAAATTTTCTTTATGTCCCCATGATACAGCGCCCCCCTCCAGCAGGAAGTAGTAAGAGAAGCTATGCCCAAATTCTCAAATATACCAAGCTGACTTTGGAGATGTGTAAAGGTTAAAACCATCCTTTTTAAGAAAAGGGGAAATGCTGTGGGATGGTCTATATGTCAAATGTGTTGCTGATTGGTCAATAAATAAATCACTGATTGGCCAGTGGCTAGGCAGGAAGTATAGGCGGGACTAACAGAGAGAATTGAGAGAACAGGAAGGCAGAAGGGAGTCACTGCCAGCCACGCCATGACAAGCAGCATGTGAAGATGCCAGTAAGCCACGAGCCATGTGGCAAGGTATAGATTTATAGAAATGGATTAATTTAAGCTATAAGAACAGTTAGCAAGAAGCCTGCCACAGCCATACAGTTTGTAAGCAATATAAGTCTCTGTGTTTACTTGGTTGGGTCTGAGCAGCTATGGGACTGGTGGGTGTCAGATTTGTCCTGACTGTGGTCCAGTCAGCAAAACTCTAGCTATACCCAGTTTTCTTTATTGGAGTTAATAGAGATTGACAAGTAGGAGAAGCGTTTTCAAAAGCCAATTGTTTCAAAATGATATCTCTTGCTTCAGAGCTGGGAACTGCTCTCTCCACAGCCTCCATTAGTCTAGCAATAAATTCTGTAAATGGATCCTCTGGTTATAGTAGTGAGCCCTTCGGTGTTAGCATTAGCTGAGGGTAAATGCTTTCATGCTGCTAAAGCTGCTGTGGAAATTGTCTGCAAGGTTCCCTGTGATAACTTTAATTGTTCAGCTGTCTCAAATCATTTTCTAGTGCCAATGAACATCTCATATGTTAAGTCTCCCCACCTCTCCTCCTGGCAGTTTTAGACATTTCCTGGTGAGTGAGGCACTCATATTCAGCTTTTCATAATAAGAAAGTGTTTTCTGCTAAACAAGCTTTAGATACTTGGGACCAATTAAACTCTCCACAAGAATGAGTGTATATGGAAAAGTTGGCCCAAAGGCAGATGTAACCTGTTTTATTTCCTTAAGCAGTTTAAAAGGGGTTCCCATGTGGGCCGGTCATTAGTTCCTTGACTAGGTGCAATAACAGGAAAGCATCATAGTGCCTTACCCTGAAGGTGGGCTTGTCAGATCACTCCAGCAAAACCCACCAGTTCCCTTCACTTCTTTTTGTTTTTCAGGGGGCCACGTGGAGTGTATGGTTAAACACTGTAGCAGAAGGCAGTCGGGTGTTCAACAGCTTATTGCTCCCTTTACCCAATCATCTTCTTCCTCAGAGATTGATTTTTCATCACTAAAATTATCAGAAATCTCCTCTTTAGGGTCCCTTAAAGAGGGGAAAATGTTATTTCAATTCTGAACATGGAGACAGTGTGTATGTGTATGTGTGGGGTGTTCTCTGAAGGAGAGGGGCCATGGTATAAACAGATGGTGAGAGAATAGTTAGTTCTGATTCTAGCTGGAGCTTAAGTTCTTGATCAGTTGTCAGAGCTTGTTTAAGCATATTCCACATGGAAAATCCTATGGATGGCATCTGCTGCGCTCCATGCTGTGCATGCCAGTTCTTAATATCCTTCCATACAGTTTCCCATGCCTCAGAATTCGGGGCCCCATGGTCTGGGAAACAGGGACTTAGTTTCTGTACAAATTTAAGAAACTCAGAAAGTTGACTAGAATTAACTCAAACTCCTTCATCTTAGCATATGTTTAATAACTTCCACAAAAAGCTGTTTCTATTTAGATTCATTTTGTCACATAGTGCGGGAAAGATTTAAGGAGAGTGCTAAAGGGAGGGGTTATTTAATGTCTCTACTCACTGCTCTGACAGGCAATCCCCCAGGATCTGCAGAATCCTTTGGTGAGATCTTGATTGTAGCTGACGACTATGGAGGTCTCCTATTCATATCTCTAGGAGGGGCTAGGTCTCCCTTTGCTGGACAGCCCCCATCAAGTGATACCTCTTTCCCTGGATATGCTTGAATACCTACTTTTTCTGATTCCCTAACACCCAGGCACCAGGAAACGAAGACTTTTAAGTGCCTACCTTAAAAGCCTTCTTCCAGGGTTCTAAATAGGTACTATAACAAGTGAAGAAATACTAATATCTGAGGATGAGAATAAGTGTACTCACACTGTGCTCTTTCTATCCATGTCTCTTTATTGTTCTGAAACTATCCAAGTTCTACAGTGAGAGCACTAGCTTATATACATTTACAAACAGTGGGTTCTTTGGCAATATATTACAAGGCTTGAATTTCCCAAAGAGATAAGATTGACACACAGAGCAGTTACTGTCAGCTTTCATTTATGGCACAAAGTGGGAGTGGTTAATGGAGGCTCCCCGATGAGGTCAACTACAGATTAAACCAACAAAGGAAATCTAATTTGTGTGTTTAAACTACATTCTTAAATGTGGCTAGGTAGTAAGCTAAAAGTCTATAATCAGTAAAAATCACAAATAAGGTAAAAAAAAATTTCTTTTTCTCCATGTGATGCTTCGAAGCAGCTCGCATGCTGCTTTTCCAGTGGGCAGTGGACATGTCCTCTGTTACTAGGCAACCAACATAAGCAGTTGAGGAATACATGCAGCTTTTGGTCTGCTGTAGAACTTTTGCCAGTGTTGTCTGCCTTTAAAGAAGCTATCAGATCTAGGGGCTGGAGAGATGGTTCAGAGGTTAAGAGCACTGACTGCTCTTCCAGAGGTCCTGAGTTCAATTCCCAGCAACCACATGGTGGCTCACAACCATCTGTAATGAGATCTGGTGCCCTCTTCTGGTCTGCAGACATACAGGCAGACAGAAACACTGTATACATTAATAAATAAATCTTTAAAAAAATGCTTTAAAAAAAAAGAAGCTATCAGATCTAAAGGATTACACCTTTTGCCTTAAGCGGTTAAAACAAAGGGAGGACATGAGCCTATTTTGCACAACATATGGAACCCAGCACATCTCAGCTGCTCTAGTCTTAGTGGCATAAATCCCAGCCAGTCTGGAAAATTATCTTTCTTTGAGAATGAACAAATGTGTAATTACTTTACCTGTTATCACAAGCAGTAAATCTCTAAGCTAAAATCTTGTATTAATAAACCAAGGTGAGAATAAAAGCAAGGAGTTAAGGGTCTGTTAGTGTGAGGTAGTTTGGGTCAGCAGGGTAAAACCAGGGCACAATTGTTCCCTATCTATCTGAGTGGCTATAAATCAACAGGTCCAGACATGTAGTGTCTGTGAATGTCTCAAATGAGATTATTTGCCTGGACACTAACACTGGCCAATAAGGATAATTGCAGGAAGGCAGACCTCTAAGTTTACACTGGAAAATAGAACAAGTACTTGGTTGTGGGAAAGAAAAGTTTTGACTGTGTGACTGCTTTCACACATAGTGTAGGGAGGTCATCCAAAATACACCAATACATAGAGGAAATTATGCCCAATAAATGATCAGAACACTGCTAAACTGTAGGAATAAATCTCAAATTTGTATCAGATGGGAAGCATTGTAGCTAACAAGAAATCCTGCAACCAGACCAGCAATCCATTCAAAAGGCAAATAATCCCAAAATGCTATATGTGATGGCTTCCTCAAACAAAATCCACATTTCTGATGGGTTGGCCTCATAAATGATGGATTAATTCTTACTGCATAATTCTGCGCCATGCAATATTTTGTTGTCTAATTGCTATAGCTAGAATTTCAAGTACTATATTGAATAGATATGGAGAGGGTGGACAGCCTTGTCTTGTTCTTGATTTTAATGGAATCACTTTGAGTTTCTCTCCATTTAATTTGATGTTGGCTGCTGGCTTGCTGTAAATTGCCTTTATTATGTTTAGATATTTTCCCTGATCTCTCCAAGAACTTTTTGAAGGGGTGTTGGATATTGTCAAAGGTTTTTTTCAGCATCTAATGGAATGATCATGTAGGGTTTTTTTCTTTCAGTTTGTTTATATGGTGGATCATATTGACAGATTTCTGCATGTTAAACCACCCATACATATCTGGGATGATGCCTATTTGATCATGATGGATTTTTTTTGATGTGTTCTTGAATTCGGTTTGCCAGTATTTTATTGAGTATTTTTACATCAATGTTCATGAGGGAGATTAGTCTGTAATTCTTTCTCTTTGTTGCATCATTGTGTGGTTTGGGTATCAGGGTAACTGTAGCTTCATAAAAAGAGTTTGGCAATATTTTTTCTGTTTCTATTGTGTGGAACAATTTGAGGAGTAATGGTATTAGCTCTTCTGTGAAATTCAGGTATCTGCTCTGAAACCATCTGGCCCTGGGCTTTTTTTGTTTGTTTGTTTGTTTGGGAGATTTTTAATGACTGTTTCTATTCCCTTATGGGTTATAGGTCTATTTAAATTAACCTATTAATTTGGGTATGTGGTACCTATCCAAAAAAAATTGTCCATTTCTTTTAGTTTTTTCAATTTTGTGGAGTACAAGTTTTTGAAGTATGACATGATGATTATCTGGGTTTCTTTATTGTCTGTTGTTATGTCTCCCTTTTTGTTTCTAATTTTGTTAATTTGGATATTCTTTCCCTGCCTTTTGGTTAGTTTGGATAAGGGTTTGTCTATCTTGTTGATTTCCTTGAAGAACCAACTCTTTATTTCATTGATTCTTTGTATTGTTCTCTTTGTTTCTATTTTATTGATTTCAGCCCTCAATTTGATTATTTCCTGCCATCTACTCCTCCTGGGTGAGCATGCTTCTTTTTGCTCTAGAGCTTTCAGGTATGCTCTTAAGTTGCTAGTGTGAGATTTCTCAAAATTCTTTATGTAGACACTTAGTGCTATGAATTTTCTACTTAGCATTGCTTTCATAGTGTCCCATAAGTTTTGGCTGTTGTGTATTCATTTTCATTGAATTCTAGGAAGTCTTTAATTTCTGTATTTCTTCCTTGACCTAGTGGTGATTCAGTTGAGCATTTTTCAGTTTCCATGAGTTTGTAGAGTTTCTGTAATTTGTGTTGTTGAATTCTAACTTTAAGCCATGGTGATCCATTAAGGTACAGGGGGTTATTAGAATTTTTTTTTGTGCCTGCTGAGATTTGCTTTGTGGCTCAATATGTAGTCAATTTTAGAGAAGGCTCTATGAGATGCTGAGAAGGTATACTCTTTTGTGTTTGGGTGAAATGTTCTATAGACGTCTGTTAAATCCATTTCAGTCATAACATGTTAGTTCCCTTATTTCTTTGTTAAGTTTCTGTCTCAGAGACCTGTCCATTGGTGAAAGTGGGGTGTTGAAGTTTCCCACTATTAGTGTGTGGGGTTTGATGTGTGATTTAAGTTTTAGTAATGTTTCTTTTACAAATGTGGTTGCCCTTGTATTTGGGGCATAGATGATCAGAATTGAGACTTCATCCTTTTTTTGGTTTTTCAAGACAGGGTTTCTCTGAGTAGTTTCGGTGCCTGTCCTGGATCTCACTCTGTAGACCAGGCTGGCCTCAAACTCACAGAGATCTACCTGCCTCTGCCTCCCTAGTGCTGGGATTAAAGGAGTGCACCACCACCACCTGGCGATACTTCATCTTGATGGATTTTTCCTGTGATGAGTATGAAATGTCCTTCTCTATCTCTTTTAATTGATTTCAGTTTGAAATCTATTTTGTTAGATATTAGGATAGCTATGCCAGCTTGCTTCTTAGGTCTATTTGATTGAAAAATATTTTCCCAACCCTTTACTCTGAGGCAATGTCAGTCTTTGAAGTTGAGGTGTGTTCTTTGTATGCCACAAAAGGATGAATCCTGTTTTTGTGTCCATTCTGTTAGCCTATGTCTTTTTATAGGTGAATTGAGTCCATTGATATTAAGAGATATTAATGACCAGTGATTGTTAATTCCTGTTATTTTTTGGTTTTGTCAGTGGTAGTGTTTGTGTGTCTCTGTGTTTCCCTTCCTTGAGATCTGCTGGTGTGAGATTATCTATTGCCTGTGTTTTTGTGGGTGCAGCTAACTTCCTTGAGCTAGAGTTTTTCTTCTAATACTTTCTGTAGGGCTGGATAGGTATTGTTTAAATCTGGTTTTGTCATGGAATATTTTGTTTTCTCCATCTATGATGATTCAAAGTTTTGCTAGGTATAGTAGTCTAGGTTGGCATCCATGGTCTCTTAGTGTCTGCAAAATGTCTGTCCAGGACCTTCTGGCTTTTAGAGTCTCTATGGAGAATTTGGGTATAATTCTGGTAAGTCTGCCTTTATATGTTATTTGGTCTATTTCCTTTGCAACTCTTAACATTCTTTTTTTGTGTTCTGTATGTTTAGTGTTTTGATTATTATGTGGCAAGGGGATTTTTTAAAAAAATTTTTCAGTATATTTGGTGTTCTGTAAGCTTCTTGTATCTTCATAGGCATGTCCTTCTTTAGGTTGGGAAACTTTTTTCTGGTTTTGTTGAATATATTTTCTGTGCCTTTGAGTTGGAATTATTCTTCTTCTATCCCTATTATTCTTAGGTTTAGTCTTTTTATGGTGTCCCAGATTTCCTGGATGTTTTGTGTTAAGAATTTGCTGGATTTAACATTTTCTCTGACCAATGAACCTATTTCCTCTATCATATCTTCAATGCCTGAGATTCTTTCTTCTATTTTCTCTTGTATTTGTTGGTTATGCTTGCATCTGTAATTCCTGTCCATTTATGCAGATTTTCCATTTCCAGAATTCCCTCAGTTTGTTTTCTTTGTGTCTATTTCAATTTTCAAGTCTAGAAATGTTTCTGTGACCTATTTGTTTTTTCTTAGCCTTCCTTAAGGGATTTGTTGATTTCTTCCAATTTTTTGTTGGTCTTTTCCTCTTTAAGGGCCTTTATCATCTTCATAAAGTTGTTTTAAGGTCGTTCTCTTCTGCTTCATCTGCACTGGAATATTCAGGTCTTGCTGTTGTAGAACCACCAGGTTCTGGTGGTGCCATATTGCTCTTTATGTTGTTGAATGTAGTCTTACACTTCCATTTAGCCATCTGGACTTGGGATAGTTATAGTTACAGGTGTTGCTCATGATGTCTTTGTTGGATGGGTCTTTTGTTCCTTTATTGTGTGTTTCCTTTATTGTTTTTGGCCTGAATGGCCAAGGGTTCTGGTGATTGGCTGGTTATCAGGTCAAACAGGGTTGTCTCAGCTGAGGTTTGTGGTGGTTTGGGTACCTAGACCCAGCTTTGCTGCTCATAGATTGGTTGGTTTCATGCTCAGTTCATCAGGGGAAGAGTGTGTTCCTTTGGCTCTGGTTTCAGGGCCAAAGTGTGTCTTTCACTGGCTCTGGTTTCAGGGCCAGGGTGTGTTTCTTTGGCTGGCCCTTTACCCCCTACACATATGGCCTCACAAATTCATTTTTCTCTGAGTTTGTAGGTACAAATATAAAAATGGACATCATAATGCTTGAACAGATATTAATATTGTCAAATTTTCTTCTACAGAATAAATACTAGTGTAACTGAATGCAACTGTGTTGGATAAAGATCTTACAAAATACTTTATAATAAGGAGCCCTCAGGATTTTTTTTTCAGTTACTCAAAGACTAATGTAATATGCAAAGGATTTAACAGAATGATTGCACACTAAAAGTTTTACTCCTATATAAAGTGCAAAACTTTGCTACACGACTAAATTTATAGGGTTTCTCTGCAGTATGATTTTTTCTCATGATTTCGAAGACTACTGACACATGCAAAGGCTCTACCACATTGATTGCATTCATAGGGTTTCTCTCCAGTATGTGTTCTTTTATGCATGTGAAGAGTATTGTGATGAACAAAGGCTTTACCACACTGATTACATTCATAGGGTTTCTCTCCAGTATGTGTTCTTTTATGGACTTGAAGAGTACTGTGTTGTGCAAAGGCTTTACCACACAGATTGCATTCATAGGGTTTCTCTCCAGTATGTGTTCTTTTATGCTTTTGAAGATTACAGTGATGAGCAAAGGCTTTACCACATTGATTACATTCATAGGGTTTCTCTCCAGTATGTGTTCTTTTATGCATTTGAAGATGACTATGATGTGCAAAGGCTTTACCACATTGATTACATTCATAGGGTTTCTCTCCAGTATGTGTTCTTTTATGCATGTGAAGAGTACCATGACGTGCAAAGGCTTTACCACATTGGTTACATTCATAGGGTTTCTCTCCAGTATGTGTTGTTTTATGCATGTGAAGAGCACTGTATTGAACAAAGGCTTTACCACACTGATTACATTCATAGGGTTTCTCTCCAGTATGTATTCTTTTATGTCTTTGAAGATTACAGTGATGAGCAAAGGCTTTACCACACTGATTACATTCATAGGGTTTCTCTCCAGTGTGTGTTCTTTTATGCCTTTGAAGATTAGAGTGATGAGCAAAGGCTTTACCACATTGATTACATTCATAGGGTTTCTCTCCAGTATGTGTTCTTTTATGCATTTGAAGTTGCCTGTAATGTGCAAAAGCTTTACCACATTGATTACATTCATAGGGCTTCTCTCCAGTATGTGTTCTTTCATGCCTTTGAAGGTAATTGTGACATACAAAGGCTTTACCACACTGATTACATTCATAGGGTTTCTCTCCAGTATGTGTTCTTTCATGCATTTGAAGAGTATGTTGATGTATAAAGGCTTTACCGCACTGATTACATTCATAGGGTTTCTCTCCAGTATGTGTTCTTTTATGTATTTGGAGATTATTTTCACATACAAAGGCTTTACCACACTGATTACATTCAGAGGGTCTCTCTCCAGTATGTATTCTTTTATGTATTTGGAGATTACCATGATGTGCAAAGGTTTCAACACACTGAGTATATACAGAAGGTTTCTCTCCAGTATGACTTCTTTCATGCCTGTAAGGATAATTGGCACATGTAAAAGTGTTACCACATTCAATATACTGTTGAATCTTTATATCTGTATGAATTAATTTTACCATTTGATCCAATTGTAAAGAGGAATCAGATCTTAAGATTGTATTACTGTATTTACACTCATGTTGTTCCCATTCATTAAGGGTTGTTTTGCATTTTTAAGATACCTATGATGGTAAGATCCTTTATTACATGGTTCACATTTACAGAATCTTTTTCTATATGAGATTTTTCACATACTTGAAGAGAACTGGAAAAACTCAGAGCTTTACCAACTTTAGTGCATTCATAAATTTTCCTATACTGTGAGTCATACTACCTTTGCAAAGTGAACTAGGTACTCATAGGGCTTTTTAGCAGTGTAAGTTTGTTGATATATTAACAATAAAACTAGAAAACCAACTACTTGTATACTTGAATCAAATTCAACATGTATACTCAATGTGGGGACTGCTACATATCTTCTAATTTTTCTGAGAGGTATGTTACATTGTTCCATACGCCTATGTTCATATGTCTTGTCTCCAGAGAGACATATCATATGCCTAGTAAAAGGAGAATAATGAATAAAAGGGTTCCACATTGAATTCATACAGTTTGACTTTCCGTTCCTCATAAGCTTGTGGTATAGGGGTTAATATATCTCCACAACAACTGCCCCTTGACTCTAACTGCCTCTCCTTTCACTCAACTTAGCAGTCACAAGTGTATGAGTTACACTAGCTTTACTATGGACTATTTACTTATTAGAATTTTTTGAAGATATACTTATTACCTCTTCAATGTATATACCTTTTGTAATATGAGTGGTATGAAATTAAATAGATTGACAGTTCTACAGCATAACTCTCATGGTGTTATGATTCAAATGGTGATATCTGTTAAGGCATTGTTTCCTTGTCTTCTTTCTTAAAAGCATGCCTTGCAAAGGCAATTCACCTACCTGAAATTGAGGTATATAGTTTTTTGAGAACTTCATAATCATCGATGCACTTTAAGTTGTGCTTATTTACATGGTTGCTTTTGTGTAAAACTTTCAGGACACATTATAATTTCTTCAGAGGCACATTTGTATCATCTTGCCCATGAAAATTACCTTTCATGTCTTCCAGAACTTTGACAATGTACTTCAATATTACTGTCTTCCCAACTGTATCCTAAAATATAGTACCAGAAAATGTATGTTACTTGAGAGTTTTGCAAAATTTAAGTTATTATCCTCAGTGAAACTTAGTACTATGCCTGATTTATTCAGCTCACTCTTCTTTCTCAATCAAATTACAGAACAGCATCAATAACTAAGAAACAGTTGTCTCATTTTAAAACATGAAGGAAAATTCAGTCTTACCTATGGTAGTAAGGTTCCTGTATGTCTCCAGCATCACATCTTTATAGAGATTCTTCTGGAAAGGATCCAGCAAAGTCCACTCTTCCCAAGTAAAGTTGACATGCACATCATCATAGGTGATTGTATTCTAAAATATCCCATACATGTGTATAACAGAAAGCATGATGCTAACAACAAGGTAAATGTATACTTCCTTGACAGTATAGTCATATAATTCTGGTATTCCCCATACCTATCCCATGACATAGACATTATAATTTTATCAGCAAGTCACTTTAGAAGGAAACTATATGGGAGGTTCACCTCTGTCACTTCTGTACCCTTTGAATGGGATATCACCTTATAAGAGAAATGCCTATTAACAAATGGAGAGATAAGTAAACAGATCAACAGTACAGAGTACACATGACAGAAATTGTATGAACAATTAATTACTAACTACAAAAAGGAAAAATAATATGGGCAAGCTTGGTGTATTGGCTCATGCCTTTAATCACAACACTCAGAAAGCAGAGGCAGGTATATGTGCCTCTGAGTTGCATGCCAGCATAGTCTATGCAATCAGGACAAGGACAGCCAGAAGTACATATTAAGACCCTGTCTCCCATGCAAAAATCAGTCAAATAAACAAAAAAGATAGAAAGAAATCAGAGGTTTTTACTGAAGTTCCTACAAAGAGTTATGCATGCATTTTAGTTCAGTATTCATCTTCCAGAAACCAAAGTATCCAATCTAAACTGTAACATCAATAAGATTTTACTAAAAGGCACTGTGTGTTTAAAATGTTACAAACAGACAGATGAAAACATTAGCAATATAAATGTTGATCATAAATAATCAACACAGGGCAGGAGAGACAGCTCAGTAGTAAAGAGCTCTTGCTAGTCTTGCATATAGGTGGGCTTAATTGCCAGTACTTACATGGAGGATCACAACCATTCATTATTACAAGATGCCCCACCACAGCACTTTCTAGACACGGGGTGCCCTGCAAGGACAGCCATTCTGCTTGTGTTCTCTTCTGTGAAAAACTACTTCAGTGTTACTAGTGCAGAGGATCAACTATCAGGCAGAGCAACAGCCGAGCCCGTGGGGGCCTAGTGGTTAGGAAGTGGATGCGAGTAGCTGTGTTTGTATGCAGTCTTGGCCACTTATTAGCAGTGTGACCTTGGACAAGATGCATAACTGATCAGCGCCCAGTTACCTCATCTGAAAAACTGATAATGTTAGCACCCACCTCTTGAGGGAATGATGAAGAGAAATGAACTAATATTTGTAAAATAATCAGAATCATGCTGGCCCATAGGAGTATGTGTTGCTATTATTGGGATAGTCACCCAAGTGTTGCATGTGCTTACCAGATCCCAGGAAGCAGGAAGTGTTACACATGGGTCACTTAACTTGAAGTTTGTGACAGTCCTAGACAGGCAGAAACAGCTACTATTTCCCCTTATAGATGAAGAAACCAAGTTCAGAGAAACCAACAAACTTGCCCCCAAGCAGCATTCAGCAGAAACAGAGGTAGGATTTGAATTGCATCTAAACAGGTCTGACTGAAGAATCACTGATGTACACCGACCACTCCCAAGTGAGCATCCCTTCCCTAGTCCCCATTTCCCTCCCACCACATGAGGAAGATGTACAGGCTGTGCTGAGATTCCGCTGCTCTCTAGCACTTCCCCATACCAAAGAATGAGTACCCAGGACCATTACTTGGGGGAATGGCTCCTTCAAAATCAAGCCATGGTTCAGTGATGGTGACTTTGACAAGGGCTTGAGCTTGTTCCTAATGCTTAAACAGAGTACTGGACCTTCTTCTACATCAATGACAGGCTCATGAGTGTTATGTGAAGGGCAATAGAAAAAGTGTAAGCCAGAGCTTTCTGAACATCTGGTTTAAGTTTGAGCTGCTGCCTCTTCCTGCATTTTTCTGAGCACACTCATGTTCTGGGCTAATGGAAGCATAGTTTGTTTCAGCCGTGGTTCATATTACATGTCAGCTTGACTTTTTATTTCCAACGGGTGTAATAGGTCAAAAGAACCCCTTCAGGGTGCAAGAGATGGACTGCATAGCTTGAAAATATGAAAAATGGCCATAGGCACCAAAACAGGACAGCCAGCATAATGTCTGCCACAAATGGAACCTGCATTTTTGCAGACCTCTAAATACAAGGTGTTCCTTAGGAAGATTGCATTTGGGGATATTGATGTGTCACCATTATCTTTCTTTTAAGTGGAAGAAGAAGAAATAAAACCCATTGAGTTTTTCCAAGTTCCAAATACAACCCTGAGTATAATGGAAATACATCAGTTCATTGGAATTCTCATCATGACCTTGTATGGTCAGAATTATTACCCTATTTTTCCAAAATCGGCAGGGAGTTCTGTGTGAGATCACACCCAGGGTCCCAACCCAGTTCATCTGGTTCAGATGCACTCAAATTTCAGATACTTTTTGAGGGCACCATGTACTATCCTGAGAGCTGATTTGTGTGTACAAGTGATAAAAGCCCTTCTGATGACAATATTGGGTCACAAAGATACTGAAAATAAAACAAAGAAAGAGCAGGGGAAATAGCAATGTCTATCAAAATGCCATTATTCAACTTCTAGGTTAAATATTATAAATAGTTCTTTAAAATTACTAACCAAGTATGATATATCCACTAGTATACAGTGTCTTAGAAGCTTTGGTCAGTATAGAGAATAACAGAAATAAGAGACTAAGGCAAAATGAGTTATTATTTTTGTGAGGGATGTGTTTATACTTGTAAAACACACACACACACACACACACACACACACACACAATCACTAACTGAAAAGCTATTATTTGATAAGGAGCCCAAACATGCAACTGAGGTATAGATAGATTTTTCCAAAGTCAAGGTATTTCCAAAATACCTGAAAAACCACTTGAGCAATACACTAAAAATGTCCTACTCAAGAAAATTAATAAATATTACTATGCCATCTTAATGAGAACTATATGACGTGTATGATAAAACTGCAGAGTTTTACTGAGCAATGTAAAACAGAATGTGAATAATGAGGACATATAGCATGTTCTTGAACTAGGAAGGTTGAAATATTCTGGGATGACAATTTGTAGGTTTGAAAGAATGCCTAAGAGAATCCTAAAGGGAATTGTAGAGATCCGGCAGAACGGTTGAAGACTTCATCTGGAATAGTAGACAGATGAAAACCTAGACTAGCTCTCCAAAGGAAGAATAATGAATGGTAGTCCGTGTTAAAGATCTCACCATATCATATATCTATAATAATTAAAAGAGAATGGGAGCTGGGCGGTGGTGACGCACGCCTTTAATCCCAGCACTCGGGAGGCAGAGCCAGGCGGATCTCTGTGAGTTCGAGGCTGGACTGGGCTACCAAGTGAGTTCCAGGAAAGGCGCAAAGCTACACAGAGAAACCCTGTCTCGAAACCCCCCCCCCCAAAAAAAAGAGAATGGGAGCCACGCTGATTGATAAAACAAAATTTCCTAGAAATACTAACAGTGATACTTTAAAAAATTAACATTTGAAAAGCAAGAGTTCCAAGTGAGTAGAGAAAAGAAGATATAGTCAATAGATAGAAATGGAAAAACATCAGCTTACACCAGAGACTGGGGAGTGGTAATGAGGGGAATTGACATGACTGATGGACATGAACTTGTTTTGTAACCCACAATGTTGGTTCACTATTTACAAGAAAGATTTTCAGAAAACTGTCTGCTTATGGCTGGAGGTGTCGCTCAGTTGTTTAGAATGCTTGCCTGGCATGCATAAAGCCCTGGGTTCAGTCCCCAGCACCACATAAACTAGGTGTGGTAGCTCATGCCCATTAGAGCATTTTCGGGAGGTAAAGGCTACAAAAATGTAATGACCTCATCATCAGAAAGAGAAGAGGAGACTCCCACTTCTACCACATGGGCCCTGATTTTCTCTCTTTGGAGCCCCTACTATGCTGTCTCTAGTGGTGAGGCCTTAACTCTCCTCAGAGCCCCTCATGTTACATTATCTGTCTATCTGTCCATGGCATTGACTCCTTATGTAAGCGCAACCATCCATATCAGCGTCCCTCTGGAACATTTCAAAGGTATAAGGATCAGAACCTGCATAGGTTCAAGGCCAGCCAGAGAAAAAGGAGGCCCTGACTCAAATAAAACAGGAGCTGGAGAGATTGGTCATCATCTCAGGGCGCTTATTCCACTTACAAAGGGCCTGAGTTTGGTTCCCGGTAACCAGGGCCACTCATAGCCACCCATAACTCCAACTCCTGGTGATCTGACACCATCTGCTCTACACAGAGATGCACATGTCCATACATACAGACACAGACACAGACACACACAGACACACACACACACACACACACACACACACACACACACACAAACTGAAACAGCCAACCAACAATACCAGGCTTCATCATCACAGCTTCAGGCAATGAACTCTCACAGTCTCTTCACTGGGTGTCTACTCTACCAAATATAGATGCCTGCAACAATGCTGAACTGTAACCTTAAGTTTTCTTTCTTGTTTCCAGACCAGTACATGTTGGGTGGTCCTGAAAAGTTTGATTTCTTAATTGGGATGGACAATAACAAACATGGGCCACAGGTAAGTGGTGATATATAGTGTACCCTAATAAACTTGCCTGAGGATCAGAAGACAGAGCCAGCCACTAGATTAGACATAGAGGTCAGGCAGTAGTGGCACACACCCTTAATCCTATCACTTGGGAGGCAAAGATCTGTCTGAATCTCTGTGAGTTCAAGGCCACACTGGAAACAAGCCAGGCAGTGGTGACACACACCTTTAATCCCAGTATTGGGAAGCATATATGCCTTTAATCCTAGAAAGTGACAGCAGGGCAGAGAAAGGTATATAAGACATGAGGAGTTAGGAAAAAGGCAGTTCAGCCAAGACCTTTTTGGGTGAGGACTCAGAGGCTTTCAGTCTGAGCATTCATGGAGACAGGATCAGCTGAGGTGTTGGCAGGATGAGGTTGGCTATGGCTTGCTCTGCTTCTCTGATCTTTCAGCTTTCATGCTAATATCTGGCTCTGGTTTTTTTTTTGTTGTTGTTGTTTTTCTAAAAAACCATCCAAGATTCAAACAACATCTGGTGTCCAACTTGTGGGGCATGGTTCACGAAAAAGCTGCTTGCCTGTGGCCTTGCAGGCCATGGCTCAAGTCCCAGCTGCACTCAGCCAGAACCTCCACCCCATATGGACTCGAGTCCCTAACCCACTGGCTAAGTTTTTGTTGCAGCCTCTCTGCAGCAAACACCATAGGATTTTTTTTAGGTGGGGTTGGGGGATCCAAAAACCATAGGAGTTAGCCACTTTCTCATGTTCCTTCATGCAGACAGCTGGCTCTTTGGCTTCTTCTCTCCTGGTGGGTTGAAGGCTTTCCCGGGATCCCCATCTTGGGCTGCTACCACACTAGGTAGCTGCCTTGAAACCTGCTCAGGCTTCTACTGTTCTACACAGAAGCAGTCAGCCTCACATCTGAATTATCATTGTCAGCAGATTTGGTGAGACAATTGGGATTTCTTAAAGGGAGAAATTAGTTAAAAAAAATTTTTCCCACATTAAAAAATGGGAAACATTTTTACAATGGAGGGAATTTGGCTTCTGTTTGATAATACAATTGACAGTCTGAAAATGAAACAATTAAATGAGAGGATAATTAATATAGATGGGATTTATGTAATGTCAATTATAAATACTATTTAATTATTTTTGTTTTATCATTTAAAAAGGTTATATCTTGGTTAATATAAGTGCCAAGATAAAAGTTTTAGAAAAACTTTTAAAACAAATCATAGAGAAATTCAGTCCCAGACAGAGGAATTTAAAGGTGAATCAATCTCAGCATTGCATTATATGTTACAGACAAACAGCCTAAGGCTTTCAAACAGCCAATTTTAATCTATCCAGTAACCTTACAAGAACTGCCAAATGCTCAAGGCTGTGTAAGAGTTGACTGAACTCCTGTGCAAATGTTAGATTTCCCTATTTGTGAAGCAGATGTTAAACTTGTGGTCAACTTGCAATGGAATTATCCCTCAAGACTGGAGAGATTTGGTTACAGCTGTCTTAGCAGCTGTTCCCCAATTACAATAGAGGACCTAGTGGAAGGATGAGGCTAAGACCATTGAACAATGAAGTAGGACTAGAAATTGAGAAGCTAGACAGACCAAGTTTGAGAGCCAATCACCAATGACCAAGAGGACACTGAAAATACCAATTTTAAAGAAATAAACCCAGTGGAGTGCCATTTATCATAGATTTGGAAAAACATCACAGCAGCAACAGTCATCTATAACTTCTAATGTAGAAAAATGTCTCTTAAATCACCCTTCCATATTACAATGAAGAACAAGGGGAGAATAAGATTTGAGATGCCAGGCATGGAAATAGTAGCAAACACAAAATTTCTTTCAGCATTCTTCATGCCATACATATTGAAGATGAACTCTGTGTTTGGCTACCAGTACAATAAAACTACCAGAATTGCAAGTGAAAATGTATACAATTATCTGGATTGAGACCAGGAGCCAGGTTACTTGACTGAGGAGTGCTGTGGGGTGTTCTGTATGGCAAATGTTTTGCTCTGATTGGTTAGTAAATAAAACACTGATTGGCCAGTAGTCAAGCAAGAGGAAGTATAGGTGGGACAAGGAGGAGAAGAATTCTGGGAAGTGGAAGGCTGAGGAGAGAGACACTGTCAGCTGCCACCATGACAAGCATCATGTGAAGATGCCGGTAAGCCACGAGCCACGTGGCAAGGTATAGATTTATAGAAATGGATTAATTTAAGATATAAGAACAGTTAGCAAGAAGCCTGCTACAGCCATACAATTTGTAAGCAATATAAGTCTCTGTGTTTACTTGGTTGGGTCTGAGCGGCTGTGGGACTGGCGGTAGACAGAGATTTGTCCTGACTGTGGGCCAGACAGGAAAACTCTAGCTACAGAGGAGACATCAACATCAATCACAACAAACCCATGAGAACCCATGATTTGGCAGAACTGTACCTTTGATCCAGACACTGATAGGAAAACACCATGGAAGCATTTTCTCTCTTGGAATACAATACCATTCCCACATGGATTCAAATGCCCAAATTCACTTTTTGGGCTATAAGCACAAACTGAATATGCCAAACATGACTGTAGTGTTTGTGGTCAAATTTCCCAACCTACCCTATTATGGTAAGATGGACATATTTAATAATCACCTGGTATGGAAGGCAGAAAATGATTCATTTCTACCTATTAATGACTGTCTGGAAATTACAGCACTGGGGACACAATATTACAGATTTCCATTGATCATGACTGACCTATTGCCACAACTCTTCACATCTTATGATACTAAAGCCCCACCACCTGAGGAGCTATGCAGATGCCCAGACATTTTGTGCCTGCATGGTGTTCTACAGAACTCAGATTATACCTTAGCACAGTCATCCATATTTTTTACATACATGGACTATATACCACCCTAATTTTTAATGCAAAAGGCCTCAACCCCCATAACAGAATCTCTGGAATGGATACCAAACAATGCAAATAGGAATAGTGTACTGACTAATGTCACTTCTTGTATATGGGGCAAACACTCAATGCAATCACTCAATTCACACTGGACTTGTGAGGGCAAGTCTGTTCAGATTGCCTTGCAGCCCATCAAGAGCTCCAGCTTCTTCTGGACCACCACTATACAAGGTTTAATACATCACCAACAAAACAACAAACTTAACTGATGGAAGAGACAATAGAGTAACCTAACTGACCTTCTGGTCTTTTACATTCTCAGAAGATTTACAACTTGACAACTACATTTACTGACACATTTTTAAGGAAAATGAAACCAAAGGAACAATGGACTCCAATAATTATTGATGATACATTGGAACCCATCTTTATAACAAAGAAAAATCTGCTTGCCAAACAAGGAAGAATTTTTGTAGCTGTGATAAAATGCATATACTCCACAACAATGAAACAACAAACTTCCCAATTCCTCTGGATATACATGCCAGGAACATCACACATTGGTTCCTTCCAGAATATGGAACATTAGTTCCCAGTCTGTTGAAATTCTAGCCTGTACTTATACTGGCTAACAAACTGATTATATCAACCCAAGAGTGGATATGATACATTTTGCAACCAGAGGATGCCCAAGATGGATCCTATGACTCCTTTGTACCAAGGTATCACATTTAAAAAGGCAGACTATAGGCAGAGTGAGCAGATGAGGAGAATTCTGGGAAGAGGAAGGGCTAAGTCAGGAGTCACCAGCCAGACACAGAGGAAGCAAGATGACAAGGCAGAACTGAGAAAAGGTATCAAGCCACGTGGCTAAACATAGATAAGAATTATGGGTTAATTTAAGTGTAAGAGCTAGTCAGTAATAAGCCTGAGCTAATGGCCAAGCGGTTATAATTAATATAAGCCTCTGTGTGCTTACTTGGGGGATGCAAATGGAAGAGATCTCTCCTGACGACCAGCCAGCTGGGACACAAGAAAACTTCTGACTACAGCAGACCACAGAAATTTACATTGGTGGAAAACTGCAGGTATGGATCTTTCCAAACTGGAACCTTGGAAACATACATACCCAGGACCTCCCTATTATTTCCACATGATTCTTCCACTACCACAGCTCAAGAAATGAGACATTGCAGACTTTGTGGCTCATGAGCCCAAACTCAACATATCACATGTAGGAACTCTACACAAAGGACCCCAAATTGATGAGGTATATGTCTTCCCCATAATATGGAAATTCTATGTAATCAAAGAAGGCAACCTAACACCATACGTTATTAATAGAGGAGGATAGCATGAGAACAACATGTTCTTCATAGCCTACTACAAGGCAGAATGTCAATCCCCCTACTTTCCCACCAATGGTTAGAGAGTACCCATGATGATGCCTGACCTTAGCCTGCCTGTAAAACATAATTACACCTAGGATCCAGAAGATCTCACTTACCTTCAACCTCAAATCATGGCTCCCATCTGAAGAACTCTGCCCTGAGCCTGAATTTAGGAAAATACCAGTATTCTCCTACTCCTCAGGAAATAAGTTTGCTGCAAGAAAACCTTTACAATTGATGGTTGCTGGAGCTATGTTGGTTGGCTCCTTACATGGAACTACCATAGCATCTTCTGTTCTTTCAGACATAAATGCAGGTGCAGCAGACATCAGAAATCTTACTGAACAACAAACATTGGCTATTGACACCTTGTCTGATGGACTAGCTACTACTCAAAAACTGATTACAGGTCTTCATCTGGAATTAAGTGTATTAAAGCAATCATTGGTAGATACTAACAGATATAAGCTGAAAAATTGAAGAGACTAGCTGTAGCCCACTAGATCTTGTGGTGATATTTTAATTGTGCTGAAATGTGATTTTATTCATATGTTAATAAATAAAGTTTGCCTGGAGATCAGAGGTCATTAGTGAGCCAGGAACAAAATTCAGCTGGTGGTAGCCCATACTCTTAATCTGATCACATGGCAGGCAGAGTCTCTGTGTGGTCAAGGACACAGCCAAGTGTGGTGACCTTTGAGCCTTTAATCCCAGTACCAACCATAGAGACCAGGAGGTCTGTATAGACAGGCAGTGATAAGGAAGTCATGTGACTGGGCTTAAAGCCAATGAGAAGGCAGAAGAGGAAAGCAATAAAACACAAGACACACAGGAAGACGGTCTCTCTCTCAGGGGAAGGACGACAGCAAGTGGTAAGCTAAAGGTAGTTGTGGCTCTTGCTTTGATCTCTTAGGCTTTAACTCTGTATTTGGCTCTGTGTTTCTTATAGACTGTTTAGAAATTCATCTACAAGATCTCTCAAAATTATCTGCCACAACTTATTCAGAGGAACAAAGAAAAGAATGTATCCAAGCAAGACTTGGATGTTTCAATGAGTACACAGACCTATCTCAGCCCTTTTCTCAGGACTTGGAACAAAAACAGCAATCTGTAAGTCTCTACTGGACCCAAGGCAAACCTCTTGGTCTGAGTATATTTTGCAAAATACATTTACACTTAGTCTATAGAAACAATGCAGTACCAGCTTAGCACACATACCTATTGCCTAGAAAACTTGGGGATGGGCTTGTTGTATCCATTGATTCTTTCCTGCAAACAAGTTAGACTAGTACAGAGGGTATCTAGTACCCAGAGGAACATACCATTTCACTTAGGGCCAACATATTTATGGCCACCCACCCTCTGCTCAGTGAGCACCACCAAATGTCAGAATGGACCCTTTAGGTACTTGCAAACCAACTCACAGACCTTGGCAATGGAGTCTTTATTGCATGCTCCATGAAGCCTTTAACCTCACAGTTAACATCACCATATAACATCACCAGGGATACACTGGATTCTACTTTTTATTCTGCAGAATCTGGTTGTCTGGATATATACAATGCTACTAGAGTTACAGCTCCTTTCTAAGGACAGGTAAACATGTTCAAGTTATCTATCCTAACATTTGAATAGAGACATGTTTTTGACTCAGGTACCTTATATATTAATAAACCAGAAGATGACTTGCTAGGAAAGGCTAGAAAGTCATTAATGATATTTCCACTGTTCTTGCCTTTAACATGCCACAATTATAGTCAATGGATTATGAGATTACTAGGAATATTGAGACTCCAGGAAGACAGATAGATAGAGTCCAATATTTATCAGCTATACTCAAAGCAGACACTATTGCCTATACCCATAAGGTTATCAAGCTTAAAAATGCTCTTTATGTGATGTGACTGTTAGGATATTTAGATTTGACTATACCGCTTCCCTAAAAGGAACTTATTCCACTGGATAGAGGAGAGCCTTTGGCTGTTTGTACACATCATATTGGTCTTTGTAGTATATAAATTCTTTCTGGGCTGGTTTAATAAACTTCATTTTAGGAGAAATTATGACAATGAGCTCAAGACTCCTATCATACCAGAAGGAACAAACCAGCTATGTATGATTCCAGCAGACATATCTGTGCAAATCATGATTTAAAAGAAACTTCTTCAGAAAATGTTTCATCTCCATGATGACACCTCAGGCCAGGAATATTGTATTCCAGATTCTGCCTCGCTACATCATTGGCATTTTTGCCAGAAAGAAGGTCTATATACATTGGTCATAGACCAAAGATGGATGCCACTGGAGACTCACCAGACTTCCTGATGCTTTATATGCATCATTTGCTTTTTTATAATATTAACTTACAAAAAAACTGAGAAACAACACTAGAAGTGAATTATGAAGCCTATGGGACTCTTAGTTGCTCTTTTCACTAATAAAAGAATACCTGGCCCATGGCCATGACCCACATGCTCCTACTTTAAAATGATCAAGTTAGAATAATGCACTACTATGATTTGCTTAACTCAGACTCCTACAGCTCAAACCCTGGCTATGCCCCCATTAACATTTTTGTTTGAAAGTGATTACATTTCCTGTTATTTCTGAATGTGTTTTTCTACTTGATACATAACAAACCTAGAGAAAATACAAATTTGGGAAAATAAGTATATGCAAAAGATCATAGCAATATCCTATGATCTATATTGTTTGGACCATTTTGCTTAATAATTGTATGTTTTAGTGCCTGAGATTTATTTGCCTGCATTTATTTGTCTATTAGTAATTGGAATATTTATTATATGATTTCTCTTTTTCCTGTTGTGGCCTAAATTTGTAAATTGCTGTGAAACTGTTAATATTTCTTTTATGTGGTCCCCATTGGCACTGTGTATGCCTCAAGGATCAGAGAATGGAATGGAATGCGCATAGAAAAAAAAGCCTTTTAGATATGTTAAAAATAGCTTATTCAAGAACCCCACTATACCCAAGGCTGTACTTAATAACCAGAACCCAGTGACATCACTCACTCAAGATAATCAGACATACTCCTAGAATACCATGATGCCCACTGGGCAGTATATAAGCAGAGACCAAGAGCAATGCTCTGCTCTGTACATCTGGAGAGACATCACCTTGATCTGCCCAGCAGCTAGAGCACCTCCTCAAGGATCCTGACCCTTGAATCAGAGACATCTTTTAGAGACTGGACCTGAACTTCAGCTAAGGTGTGTGACACGGATGAGCAGCCTTTGGGAAATAGGTTTAGGATCTCAGTTAGGAATTTAGAGGGTGAACCTTGTGTGATGACCATCAGCATAATAAAATATAATTTTGTTATACTGACTATGCATATCTACCTTCTTGCTCATGAAAGTTAGGATCACTTTCCTATGATTGATGACTAGATGTAAGTCTGCATCAGAATAATGACAGGAAAACTTTTCCAAACCAACATAACTTTTCCAAATGCAACATAACAGATTTTTAAAGAAACAGTGTATGACCCGTATTATACACCTAAAGTAACTTGTTTTACTCCAATTGCTTTGTAAGTCACAAGCACTTTTGAAAACAAATTTATTACTGTTTGTATGTGTATGTTTGTGTGTTTGAGAGTATGTCTTCCATGTGTATACAGGTGACACACAAGAATAGAAGGTATCAGATCCCCTGGACCTGGAGTTACAGGTGATTATGAGCCTCCCAATGTGGGTGTTGGAATCAGGACTCAGGTTATCCTCAAGAAGAATATGTGCTGAGCAACCTACCAAGCCCCATGATGCTTTTTATTCAATAATCTAAAAGTCTTTCACAGACTAACAACAACAAAACCTAAATAAATAAAGTAAATAAACTATCCTTAGGAACATGGTGAATCCATATTAAGATGTAATGGTCAATCAATATTAAGATGTATATGGTCAATTTGCACCACAAATTTAACAGAATCCAAAGACAATGCCCAACAATATATACCAGAAAAGCTGATTCCAAAGCTACATGCAAAGTGGAAACACTCAAAATGCTCAAGGGGATTGTTAAAAAATAGTACACACATGGATAAAATGTGATTTCTATATTTACCACAAAAGCTACCATAATTAAGATTGTGTACCATATTTGTAAAAGAATAAAGGGATGGAGAGAGTAAGCCAAAGAACAAAAGCAGGAAAATATAGTCAACTTTTAATCAAAAGACCAGAGGAAACTCAGCCAGGAAAACTGTGATCTTGACCAATGTTACCCAGCTACCTATGATTCTATGTGTATGGAAATTTAATAAACAGGCTTCACAACTCCCACAAAATTAACTCCAAGTGACCATTAAACTGTTGTGTTTCTTACCCTTTATCTATTGATATTTGCCACACCAACCCCAGTGTCGTCCGTGTGACATAAACAATTATGTCTATAATAGCAGATGGGAGATACGTGTCCCACGGGACTAAGCTCCCTGGAGGTCCCTGGCAGAGTGCCCGCGAAGATGTGCTTCACGGATCATGAGCTCCCTGGGCTATGGGTTCTGTATAACTGCTTTTCTGATAATGTTCTAATTAATCTATGAAGCACAGCCAAAATTAATGAATGCTTGGGTTGTGAACTATGGAGGAAAGGGGAAGCTGGACATGGATCTTAATCAGATATGTCAGAATGAGCTATTTCTTAAAGACCTCAAGCTGCTAGATAAAGAAAGTATAAAGGTTCAGGCACTTCTAGGGAATGAACACTCACCCACTAGGAATCCTTTAGGAATCCCAACTAAAGTGATATATGGTAAAAAAAAAAAAAAAAAAGTTATCTCATAGGAGGCAGATGATGGGCCCCTCTGTTGAGGAAGTTCAGCATGGGAAACTTAAGGACTAGAGCAGAACCCCTTCCCCTTACAGGTGAAAAAGTACAAGAGTCCATATTCCAGCAGATTCAAACCACTTCTGAGTGTGTTGTCTGTCTGTCATTCGCCAAATCCTTGCCTTCCTGACTACCCAAGCCCTGATTCTCCTATGGTTGTGGTACTCCCGGTGGACCAGTCCGTGGCAGATATTTCTTCCAAACAGAAAGGCCCTATGCTCTAGAGACCTCTCTGCAAATGGAGATGATCGTCTCCAGAGCCTACTATGGCTCTACAGGCCCTCATACCCGCTGTGTTTTCATGCAAAACCAGCCCCAATGATGTCCAATCACAAAACAGTATAGAAAAATAATTTAATGTCTGCCTTCTGCCACATGGATTAAGGAACAAGATGCGGCATCTGCCCTATCCACCTGCTCAACACCATGTAAACTTGAGAAACCTCTGCAGCTCAAAAACTTCTTTTGTGCACTGGAACTGAACTTCCCTGAATCACACCATCGTGGCTGGTGGTAGCAGAAAGTTGAAAGCATTCTCATTATATATTGCTGAAGGATGATCCCCATCACCTCCTTACTACCAGTTTCTAAACTATCTAACATTTATAAGACAATTGAAAGTGGAAAGCAATGTTCAAAACTTCTAGAAACCAGATCTTCAGTTTTCCAATCTGTCTTCCCACTGCATACCAAAAGCAGTGCCTGGGCGTGCATACTGGACAGTGATATTACCAGCATCTTAGCCTCCCATGCCAAGGCAACAGAACCTCCTGCTCCCCAGGGAATCCACATTCAGCAAGGCTCAGAAGCCAAGGGCCACTGCCCAAGTCATGACATGGATCAAGAGAAACACAGTCTGTCTCATGGTCCATCCCAGTCCCAGCAGCTCTGACAGCTCAGCAGACTTGTTCCTCCTGGTCTGGGGTCAGTGGTCCCCACACTTACCATGGCATGGCTTGCAGTCTTCCTTAAGGCTCCCTACAGCAGAACAGAAGAGAATCCTACAGAAGAGAATCTTGAAAAGACCCTACCTCCTACTGGTACTCTTGATCGCTAAGTCTTCCCAGAGTTAGGACCACCCAGCTGGGGGTCCAGACATCAGCAGTTACCCCACTGAGTGAGCAGAGATCAAATGACTAAGACAGCATAGGCCATCACAGCTCTGCCCTTCTACCCTAAGGTCACACAGGGACCTAGTCTGGGAAAAGTGTAGTTTAGTAGAATCTTCTATTCTCCCAGAATACTTCCTGTTCCTCTTCCAAGGTACAGGGTCCTTTGTGTGCACATTCCATTACACACTCAATGTCCAATGCAGTCAACCCTTTACTTCATAGCTCAGAGGTCCTACAGCCAAACACAGGTCATATTCAAACAGTAACTGTTGTTAAAGCAAAAAGAAGCCATGGATTAAACAACAATGAAGTGTCTCTGGGAGGACTTGGATGCAGGAAAAGTAGTAGAAATGATATCATTATAATTCTAAAAAATCATGTTAAAAAGTTGAATCAGGCTTTATGGCCATGTGCTCTAGAGACAAGGGATTTGTATTAGGGCATACCAAGTACTACTCACATCATTTCTCTCAGGTTATACATCTTAAACATGGAAAACCTATCATGTTATGCAGGGCCACAGCATTTTATCCAGTTCTATTCTGGTTGAACTAGTGTAACTACAGTAATTTGTTTTCACAAAAGTTCAATTCTTTGTCCAGATTCTTGATTGCCTGGTCTGTAAACCAGATAAATGGCCAGTCAGAACATTTATTGATCATCTAAAACTGATTATCTCACTGCTCATTGCTAATGTCAACTACTGTCAAAGCAGAAAAGCTTTTACCCTCCTTCTTGCCTCCCTTTCTATATGCTATGACTACACTTGCTTTACAGTTGGTCTGTGAACTCATTTCTTACACAGGTCCTTCTTCATCTGTAAGTTCCCAAAAAAAGTCAGAGAAGTTGGAGGACACTTATTCACTGGTCTATTTTTCCTTCTCATAGACCAGTCAAGTCCCAGCCTGGAAGGAGTTGCAGGACTGTCTTCTCAGCCCTGGACAGTAGAGGAAGGATTAAATGTTCAAAGCAATTCTCAATTACATAGTGTGAGGCAAGCCTGAGCTACAGGAGACAT
Source organism: Peromyscus eremicus (assembly GCF_949786415.1). Classification (NCBI taxonomy): domain Eukaryota; kingdom Metazoa; phylum Chordata; class Mammalia; order Rodentia; family Cricetidae; genus Peromyscus; species Peromyscus eremicus. Next base: position 118,210,078 of record NC_081422.1, read on the forward strand.
TGATCTAAACCAGTGGTTCTCAACCTTCCTAATGCTATGACCCTTTAATACAGTTCCTCACATTGTGGTGACCACCCCCAACTGTAAAATTATTTTCATTGCTACTTCATAACTGTAACTTGCTACTGTTATGAATTGTAATATAAATATCTATGTTTTCCAATGGTCTTAGGCCATTCCTTTGGTAGGTTCATTTGATCCCTCAAAGGAAGCCTCAACCCCCTCGGTTGAGAACCACTGCTCTAAACTTATACATATAAATAAATAAATAGCACTTTAAGAAAAAAAACAGAATGGAATTCTTAATGCCTGGGAAACACTGGGAAATAAAAACAAACAGAGATTAGATCAGTAATGCATTTAAAGAAAATGAAATTTTAAAAATGAAACCAGTAACTGACTTTTTAAAATGATAAAAATAATTGGAAAAACACTTAGCTATACTGACTTTGAAAAAGACTAGGCACTTTCCTGGTAGAGAAAATGCCATTAATAAGACATTGGATGACTTTGTCCCATGTGAAATGTTAGCTGTTGAGTGCTATAAGCTGACACATGGAGTTATAGCTGATGTCCTGTGTCTCAAACCTCTGAGCTGACTTAACTGTGTCAACCAGGATTGCATATATCTGCATAGGAGAGTTTCCTAACTCAGTAGTTCAAGGTACCCTCCCTAAATTGTACACCCACCAATTCTGCCTGTCTTCATGTACATGGAAGCAATTAATACAAAGACTTAAATTACATAGAAAGTCACTCACCCTGCTCCTGCAGGTCTGCCTTTATGATGGAGACCCCTGCAGCTCACTGCCTTAAACTTTTGTCCGTGATCTAGTTACTGTCTAGTCTGTTTATCCCTGCAGTGTACACAATACATTGTTCTTCCTCTTCTGGACTGAAGGGAGAAGCCATGCTCCACATGAAAATCCTTTCCGTTACTGCAATGGACAGTCTACTATGTGACTCAAATTGGTAATTTTAGAATTCTGTGGTGCTACAGATCTGTAATGCCAGAATTTAGGATGTCTAGTCAGAGCAAGGGCAATGCCCTGTGGGTTTACAGACAGGTTTCAAGTCCACCTCAATTTACATAGGAGACCTTGACTCAAAACCACTTTTCAAAACGACTGGAGATGCAGCTGTTCTAGAATTAATATATCTTCTTGGCACACCAGGATTTAATGTTGGTTGTGGGCCTTTTGGCTGGTTGTAAATCAGACTTGTCTCCATTGTTATGGAAATTGTATCTTAAAGGCCAGTTAAACCTGGTGAACAAACATTTACATCTTATCATACTAATCTCTAACAGGCATGATTAGGACACCTCTTATCTTTGGGGTATTTGGGAGGCAGCATTCCCTTATCTTAATTCTACTTTTTGACTTAATGTCTCCTAAGAATTGGTAAATCTTTATAGTATCAATTTTATTATCATCAATTCTACTCTTCCACATCACAGTCTAGCAGTGGAGTGGAAGATACTGTTTACAAGCTCCACAGAATTAATTCCAGACAGATCCTAAACCTAAATTTTAAAAGTGCAGAACTTCTGGAAGATACTAGAGAGACTAGGACTCTCCGAGTTTGGCAAATCTGCCTTCCATAGTGACACTACAAGCACCACAGGTGCCAGCATTTCACAGTGATGTCAACAACAAGGCTATTTCTAAGCACAGTCCCGTTCCGGTGCAGACGCAGTCCGTGAAGTGAAGTTACTCAGAGGCTGCCAGCCAGTCCCTGGGATAGACCATGCAGCAACACTCAGGACTACTCAAGACCATGCAGGAACATGCTAAATTCTGCATAGCCACTGGCTCCCACCCAGGCAGGGGAGGACCCAACACACCGGCTCCCATAGCTCAGCCAGCTGCTCCACCCAGTCTGGGGACAGCAATCCCTCATTCACCATGGCCAGCCACTCGTTCCAGTCTGGGAACAGCAGCCGCTCACTCACCATGGTGTGGCTGCCAAGCTTGCCCACACTCTCCCCACAGGGAAGTCCGAGACGCAGCAGCTGAGACGACTTCCGTCTCCCTCGGCAGAGAAGTTGAGCCTGGAGCCCGGAAGAACCCGCCCATCCGACTGGCACGTCCACAGGAGGCTCTGATTGGCTAGTGAGGTATGAATGACAGGACCCAGTAAGGTGAAAGAACACACTGCAGGAGTTTCCCCCTGGCTTCCACCCATAGCACAGACCTATCTCAAATTGGCTGGAGATCTGTACCAAATTCAACAAGTCTCTGGCTAATGTAAACCAATGGATACAATTTTAAAAAGAAGTATACAAATTCAGAAGGAGGCTAATCAGACAATGTTGCACAAAGGGAACACAGGGTAACTCAAGAACTTTGTTATTAAGGTCCATAAAGGTGCTGGGACTGATAACCACAGCCCAATGAGTGGAAAGAGTGGGGTTCTCAGGACCTGAAGCACCCCCTTCCCAATGCCCTGGCCCTAGACCTTTATCAGCTCTCCCAAGCATATTCCTGGTTTTAGAGAAGGAACTGTTTTGCATCAGGGCCTTAGAGAAAGCTCCTGAGGCCTAGGCAAGTTGCCAAACTTGGAGAGGCCTAGTTTCTCAAGTGTCTTCTAGAAGTTCTGCACTTCCAATTTGACATTTAGGTGTAAGATCCATTTGGAGTTAATTTTGTGAAAATTGTAAAGGGCATCTCATATGTTTAGTAGACTCTACTACTAAGCTGTGATGTAGAAGAATAGAATTGGTGATATAAAAGATTTACCAATGTAAGTCACACAATGGAGAATTTAGCTAAGGGAGGGCTGCTTCTAAAATACCCCAAAGATAAGCCATATGTTAACCATGCCTGTTAGAAATTAGGATGCTAGGATGTAAATGTTTGTTCACCTTTTATGAATACTGTTATTAGTCATACATCTGTGGTTAAAACAGCTAATGGGATGTTCATCCATGGAGAGGATAGAGAGATCCTCTGTGTATAGATATCTCTATAGTAATCTGGAACATCATAGTGTTAAGAGGGATTTCTTAGTTGTGTTGTACTGTGTATACATCAATTCAATGATGTTTTGTCATGTATTTTCTATTTCTTTGTATTGCCTACATACATCCATTAAAAACCAAAAGCATGGTTATAGTAGTGATGCCATGTATTATGTGAAGACTGCCTTGTGTTTTCTCTATGGTTTAGTTTAACAAAATGTACCTAGAAAATATTAATTTATTACATTATCTTATTCACAGTTTTATTCATGTTTCTTTTACTTAATTTTTGTTGCTCAGAACTATCTTAAGACAAACAGTTGGTACCTTCCTATGATCAACTGTCTGCTTACAAAGATTGACCACCACAGAGTTTGCTGACTATTGATATTCCGTCATAGAAGGAAGTTTCCCTTCCTTCTGAGTATACAGCCTCTTTCTCAGCCAACTGTAAGCAATTCAGCCCTAATGACACATGGTCCTGTGGTTTGTGGGAGGAGCTAGAGTATATAGCCTCAGAAAGACTTAGATGGAGTTGGATTCTGCATATGCACCTATTGGAAAGCCGTCTTTAAAGGTGGGAATTTACCTTGAGCTCTCAGGCTTACTTCCTATGTACACTGAGAAGTGTAATACAATGCTAGAGTACATGGGAAGTGGAAGAGTAGAGAGAAGGTAAGCTCTACATATGCAGCTATGGGAGAGCCATTGTATATAGTAAGTGGAGACTTTCCTGTATGGCTGTTTTTGAGTATCTATCTTAGAGTTTCTATTGCTGTGAAGGGACACCGTAACTATGGCAACTCTCACAAAGAAAAACATTTCACAGAGGCTGGCTTACAGGTTCGGAGGGTTTGGTCCATTATCATCATGGCAGGAAGCGTGGTGGCCTGCAGGTAAACACAGTGCTGGAGAAAGAGCTAAGAATTCTACATCCAGATCAGCAGGCAGAAGAAAGTAACTGTAACACTTTTCTTCCAACAAGGCAACACCTCCTAATAGTGCCACTTCCTATAGGACTATGGGAGCCATTTTGATTCAAACCACCAAAGTATCCAAACTCCTGTAAGTATCTCTTCAACCATGTTCAGTAAGTAAGCTCCATAAACTCACTAGTTCCCCAGGGTAGATTTTGCTGAAAGTCCACCAAAGACATTGGGACAGACATTGTCTATCCCAATGGGATGGGATAGACATTGCTTCATTCCCCTCCACAGAGGTGAAAATTCCCACAATAGATCATAAATATATTTGTTAATGTTCCTATGCCTCATGGTATTATAAAAAGGAACAAGTGCATAAAAGAACATATTGGAAGAATGTAAATATGGAAATGGCCTTAGTAAAGAAAGACATAGATATATAAAGATAATGTTTGGATGGCTCCAGAATAAAAAAGTTACGAATGTCTGAGAAAGTTGTTAAGGTACATAAAGGATGAGATTTAGGAATCATATATTGTGTTAAAGTTGGCAAGATCAGATATCTACTATTTCAAGGACTGACTAAAATTTATATCAAACAAAAGTTTATTGAGTTATGTCTGACTATTGAAATATTATACAGTAGTTAAAAATAATGAGCTGGTGTGAAACTGATCTTCTAGGTGTTTAATAATCATTCTTGGAAGCTATTCTAATGTGGTTAGAGGGGCTAAAAGGGAGAATATTTCTCCCCTTTGTAACCAGATGAATCTCTCCTGCCCACCTGTTCCCGAATAACCATTCAGAAGCTTATATTAATTATAAATGTTTGGCCATTAGCTCAGGATTATTATTAGCTAGCTCTTACATGTTGTTCAGAATCTTAAATGGTCTTATAATTTAAAAAACCCAGTACCAGATATTGGGGTAAAAGCTGAAAGATTAGAGAAGCAGAGCAAGCCACAGCCAACCTCACCTCACCAACTCCTCAGCTGATCCTGTTTCCACAAATACTCAGGCTGAAAGCCTCTGAGTCTTCACCTGAAAAGCCTCAGCCAAAAAGAGCCTCGGTTCTGGTTTCCTCATGCCTTACATACCTTTCTTTGCCCTGACATATTACTTCCTGGGGTTAAAAGTATGTGTGCTTCCCAAGCAAAGGCATGAGATCTCAAGTGCTGGGATTAAAGGTATGTGCCACCACTGTGTGACCTCTATGTCTAATCTAGTTGCTGGCTCTGTTCTCTGATCCTCAGGCAAGCTTTATTAGAGTATACAATATATCACCACATTTCCTGTTTTTTTTTTGTCTAAAATAATAAAAGAAGGTTATAACTAATATAAGAAAAACTATATACAATAAGTACAATAATATACAATATATACAATATATACAGTCAAGAATTATATTAACAATGTTCAGTCCATTAGCATTTTACAGATCCAGAGAAAATGTTCCACTATCATCTTATTTTGGTGAGTCCAAAGTGTTGAACCCAATCCACTTTTTATCCTAATTTGTGTTACCAACAAAAAACTATATTTTAATGTCTTTCAAACTTATACACTTTTCACCTCTTTAGTGAGTTTCTTTTCTGAATTTGTTAGCAAGGAAAACTGTAACTTTAATTATCTAATCTTCAACTCCATCAGAAACCCAAGAAGAAAATAATATTACCTAAGTAAGCAGGAAGTGCAAACAAGCGACTTCCAAAAAATGTGAGAAATGGCAGAAACAACTGGATACCTGGACAGTCACCCAAGATTTCTCCACAACATTGGGGCTTCCATCTTTGGCATACAGGCATAGCATATCTGACAGACTTATCTGTGAAGCAGGATTTTTGGAGCAAATACCTCTACAGTCTTCCTACCTTGTCTTGGCAAGGTTCGGCAATTCTTTCTTTTGTGTCTTCCTTGTCCATCTTGAGCATCATACTGTCAGCCGTTGAGGCAAGGGCATTTTCTTGCCCAGTAGCTAACTTTTCCCACAAAGAAAGTAAACTCCATATAGAGGTTCTTCAGTGCTCATCATCTTCTCTGAAGTAGATTGGTACTGCCAGGAGCAGACATGTCTCATTGTCATTAAAAAAAAAAATCTATGTTATTAAAACATTTTAAATGCCATATTCTGTAAATCTCTGAAGTGTTTGAAGACGATCTGTTGCCCCAGCCAGCAGGGCTTCAATGGGTTCTTGACCACCCTAAGGACAGAATGATAGGGACAGGAGACACAAAGGAAATACACCAAGGTGAGATTCTGATCAAGGTGTAACTTTATTTTTCTCCAGGAGGGTTTATATAGTTCCTGCAGGGTGGGGGGAGCAAGAAGCTGTTATCTGCATAGGGTGGGGCAAGGTAACAGGATGTTTGTGTAGGATGTTTACAGGGTGAAAAGTCAAGGACTCTACTCAATGTCCTGTTGCTAGGCAACCTGACTGTAAGATGATCTAGTTCCCTGTCTTACCGGGGGTCTGTATTTTTCCACTAACTAGAGGTTCTGTCCTTATCCCTGACAATCTGTCTATCTAAAATATATTTCTGCTTGACCTTGAGAACATACATAATATGGCTACAAGTTTGATTGTAATGACTAACTACTAACCTGCATTTCTTTATTATCCTAAATAGTTGGTAATAACTTTCAAGGAATAGAAAACTGCATTACATTGTTAAATGAGCTGAGTAGGTACAATATCTTAAACAAGAGTAGGAATATATGTACAGTATGTTCTAACAAAAATAATCTCAAATTTGTATCAATATACAAAATTTGTATACAATATACAAAAATCCAATCCAAAAAATTCCAATCCAATATAAAAATATTTAAAACTACTAGTTGTTTTTTAAAAGCAGCTTCAATAATCTATCCTTTTATCTTATCATATCAATATCCTCCCTTTTTTTGTTTTTAGAGTAGATTCAATTATCTACCCTTTATCCTATCATTTCTATATTATTTTTCAGAGTAGATTCAATAATCTACCTTTTATCTTATCATTTCTATATAATATATTTCTATATCATATTCCCCTTTCTTCTTTTAGAAAGAGATTGACAAGGACCAATAACAATTTTAACCAACCCCTAAACAAAGACAAATATCCATAATCCATTTTTTGGGGGATGTGGGCATAGTTTTCTAGGTTACTTCCTGCTGATTGGGGGCACTAGTAGTCTTATGGGGACACAAAGAAAATTTAGGATTATGGTCTAGTCCTGATTGGAGTACTCTGTGAGGCTGTATCACTTCAGCTAGTCATCTCAATATTGTCCTGAGCAGTTTGTAGTCAAAAGCTGATCTTTAGGTGGTGTTTGTCAGTTTAGTGGTATTATCATTGTCCTGACGTAGTTATCATCATAGGACCCCATCATCTTTTTGGAGACTTCAAAGTCACTGTAAGGCATGGTCATGGTTCACCACAGAAAACTGATAGAAACTCAAACCTGAAATGATGTACAGGAAGCTAGATGAAGCCTTTTTTTCTAGGATTAGTTGGTATTCTATATGACCATTAACATCATGACAAAAGTTTAAAATATATATATATTAATCTTATAAATTTTGATATAAAATTTATACCTTAAGAAAGGTTCTAAAGAGTCAAAATAAAAACCAAAGGATCATGAGATTAATAGCAATACAATAGTCCCTTAATTTTGGTTTTACTTCTGTTCCATATCAGGTGGCTTTTCTGACATGAAACAGATTTTGGATTTTCCTTTTAACAAGCATGCTTGGGTTTAGAGAAGGAGGGAGCCACGCTCCAAATCCAAAGCCAGCTTTAATTTTTAATTGAATTGGGACTACATAAAGACAATTTGTATTATGTGTCTGTAGAAAACAGCAGGAACAAACATTTATGGAGACTTATGAAATTTTATCCTGTTAGATATGTGATATACTGATAGGTCAATTTACTCTTTTTCTTGGGACATTTTTTTCTGAATGATTTGTCCATTTTCTTTAGATGTCTCATTTGTTCAGTGTTCTTCAGATTTCTTAGCCTTCATTTTCCTGAAAGACAAAAACAAAACTCTTCCCCAAGCCTAACTTTAGGGAGGTTCCCTTTTGGCAAGTTATATCTGATCAAATAAAAGCTTTTGTTAGTCTAAGTTAATTTAAATTGAATGGCCATGCTGGTTGATGAACTATTACCTCTTCTAATTAAGAGGTCTCTCTTGTTCAAATTAAACCTTTATCAATTTTGATGGTATCTATAACATTTCTTCTCCCATGGAAAACAAAACCTCATCCCTAATATAACACATATCCTGGTTTCCATTCTGAGGTCAGTATATCTTTAAAGAATACAGGCTGATTCAATTCTGCAGTTTTTTCTATTATCCAACATCTCTCCACAGCTGTTCTTTCTTTCTCATTAGCCTTGAGAAAATTCAAAGTTAGTAAAGCATTATGTAATATATTTCTAGGGGTTTATGTTACCCCTTTCTGTTTATTTAGTATATCCTTTAGAATTCAATTTGATCTTTCTGTGACAGCTTGGCCTGTAGGATTGTGTGGTATACCTGTAATATGCTTTATAATTTTAATAAGCAAAAAATCTGTTTCATTTTATCAGAGACACATGCTGGAGCATTGTCAGTTTTAATTTTTACAGGTATACCCATGATGGCCATAAATTTTAGCAAATGTGTGATTACAGAATCAGCCTTTTTGGAACTCAAAGCAGTTTCCTATTGAAATCCTGAATCGATATCAATGGTGTGGTGTACATATTTCAATTTTCCAAATTCTACAAAATGAAACACATCCATCCGCCAGATTTCCATTCCTCTGAGAACCCTTTGGGTTACATCCTGCTGGTAGTGGAGTTTAATCATATAAAGAACAAGTAGAACATTTCTGTATAATTTCCTTAGCTTGTTGGCAGGTTATGGAAAAATCATTTTTAAACCCTTACTATTGACATGATTTTTTTATGAAATTTATGAAATTCTGAGGACTCCAGCACATTTCCTATCAATAGTTTATCAGTCTCGTCATTACCTTGTGCTTGAGGGCCTAGCAGACCCATACGGGATCAGATGTGAGTTATATATAAGGAATGATTCCTATTCCTGATTATTTCTTGTAACTAAATAAATAATAAAATTAATTCTGACTCATCAGGGATAAATTCAGCAGTTTCAATGTGTAAGACCATTCTTTCAGCATACTGAGAGTCAGTAACTATGTTGAGATTTTCCAAAAAATCCATTAATACCATCAGAATGGCATATAATTCCAATTTTTGGACAGAATTATAAGGACTTTGAACCACCTTACTTAAATTTTCTGACTTGTAACCTGCCTTTTCTTGTTTGTTTGCATCTGTACAAAATGTAGGGGCTCCAGATATTTGTGTTTCCCATACAATATGAGGCAGGATCCAATTAGCTCTCTTTATAAGTTTAATTCTATCACTTTTGGAATATTTGTTGTTAACCTCTCCCCAAAAATTACTTCAAACTCTTTGCCAAGGTTCACTTTCTGCCCATAATTTGTCAATTTCATCATTAGTTAAAGGTTACTACAATTTCTGCTGGGTCTATTCCCGCTAATTGATAAAGTCTCAATTTTCCTTTTAAAATCAACTCAGAGATCTTTTCCACATAAGTTTTTAATTTTTTACTCTGTTATTTGGTAGAAATATCCATTCTAATATAATACCTTCTCTCTGCATTAAAATTCCTGTAGGAGAATGCTTAGGGTAAAAAAAACCAAAATACAATCAAGCTTTGGATCAAAACAATTCACATATGCATCCTGTATTTTCTTTTCCAGCAAAGCCAATTCTCTCTCAGCTTCAGCTGATAATTCTTTGGTACTATTTTTTTTTGTTTTTTGATACAGGGTTTCTCTTTGTAGCTTTGTGCCTTTCCTGGAACTCACTCTGTAGCCCAGGCGGGCCTCAAACTCACAGAGATCCACCTGCCTCTGCCTCCTGAGTGCTGGAATTAAAGGCATGCACCACCACCACCTGGCTTCTTTGGTACTATTTAATTCCTTGTCACCCTCTAAGGTTTTGAACAAATTACTCAGTTCATCATTTTTTTACCCCAATAATAGGTAGATTGGAAATGTTTCCTAATAATCTTCAAAAACCATTAAGAATCCATAATCGATCTCTCCTAATTTGCACCTTTTGATGTCTAATTTTTTGTAGATCTATTTTATATCCTAAATAATTAATACAATCTCCTCTTTGTATCTTTTCAAGAGCAATTTGTAATCCCCAACAAGGCAAAATTTTCTTTATTCTTCAAACATTCTTTCTAAAATATTTATATTCGAATCAGCTAGTAAAATGTCCATGTAATGGTAAACTATAGATTGAGGAAACAATTTATGTATCACTTCCAATGGCTGTCATACAAAATATTGGCACAGGTTTGAGCTATTTAACATTCCCTGTGGAAGAACCTTCCATTGATATCTCTTAACAGGCTGATAATTATTATAAGTAGGCACTATGAAGGCAACCTTTTCTCTGTCTTTTTCTTGTAAGTGTATTAGAAGAATCAGTCTTTTAAATTGATAACTATAAGAGGCTATCCTTTAGGTAACAGAGTAAAGAGGCCATTGGCTGAAATATCTTGTTAATAGCTCTTAGATCTGTTACCATTCTCCACTTACCAGATTTCTTTTTAATAACAAATACAGGAGAATTCCAAGGGCTGGTTGATTCTTCAATATGCTGAGCATTTAACTGCTCTTGTACTAGCATTTCTAAGGCCTGTAGTTTCTCTGTTGTTAAATGCCATTGCTGAACCCATACAGGCTTGTCTGTTAACCATTTTAAAGGTAGGACTGTTGGTGTCTTTTAAAGATCAGCAGCTGTTGTGCCCTATTCTTTTACAATCTCGATGGTCAGTGACTGTTCTTTATAATACCTTCTAACGTTTTTCTCAGAAACATATGTCAGTTTATGGTTTGTTTCTGAGATTGGAAGAATGTTAATCTGGGTATTCTATTGTAACAAATCATGTCCCTATAAATTCATAGCTATATTAGCCACATATGGCTTTAATTTTCCTCTCTGCTTTTCTGACCCTACACATTCAACCCATCTCACACTTTGTTTCACTTGAGATAATGTTCCAATCCCTAACAGCTGAACATTTACCTCCTGAAGAGGCCAATTTGGATGCCAAGATTCTGGTGCAATTATTGTTACATCTGTACCACTGTCTACAAGACCCTCAATGAGAACATCATTTATTCATATTTTTATTTTGGTCTTTGTTCATTTATAGAAGTTTGCCAAAAAATCCACTTTATGGTTTCTCCTGAATTTTTTGATCTCTCTTCTATAGCTGTTCTATCATCCTGAGCAGTATGGTATTTTACAATAGGCATTTGGTTCTTTAATTTCTCTGGGAAGGGGTTTCTTCCATGACCACAGTAAAGGACTAAACTAAATTTGTCATGGGGGCCTGTGAGAGGCCCCTCAGGGAGTTTCCCAATGGCAAAGGCAAAGAATTATCTTGTCTGGCCCTTGTTGATCTATATTCATTAGTCCAATGTTTGCCTTTGCCATACCTTCAGTATAATCAAGAAGGGAGGGGTGTTCTGTTGGGATTACTCCTTGAGAAAACATTATTTCTAGGAATGCCCTGTTTACAGTCCCTTTTTAGGTAACCTTGTTTACTGAAATTAAAACATCTTACATTACTATTTTTCTTCAAACCTCTGGAAATCACCTCTCCTATCCAAGTATCATCATGGTCATGAGATTCAATATTAATTGTATCTCAGATTCATTCCTCCAAGGGTGATGATCTTGCCTTTAATGGCCTAATTATCCTTTTTGCATTGTGTGTTAGCATTCTGAATTTGGTATTTACTTCTGAAGTCAGTCTTTGTAAGAAATCAGTGAAAGTTTCTTTTAGGCCTAATATAACTTTTGTTAATGACTCAGTTTTCTTTCTTATTTCTTCAATTCTGTCCCAAGCATTCCAGGCTGCCATTCAGCATAAAGCCAGGGTGTGGTCATCATATAGAGATTACTTTTCTACATTAGCATAATCTTCCTCTCTAAGAAGTTGATCTTAGGAGATTTCCATGCCTCTGACTCTATTTTGTTGTTCAATGGTCTTAGCCTCATCCTTCTACCAGGTCCTCCATTGGGGACCAGCTTCTAGGACAGCTGTAACCAAATCTCTCCAGTCTTGAGGGATAATTGTATTACAAGTTACCCATGAGTTTAACATCTGCTTCACAAATAGAGAATGCATACCATATGACACTATAGCTTCTTTGAATCTCCTCAAATCTAGCATTTGTATAGGAGTCTAGTCAGCTCTTACACAGCCTTGAGCATTTTACAGTTCCTGTAAGGTTATTGAATAGATTAAGGTTGGCTGTTTGAAAGACTTAGGCTGTTTGTCTTATAATGCAATATTGAGATTAGTTCACCTTTAAATTCTTCTGTCTGGGTTTACACTCTCACCAGATATAAGTCTGCATGAGATATTATTTAGACAACCAATCTCACTAATATTTTCTTCTTCACAAAAAGATGTTACCCAGATGTGAAACATCAGACCTTGGCTCACTGAGCACCTTTCCACAGCCAAGGAAGACAGGTCTATGATTGTTTTAACCCCAAATTAAATGATGGCTAAATACCTCTTCTCTCCCACATGGGAAGGGCATCATGCTGACTTTTGGCTGATGGAACGGCTATGGAAGGGTGTGAAAGCTGATTTTGGGTTCATCACACTGGAGACCAACCATAGAGGTCAGAGAGAAACATGCAGTAGATAGGGGCTATTGTGAGCCCATTAAGAATGCCTTGTAGACTTTGGACATTTTAGTCCTTTCCAGACAACAGTAAAGAAATTCTTTTCCTGACTATATTTAAGACTATATTTGGACTTTATGAGAATCCCTCTGGAAGGGTGTGCTAACACTGCCACCTGATACTCCAAATTCAGCTAGAAGAAGCCAGATCAGTCATTGCCCCAATCCCATAATGACAGTTAGGGTTACCTCTTCAGAGGGAGGTACGTTAAGAACTGGGGGTAGAAATCAACTAGACAGTTTAGGGTGAAAAGACCCCAAAGAAAAGTAACCAGTTGCTTTCTTGACTAAAAGCCAGAAGTGTCACTGGGACTCTTAGTAGTTTAATCCTTGCTAGAGGCCAAAGATGCCAAAAGTGTTTTAGGACCTCTGATCTCTGATGCTAAGTGATTCTGGGGGCCTTAAGAAGGAGGAAAGTTAAAAGTAGAAAAGAAGACTCATTAAGTGAAAAAGGTCCTTGGTCAAAAGAATAGAATCTCTGTCCTGGGTACAGACCTAACATTTCAATGGGACAGGTCAGTCTCCTGGCCAAGGAACCTGGTCTGTGGAACTCAAGAAATAGCCACTCAGTACATTTATAGATCACCTGTAATTAACTGATTGCACATTGGTAATCCCAACTGTGGTCAAAACTGATAAACTTTCAAGCTCCTTTCTGCCCCTCCCTTTCTGTACTGTGACCATAACCGCTTATAATGTGTGAATAATGAATTCCCATTCTTATATAAGCACCTCTTCATTGTCACTCCCCAATAAATGTCTTGGCTGCATTAGGACACTCATTCCTCTGTCTCATTTTTCTTCTCACTGACCAGTCAAGGCCCAGCCAGGAATTACTGACACATTTGGGCTTGGAGGCAGGAAAGAGATGGTGGAAATGATGTACTTATAATCCCCCAAAATTATGTTAAAAAGTTTAAATAGGCTTTATGGTCATGTGCTCCAGAGACTAGGGATTTGTATGAGAGCATACCAGAGATTATTCACACATTTTCTCTCAAGCTGAACATCTCAAACCTGGAAAATAATAGTACCATTAGGCAGGACCACACTATTTTATCCAGATTTTCTATTTTGGTTGAGCCAGAGTAACTACAGTAATTTGCTTTCATGAAAGTTCAATTCTTTATCCAGATTCTTGATTGCCTAGTTTCTTGCCAGTCATGACATTTATCAATTATCTAAGATTGATTACTTCAGTACTCGTAGCTAATGTCAACTACTGTCACAGCAGGAAAGCTTTCACTCTCCTTCTTGCCCCTCCCTTTCTGTGCTGTGACTACTATACCTGCTTGACAGTAAACTTGGTCAGTAAACTCAATTCTTGCACAGGTCCCACTTCATTTGTTAATCCCCAATAAAAGCCAGAGAGACTGGAAAACTCTGGTCTATTTTTCCTTCTCACTGACCAGTCAAGGTCCAGCCTGGGAGGAGTTGCAGGATTGTTTTCCCAGCACTGGGTAGCATAGCCAGGATTAGGTGTTCAAAGCAATTGTCAATTACATAGTGGGAGACAAGCCTGAACTGTTCTAAACAGAAATAAATAATCAACAGCACCTGAGAAAAATGGAAAGAAATTCTTAATGACTGGGAAACATTGGAGAATAAAACAAATAAGTAAGTAAAGCAGTGATTCATTTAAAGAAAATCAAATTAATAAGTAAAACCAATAATTGACTTTTCAAAAAGATAAATATAATTGAAAAAACACATAGCTATCCTTACTGTGAAAAAGAGCAGGCCTGGTAGAGGGAATGGCATTAATAAGATACTGTTTGACCTTGCTCTTATGTGCAATGTTAGCTGCTGAGAACTGTAACCTGACACAGACAGCTACAGCCAATGAATGGTCTGTGTCTCAACTCTCTGAGCTGACTTAACTATACCAACCATGATTGCACATATCTGCAAAGGAGAAACCCCTAGTTGAAAATTCAATATTCATTGCCTCAAGATAACCTCCCCAAATTGTACACTCACAAATATGGCCTGCCTTCATTCACATGACATGAATTAATATATGCTAGAAAATTATGAAATCACTAATCCTGCTGCAATCAGGTCCTTTTTCATAATGGTGACTTCAGCATCTGATTATCTACCTTGTTTCCCTCTGCAGTATATACAATAAACCATTTCTCCTATTCTGGTCTGAAGGTAGAAGCCATGGTTCACATGCAAATCCTTTTCCTATGACTGCAATAGACAGTCAACTATATGGCTCAAATGGGTAATTTTAAAACCCTGAGGTTGTTTGGCCCTTTAATTTAAGAATTTAATTGATTTAATCAAGAGGACAGTAAGGTCATTGCTCTGGGGAGCAACACGGTGGAATTAAGGCCACCTGAGTCAACATAAGAGAGCTTGTCTCAGAGACATTTTCTAAAAAGGCTGGAGGTACAGCTGTTCTAGAATTAACATGTTTTCCCAGGGAGAAATCACTCCACATACTTAAAAGTTTAATAAACAAAAATATCTTTAATAACAGCAAGTACCAAGCTCTGGCTAATGCTAAAAGAGGAACCAGCCTAGTATGGTGATATTTTGTGTATGCTCTAACAAATAAAGCTTGTCTGGAGATCAGAGTGTGGGGCTAGCCACTAGAGGCTAGGCAGGGGTGGCACCTATCTTTAATTCCAGTACCTGGTAGGAGGAAACAGGAAGTGATATGGCTGGGCAGAGAGAGGAAGTGATAAGTTAGGGTAGAGACAGAAGCTCTCTTCCTTTCAGTCTGAGGATTCAGCAGAGGAGAGAGGCTCTGGATTCATTCTTGGTTAAGAAAAATCAGGTCTGATTGAGGAAGACCCTCCTGAAAAATCTCCAATGGGAATAGGTGGCCCAGATGACCCAATGTTTCAGAGCACCTCTGTTGCAGTTTCCTCTGAGTTCTGCATCTAGAACAGCTTCAAGGCTGCTGGTTGAGATGATCCAGCCTCACAGAATACTCCAGTCAGGATTTGAACAAAATCCTAAATTTTCTCAGGGTCCCCCAAAGATTACCAGTGCCCCCAATCAATAGGAAATAGTCTAGAGAACTATACTCACATTCCCCAAAATAAATTATGGATATTTGTCATTGTTTAGGGGGTTGGTTATAAGTTGTCATTGTTAATGGTCAGAAAAAAGCTACATGAAGGTGATTAGATTCAGGGATCTCACTGTAAAAAGAAAAGGGGGATATAGAAATGATAGGACAGCCGGGCGGTGGTGGCGCACGCCTTTAATCCCAGCAATCAGGAGGCAGAGCCAGGCGGATCTCTGTGAGTTCGAGGCCAGCCTGGGCTACCAAGTGAGTTCCAGGAAAGGCACAAAGCTACACAGAGAAACCCTGTCTCGAAAAACCAAAAAAAAAAAAAAAAAAAAAACCTTGAGAAAAAAAAAAAGAAAGAAATGATAGGATAAAAGGGTAGATTATTGAATCTACCTTAATCCAAAAAACAACTATTAATCTTGCATATTTTACATTAGTATGGATTTTGGTTTATTGATACAAATTTAAAGTTAATTTTGTTATACTGTAAGTATATATCTACTTTTGTTTAGGGTATTACATATTTATGTAGCTCATTTAAACATGTAATATATAATTTAAAAATACAGATTAATAGTCTTCTATAATAGCAAACTGATAGTCATGTTAGGTATGTTTTCAAGATCAAACAGATATATTTTAGATAGACAGGTGGTCTTCAAATACTTCAGAGATCTACAGAATATGACATTTAAGATGTTTTTATAACATAGGTTCTTTTTTATGACAATGAGACATGTCTGCTCCTGGCAGCACTGATCTACTTTGTAGAAGTTGATGCACATGAAAGAAACTCCATATGGAGTTTATTTTCTCCAAGTGGCAAATGTTAGCCATTGGGCAAGAAAATGCCCTTGCCTCAACTGCAACAGTATGAAATTGGCTGCTGAACTTTGCCAAGACAAGGTAGGACAGCCCTTTAGAATATTCTGCTTCACAGAAAAGTCTGTCAGATGTGCTAGGCCTGTATGCCAAAGATGGAAGCCCCAATGTTGCAGAGGAACCTTGGGTGACTGTCCAGGCAGGCAGCTGTTTCTGTTATTTCTTACATTTTTTTGGTAGTCCTTTGCTTTCACTTCTTGCTTACTCAGTTAATATTATTTCCTTCTCAGGTCTTTGATGGTGTTGAAGATGAGATAGTTATAGTTATGGTTTTCCTTGTTAACAAATTCAGAAAAGAAATTCACTAAAGAGGTGTAAAGTATATAAGCTTGAGAGACACCAAAAGATAGTTTTGTATTGGTAATACAAGTTAAGATAGAAAGTGAATTAGGTACAACACTTTGGACTCACCAAAATAGGATAAATAATGGAGTATTTTCTCTGAATTTGTCAAATGTTAATGGACTAGACATTGTTGATGCAATTATTGCCTGTATATATTAGATATAGTTATTGTACTTATTGTATATAGTTTTTCTTATGCTAGTTATAACCTTATTTTTTTTAGACAAAAAAGGGGAAGGAAACATGGTGATATTTTGTATATGCTCTAACAAATAAAGCTTACCTGAAGATCAGAGGGCAAAGTCAGGCACTAGTTAGCCAGAGGCCAGGCAGTGGTGGCACACACCTTTAGTCCCAGCACTTGGGAACTCATGCCTTTGCTCCCAGTACTTGGGAGGCACACATACACGTACACACACATGCACACACACACACACACACACACACACACACCTTTAATCCCTATAATGATATATTGTGTACCTCAATAAACTTTCTTGAGGATCAGAGGACAGAGCCAGCCGCTAGATTAGACATAGAGGCCAGGCAGTGGTGGCACACACCTTTAATACTAGCACTTTGGGAGGCTGAGATCCATCTGGATTTCTGTGAGTTTGAAGCAACCCTGAATTACATGAGATTGATTCAGTCTAGAAAAGAAACAGAGTCAGGCAGTAGTGGCATATACCTTTAATCCCAGTATTTAGGAGTCATATGCCTTAGATATCTTTCCCCTAGTGCTGGGATTAAAGGTGTGATTGCTCAGACAGGCAATAGATGAAACAGAAACACAAAACCAAATTTTGGTTGCTTTAGTGATATGAAAAACAATAAGAAAAAAGTCTAAACTTGGAAATCACACAGTTAAGCCGTATAAAAGTAATTAAACTGTGTTCATTTATTATGGGGGGGATATGAAGAAAAAGCACAATGCACTGTTGCATACCTAGGAGTTCAACAAGTCAACAACCTGACAGGAAGGTGACTTGTGCCTCAGTTCTAGTCACATGAGAGTGAAAAGAATATTAATTCAAATATACTTGTCAAATATTCTTTGAATGACTACAAATATGGATTTTGTACATGGAATACTACATACAAAAACCTATTTCTGAAATAAATTTATACTAAAAGTAGGCTATATTTATACATTTAAGCTATACTTTAAGGCCAGTAATTGGATTAAATCTA
The DNA here is from genome assembly GCF_949786415.1 of Peromyscus eremicus. Lineage (NCBI taxonomy): Eukaryota > Metazoa > Chordata > Mammalia > Rodentia > Cricetidae > Peromyscus > Peromyscus eremicus. Next base: position 118,228,221 of record NC_081422.1, read on the forward strand.
ATAAATTCAGTAATTATAAATTTCCATTCATGAAACTTGCATCATACCTATTTCTCTGAAAATGGCATTACTTTTTTATCTTACTGGATAACATTTTGATTGTATTTAACTGGTCACAATGGTCTGGAATATTCATGAATGGATAATTTGTGCATTCCATCTAGTGGTTGTGCTGTCCAATTTGATCTTCACAAAATAGGTTTCCAGTTTGAAGAAGGAAAACTCGCCCACTTTTGTGACCAAGGAATACAAAGGACACAAATTTAATAATTGTAGTATATTCAAGAGACGTCTTTAATGTTTATGATAATAACAGAGCCAAATCCTTTGTGCTCCTTCAGCTTGCATATAATTTAAACACATCATTAACACTTTATTCCCTGTCTAAACTCTTTAAGAAAAGTTTTACTTTAAAATTACCAATTGGTATCATCTGGTCCCCCAAGAAATTCCCTTTCCCAAGGTCAGGCATTTAGACAAAAGCCCCCATTTCCTGGGGGGTGGATGGGCAGGGGGCTTGAAGAAAGTTTCTGCTTGCTGACAAGAGTAACTGGTGGGTCTCCCATTAACATATGACTGGTGGCTATTAACTTGTGGAGGTCAATGCTATCCTCTAGACTCCCTCAGTCTCTGCTCACAAGACACATCCCAGCTCACAAACCCTCTTTCCCCAGTTCCCATTTAATCCTGAAAATCTTTTTCTAGTCCCCTCTCCTTGCTTTCCTGGGACTAGAGTTATTTGCACAATTTCAGGACCCAACACTCCTCATCAAATTCTGTCCTCGAGGTGGGATTTAGACTCTTCTCTGTCACTGCCACGTTTTCTCTGTGAAGTAACAAGAACCAAGAAATCAAGAAGCCACTGCATGCTAGACAGTTCACATGCTTTGTGTAAAACAACTTCCTGAAATCAAATCAAATAAATCATTGGCAGAACAAAACTAAACTTCAGGCCAAGACAAATCTAGAGCCTACTTGCTATTAGAACTCACCCTTTGAGGGTCAAATTACTTTAAATTGAAGTATTTATAGATCATCCTTATTTTATCACCAGATATGGAAAGGACCTATTGTCCAATGGAGGGAATGAATGTTATTGGCTCATTCTTACTCCTTTTCCAGACCAGAAGGTCACATGTGAAACAGTCAGCATTTCTGTTTGTTCATAAGGATGTTATTCTATATAAATGTCTAGTTTATATACTAAGTCAGTTTTTTAGTCTTGTGTTTCCCACATTTGTATAGCAACTTGACTGACAGATCCTCTTAATATTTTTTAGATAATAAAAAAAGTGATGAAAGCAAAATCCCTTTAATACAGAGTATTTCCTCCTGTGTTATAGAATGTCAACCTGAAGTCAATGACTGAAAGAAGTTGTCATTTCTGTGTGATCATGCTGAGGATGGAAACCCCCTGAAATGGACAAGGGGTTACAGATGTGGCACTTGCCTTCTCTTACCACAGCCCATTTCTTCCTCATGGTTGATAATCATCAACTTTTGGGGGCTAAATATAGTCAGGAGTACAGTCCTGGGCAGTCTCAATATTGATGTTTCCACACAGCAAGCCCAGAGGTGTCAAACAAGGCTTCTCCTGATACCTGACTGGAAATCTCACTGTTTGTTTCCTGGGTGAATCTAAGTCAGTGACTGATAAGGACATATGGACTCAGAGGACCCAAGTGTCTCCCTACTGTGCAAACTAAGGTGTTTACAGTCAATAAGAATTTGATCTTTAATGGTTCTTCGATAACTTCACATTCATAAAGGTGTTTCTCCTTCTAAATTCAAAACTACCATGCTGTGGGATGGTCTGTATGTCAAATGTGTTGCTCTGATTGGTCAATAAATAAAACACTGATTGGCCAGTAGCCAGGTAGGAAATATAGGCAGGACTAACAGAGAGGAGAATTGAGAGAACAGGAAGGGGGGGGGGAGACACTGCCAGCTGCTGCCATGACAAGCAGCATGTGAAGATGCCGGTAATCCATGAGCCACATGGCAAGGTATAGATTTATAGAAATGGATTAATTTAAGATGTAAGAACTAGATAGCTAGAAGCCTGAGCCATTAGGCCAAACTATGGTGGTATTTTACTTGTACTGAAATGTGATTTTAATTGTATGTTAATAAATAAAGTTGCCTGGAGGTCAGAGCTATTAGAGCCATAGCAAGAGCCAGGCGGTGGTGGCACACGCCTTTAATCCCAGCACTTGGTAGACAGAGCTAGGTAGATCTCTGTGTGTTCAAGGATACAGCCAGCATTGGAGACACACGCCTTAATCTCAATACCAACCATAGAAGACCTGGAAGTCTCTACAGAGGCAGTCATGTGTTTGGGTTTACAACCAATGAGAAGGCAGAACAGAAAGGCTATAAAGACAAACACAAGGAAGTATCTCCCTTTTTGGAGAGCTCTCTTGGCTGAAGAGGATCGCTGAAGCAGGAAGGGTGAGGCTCTTAGCTCTGACCTCTTGGCTTTCTTCTCTGAATCAGCTCTGTGTTTCTTATTTAATAAGATGGTTGGTTACATCTACATTTGGTGCCCAACTTCACTATTTATTCAATTACAAGATATAATCAGGAAAAGGAGTCATCCTTTATATATAACTGACATTCGATCCCATACTGGTCTGCCAGGCCCTCTAGCACAGGGCAATGATGAGATTGATAAATTATTGATAGGAAATGTGCAGGAGGCCTCAGAATTTCATAATTAACATCATGTCAATAGTAAAGATTTAAAAAAGGATTTTTCCATAACCTGGCAACGAGCCAAAGAAATAGTAAAGAAATGTCCTACTTGTTCCTTCTACAATCAAACACCATTACCAGCAGGATGCAACCCAAAAGGTACTCAAAAGAATGAAATCTGGCAGATGGACGTGTTTTACTTTGCAGAATTTGGAAAATTGAAATATGTACACCACACTATTGATACTTATTCAGGATTTCAATGGGCAACTGCTTTGAGTTCTGAAAAAGCTGATTCTGTAATCACTCATTTGCTAGAAGTTATGGCCATCATGGGTATACCTGCACAAATCAAAACTGATAATGCTCCATCATATGTCTCTGTTAAAATGAAACAGTTTTTTGCTTATTACAATATAAAGCATATTACAGGCATACCACATAATCCTACAGGTCAAGCAGTTATAGAAAGATCAAACAGAACTCTAAAGGATATGCTAAATAAACAGAAAGGGGTAACAAAACCCCCCAGAAATAGACTGCATAATGCTCTATTAACTTTGAATTTTCTCAATGCCAATGAGAAAGGAACAACAGTTGCAGAGAGACATTGGATAATAGAAGAAACTACAGAATTAAATCAGCCTATATACTTTAAGGATGTGCTGACCTCAGAATGGAAACCAGGGTATGTGTTACATTGGGGACGAGGTTTTGCTTTTGTTTCTACAGAAGATAAGCTGTGGGTACCATCAAAATTAATAAAGGTTCGATTTGAACAAGAGAAACCTCTTAACTAGAGGAGGTGATAGTTCATCAACCAGCATGAACATCTAATTTAAACTAACTTATACCAGTAACACATGTCTTTTCATTTAATCACATAATAACTTGCCAAAAAGGAACATCCCCAAAATTAGTCTTGGGGAAAGGTTTTTGTTTTTGTCTTTTAGGAGAATGAAAGTTAAGGAATCTGAAGAACACTGGACAAATGAGACAACTGAAGAAAAGGGACAAATCATCTATCCCAGGAAGCAGAGTGAAATGGTGTATGGGTATATATTATGTAAAAAATTTTATGTCTTCCTAAATGTTTGTTTCTGCTTTTCTCTAAAGATTTAACACTATTGGTCTTCTAATAGTCCCAGTTCAATTAAAATTTAAAGCTGACTTTGAAGTTGGAGAATGGCTCTCTCCTTCTTTAAACTCAAGCATGTTGTTAAAAGGAAAATGCAAACTCCCTGTATCATGCCAGAATAAAAGAGCCATCTTCTGCTATGGGACAGGAGAAAAGCCAAATTAATTAAGGAACTATTCTATTACTAATCTCAACTCTCTGATTCTATTCTGATTCTTTAAACTTATAAATTCTATAAATTTTATATCAAAATTTATAAGATTAATATACATATATAGATATATACATTTTAAACTTTGTTAAGATATGAATGGTCATATAGAGTACTAACTAATTCTAGAAAAAAGGCTTCAATTAGCTGTATATATACACGTCTGTGTTCGAGTCTCTTATCAGTTTTTTGCAGGAAATCACTGCCAGGCCTAACATCAACTGAAGTTTCCAGGAAGAAGATGGGGCCCCACAACAACAACATTTCCACGTGGACAATAATAACATCACTAAGCTGACAAACATCATCTACAGATCAGCTTTGAACTACAAGGTGCTCAGAGCAATTTTGAGATGACTAGCTGAGATGATCCAGTCTCAAAGACTACTTGAATAAGGACTTGAGATAAACCCTGAACTTTGGCATTATACACATACTGGATGATGAAGGATATAGTTACTGTTCCTAGAATTTGACAATTAACCTAAAATTTTTCTTTCAGGATAAAGATACCTTCGCCCATACCCAGCAGGAAGCAATTTTAAGAATACGACGCCCATATTCCCAAAGAGGTGGTGTGGGGCCGGTGGTTTTTTTGGTCTTTTTAATGGGTTTTGGGTCTGGGATAATTTTCATTGTTTAGGGGGGTTGGTTACAAGTTGTTGTAAAGGGTTAGAAAAAAGGCTAAGCAAAGGAGATTAGATTTAAGGTTCTTGTTTTTAAAAAAAAAGAGAAAGAAAGAAAAGAAAAGAAAAAGACAATTACTAGTTTTAAATACTTTACATTGGATTGGATTGTTTTATATTGTATACAAATTATATATATTGAAATTGATATTGTTAGAAAATGCTATATGTATATTTCTAATTGTACTTCTACCGTTCATTTAACAATGCAATTTTCTGATCCTTGAATGTTATTATTACCAACTATTAGGATATAAAGAAATGAAAGTTAGTAGTTAGACATTACAATAGAACTTGTAGTTATATTAGATATGTTTTAAAAATTGAGCAGATATATTTTAGACAGGTCATCTTCAAACCCTTCAGAGATCTACAGAATATGGCATTTAAAATGCTTTAATAACTTAGAAAATTTTTCTTTTTTGAGACATGTCGGCTCCTGGCAGTACCAATCTACTTCAGAGAAAATATGGGCATTGAAGAAACTGCGTATGGAGTTAACTTTCATTGTGGCAAAAGTTAGCCACTGGACAACAAAGTATCCTCGAATCAACTGCTGACAAAATGGACAGACAGGACATGAAACAAAGGACTACTGATTCTTGCCAAAACAAGTGTGGTTATGGCTTTATCAAAAGGCATCTTCTGAGGCCAGGACAATATGGCACCATCCCTGAAGTGGCCTTCGCAATTTGGAAAAGGTACAGTGCCCTTTTCTTCGAAGGCAGCTGAACAGGCAGTGGGCCAATGGCTTCTGATGTGCTATGGAACAGCAGCTGAAACAATTATTCTTGAAGAGTAACTAAGCTCATGCCTCTCAATAGTAGACTGGCATTTAATAGAGGGATATGGAGAAGAATGGAATGCTGAGATGAAGCCACATATATACACAGCCAAGAAGAATGGACAGCTGAACTAAAAAACCATCAACAATTTCCAGAATTTAAAATCCTGAATCATGACATGACACTAGTGGAATTCAGGTGTTTCTGGTACATGGACTGCCCTCACCCAATGTGAGATTGAACTGTTGACCTTGTATACATCCTACTTCACAAATGAGTCTGTCAGATACGCTAAGCCTATAGGCTGAAGATGATACCCCAACACTGTGGAGAAACCTCAGGTGACTGTCCAGGCAGCTGGCTGTTTCTGTCAACTCACAATTTTTTTGGAAGTTGCTTGCATGCACTTCCTGTTTTTATTTTTGTTAGGTAATATTATTTCCTTCTTGGGTCCCGAGGGAGTTGAAGATTAGTTAGTTATAGTTGAAGATTAGTTAGTTATAATTTAAGACCAGTTAGGATAGAAAGTGAATTAGGTACATTTTGGACTTACCAAAATAGGATAGATAATGGAATTATTTTCTTTGAATTTGTCAAATACAAATGGACTAGACATTTTTTAGGTATTTATTACTTGTATATATTGTATATAGTTATTGTACTTTTGTATATAGTTTTTCTTATGTTAGTTATAACCTTTTTCCTTTTTTCTTTTTATTAAAATAGAAAAGGGGAAATATGGTGGTATTTTATTTGTACTGAAATGTGATTTTAATTGTATGTTAATAAATAAAATTGTCCGGGGATCAGAGCTATTAGAGCCATAGCAAAAGCTGGGTGTTGGTGGTGCAAGCCTTTAATCCCAGCACTTGGTAGGCAGAGCTAGGTAGATCTCTGTGTGTTCAAGAATACAGCCAACAGACAGTGACGAGGCAGTCATGTGGTTGGGTTTACAACCAATGAGAAGGCAGAACAGAAAGTCTATATAAAGACAAACAGACAGGAAGTAGGTCTCTTTCAGAGAGGTCTCTTGGCTGAAGACGCTAGCTGCAGCAGGCGGGTAAGGCTCTTAGCTCTGATCTCTTGGCTTTCTTCTTTGCATTGGTTCTGTGTTTCTTATTTAATAAGATGGTTGGTTACATCTACACCATTCATTCAAGAATTAGGAAATATGCAAACAAATCTAACAGGAACCCACTAGAAGGCAAGTAATAACAATCAAAGATGAAATATAAAATACAGAGAAATTTTTGATGAAATCCCTCATCATGATTGGCTTCATGATGAAAATCATACAGCCAATAGGACTAGAGGGAACATGTGTCTATCAAACAAAAGCTAGAGTTTTAAATCATCATTAAAAATGAGAATCTTATAGCCAACATCATCCTAAATTGAGGAAAACTTGAAGTAATTCAGAGGAGATAGGTACCCAGTGAACTCCTGCTGTTCTCCACACCTATCTAAGGGTAATTTTTGTTTGAGTGTCTTTGAGGATTTAGGAACACGTAAAACACTGTTCCCCCTTTTTTCCCAATCATCAGAGGACATATGGATGTTTGAAAGGATTTATTTTTGTTTCATGTAACTAGGCTGCTCCTCAGACATACCTCTGAAATACTGAAATGGACTAGCCTGTTTCTATTCCCTCCTGTCTTTCCTGTCTCTGTCTACTACCCACATGTCATGCCCCACTACCTACATGGCAGCCAATCAGCAGGTGACAGCCATCCATAACTCTAGTTTCAGCTGATCCACCCCCTTCTTCTGGCTTCCAAAAACACCAGGCAATTACATGGTTTGTAAACAGGCAGGCAGGCAAAACATCCACACACAAACAAATCCCTTCTCTACTCAAACAAGACCACACACACACACACACACACACACACACTTTCCTTTTTGTTTAACCTATTGTGTCCAATTTGTTTTGCCCATGTATTGATGGATGTGTGGCATTCGACTTCAGGATGGTCAACATGCTAGGTGTATCATTAATCATTCCCTTCTAGACTGTGATTCCAAAACACAATAGTCTATCTTTAGTTTGATATTTAATATGTACAATGTTATACCTTTTTTCAGATTGTAAGAATAATGATGATATTTTACTTCACATAATTATATATGGGTCTAGGTCATTCTGGGTACACCAAAGTACTTCACAATGGATAGAATTATATCTGATAGACAGTTCATATTCCTTATGAGATATCTAAGTGTAGTTGCTTTTCCAATAAACATGACGGCATAATAAAGCCCTTGGGTTAGGATTTGGAATGAATAGATACTTCTTCATTCCTCCTCAGTGACAGTAACACACAACACTTTGGTGGTTAAATCCAATGACACAGATGTGATGCTTGCCAATGGTCTCATGGACCTTTCTGATTTAAAATAATATGAAAATTTATTTAAAAATTATATGTACCCCAAAGTGTAGTTTGTACATACCTGAAAAGAGACTTATTGTCAAGTAATGCTGATGATTCAAAACAAATGTTAAATATTTTCTTATATAAAAAAGCTGAATAAGCATGTTTGTAGCCACCTAAAATTAGATATACTTACAGAATACTGCACTCAGTTTTCTAATTTTTCTTTTCTTCAAAAAATTTTAAGTGTATGAAGTTGGTACTACTTATAGAAAATATAACACAAATGGAAGGACACCTGAGACTGAGAAGAAATAATTGAACTGCATTAGATAGTGCGAATGTATTTTGTCATTTACTTTAATTTAGTTATAGTGTTTATGTATGTGTAAAGTAGGGATTGCCCAAACAAAAAAATAAATAAATAGTTTTTACCATATTTTCAGAATTAATTGTAAATGGCAGTCATTACTATCCTGGAAACAAGAATACACTTACAAGAATTAAATTAAAGACATTAAATTTAACATTTTAGTTCATTGGAAATTTGCTAATAACAATTGTTACTATGATGTGTGAAATCATATATATATATATATGTATGTATGTATATTTTGTGTGTATGTGTACGTGTGCCTCACATTCTGCTTTAAATGTGCATTTTATGTCATTAATAAAAGGAACAGTAAATGATTTGATTGAATGTGTAATCCTAAAATAAAAGTTCATGTATTGTTTTACCTTTCCTCTGAAAGAGTGATACCCAACGGGAGTTATTTAAACTTTGTACATATGACTTTTTAAAACCAATATTTAATGAGATATAATGCTGATATTTTTAAAAAGTCCAACTAAATATTAATTGATAATTTTCTTTGTAGTTTTTTTAAACCACATGCTAAATTTTCAGACTGACATGAACTTCAAACCCTCACTTTCTTATCATGTCATCAGGCAAAACATTTTTTCTGCTTTATTAACAAAAAAGAGATATTAACCTATATTACAAAAATATTTTTATGATTTACTAACTGTAATTTCTCTAAGCTTCATAACATTTTTCATTGTTTCATTTTCTAACAGTTGTAAAAATGTGTTCTAGAAGCCACTTATCCATTTAGATGCAAAGAATGTGTAAACATTCCCACTGGTTTCATGATTGTGGGGTTCATGGAAGTTTTAGATGAGGAACCAAAATGATATAGAAATCTTTTTGTGTATGATCCCAGCTTTCTGGGAGAGTAGAAAATTTATTGCAAAAAATCCACAATCCTTTAATATAAGTATCTCCACCCTGACCTTTGCTCCATGATGATGTGGGATCCCCTGAAACAATGATACAAAAATAAATTACTTCTGAATTAGTTAACTGTCTCAAAATGTTTTGGTAAAGCTACAACTAGAATACTTAATATGAGTGTGACTTTAATATACTGTATACATTGTTTTTATAGTCACCAGAAAAGATAAGATACTCACATAATGAGTTGAGAGTGAAACTGACTTTTGAACCAGAACTGTATACAGTTAGCATCCATAGTTTCGCCTAGACACAAAGTAAGAATCATTTAGTTTTTGTCATTCAATATTGCATCTACATCCTTTGGCTTAAACACATGAATAATATACCTTGCGTTTCATACACTATAATGAATGGATGACTCTACTAATATGCTCAGGAATACTCTTCATACATTTCTCCTGTGATGAAATTACAAGCATAAGGCATCTTGAAATACATATACATATATATATATTTGTGAATACATATATATGTATATATATTTATAAGTTCAATACACACACATATATGTGTGTATATTAGCTTTTCACTGTAGGATGCCTGGTAATACAGCTCCTCAGTAATCTAGACTTTCAGATGTTAATACTTATTTAACACAGACAATTTGTACATATCTACAGCAGGGTTTGGAAAGGCAGGTACATACATTATGATGAGAATTGAAACTCTGTTTATGGGATGTATACCATCTCAATATCTCAGCCATTCTGTGTTAAACATATAACCTTCTCACTATTATAAAATATACTAATTCCCCCAAATCACCTTTGACTGTGAAAAAAGAAGATTCATTTGTGTTCCACAGTGTTATAAACTGATATGGACACAGTCTTTGTATCTAAAAACAAAGGACCATTTATTTTTGCCATACTTGAATCAATGATTTGAATCTCATGCTAATATCTCTAATGTATTGCTCAGATTCAGACTTATTAATTTTTAATATTAGAAAAACAAGCAACCATAGTGTATTTATATGTTTAAGAATATATATATATATATAAATATATGTGTATATATATATATACACATATATTTGTATATACCAAAAATAAATGAAAAATAGGTCATGTCTTAGATAGAGAGCTTCCATGGGTGGCTTGTCTGTTTCTCAGGAGGAAAGTGAGAGGGATGTAGATGTAACCAACCATCTTATTAAATAAGAAACACAGAACCAATGCAAAGAAGAAAGCCAAGAGGTCAGAGCTAAGAGCTAAAACCTTACCCTTACTCCTGCGGTGGTCCTACCTCTCCGAAAGAGAGCTAATTCCTGTGTTAAAGTCTTTATAAAGACTTTCTGTTCTGCCTTCTCATTGGTTCTAAACCCAACCACATGACCACCTCGTCACTGCCTGTCTGTACAGACCTCCAGGTCTTCTACGGTTGGTATTGAGATTAAAGACGTGTGTCTCCAATGCTGGCTGTATCCCTGAACACACAGAGATCTACCTAGCTCTGCCTACCAAGTGCTGGGATTAAAGGCGTGGCCCACCACCGCCCGGCTTTTCTATGGCTTGCTAATAGCTCTGACCCCCAGACAAGTTTATTTATTAACATACAAATAATATTTTAGTACAAAATAAAATATCACCATAGAAGGATATGATGTAATCATATTATACACTCACAAATAGCTAATTATAAATTCACAAAATTAAAAAGGAACTTCTACCTGAAATAGTTTTGAACTTATATTCATATTATCACTCAACAAAAATAAAAATCCAAACAGGAACATCTAGTCGACCACTAGACACATTAGTGTATAATGCCTCAAAATATTAATGATATATACTCTTTTATCACAATTTTAGAGGTAATACTCACCAAAACTGTTACTTTTTCAATTATATTCTATTTAAATGGACTTCCATGAGAATGAACAGTATCTTTCCTCATGTCAGTTCCTATATACCTGCTCAGTTTCATATGATAAGCATAATATTGGAAACTTGACTTCTGACTATTTATTTCAGTGAGAATCAACAAGACCCAACATACTTGCTTGGATGTGTTTATATAATTTTTCATTAGATAAGACCTGCATTAAAATGAAAAGGCTGTATAGTTGTGATGCGTGTCTGTAATTTCAGAACTTGTCTGATGGATGTATGAGGATCAGAGTCCAAGTGGACTCCCTTACCTACTGATGTTGAGTTGACCTTGCAGAACATGCAACTTTGATGTTAAAGAATAAACAACACAGAGATTACACCCACTTCAGATTCATTGATTTGTGGGGGATTCCTGGAAGCCGACAGCTTAAAAACAGAGATGTATTCAAACTGTTATGTAGAATGAACTATGTGATTTTCCAATTTCCAGCACATCCAGAGACCTGCTGCTCCCATTTTGGGGTCCACTACTCTCTACCTTCAGGGCCCACTGCACCCTGCCTTTTCAATACTGCCGTTGCAAGTCCACTCACTGAGATAGCACATACTTGGGGGTACTACAGCTAGCAACATTCTTGAGCCAGTGATCTTGCAGCCACCCTGCCTAGGACTGCCCTGACCTCCCTAGCTATGCAGCTGCTCAACACACTTGGCAGCCCTAGCCACCAAACACTTAACCTGTCACACCCACAGTAAAATGCCACAGAACACCCTAAGCAAGCTGCTGCTGGCAGATATAGACCTCCAGATTCTCATGGGAGGTGTTCAGCACTTTTAGCTTCTGTGGATCCTCCAAGATGCTGTGGGAGGATACCAGATCTCTGATACTCTTAGACCAGACAGTGCAGCCTGTGGAGGTACCTCCAGGCAGATAGAAGATCAGATCCATGGTGTTGCTGCTGCCAAAAGCCACCTGATCCTGCTGGCTAGGCTCAGGCCCTGGGACTTTTGTGAATGAAATAGAAATCTGTGGAACAAATTCTCCAAAGCAGAAAAACTGAAGGCCCTAAACTTTACTTTGCAAACACACTAGCAAAGACTGTGGCAGGCAAGTGAGTGGTGTACTCCTGGGGCCTAGGTTCCTGCCAGACCATGTTCAAACCAGGGTGGGCAAACTATTTCAATAAGAGCTCAGGGGTGTCAGTATCTCAGCTTTTTCAATGGTCTTTGCTAAGGCATCTAGTTCTGTCCTGTAGGAGGAAAGCTGTCTCATAAGCAAAATAAAAATAAATGAAAAGAGGAAATAATACACAAAGTCATTCATGAATGTGGGTGGGCGGATTTTGCTTGCATGGAGCACAGGAATTTCTGTTCACAGTAGCTACACACCTCTACTAGCAGCTGAAGGGGTCCTTGGACTGGGACCCCTTGGACTGGGACTTACATTTTATATGCCCACTCTACACAATAGCTAGTTAGAAAAATAGGACAGACAAACATTAAGGACACCAGTCTAGGTAATACACAGATCGGATTATTACAAGGTGGCTGAGGACCTAGGACACCCATTTCTCAAGTGAGAAGCATGTTTTGATTTGGGGTTAGCAGAGTGGGGAAGTGCTGTGCGATGTCTTTCTGTATACTGTGAATATATGCTGTTCCCATTGGTTAGTAAATAAAGCTGTTTTGGCCTATGGCAAGAAAGCTTTCAGCCAGGAGGGAAATCCAAGTAGAGATACAGAGAGAAGAAGGGCAGAGTCAGGGGAGACACCAGCCTGCCACCCAAGAAGCAGCAAGAAGCTAGCAGAAACACACTTTGGCCCTAGAACCAGAAGCAGTGAAAGAAATACACCCCAGTGCTGTGGGATGGTCTGTATGTCAAGTGTGTTGCTGATTGGTCAGTAAATAAATCACTGATTGGCCATTGGCTAGGCAGGAAGTATAGGCGGGACAAAGAAAAGAATTCTGGGAAGTGGAAGGCGGAGAGGGAGACACTGACATCCGCCATCAGGACAAGGAAGATGTAAGGTACCAGTAAGCCATGAGCCATGTGGCAAAGTAAAGATTAATAGAAATGGGCTAAATATAAGAGTAAGAGCTAGACAATAACAGGCCTGAGCTAATGGCCAAGCAGTTTAAATAATGTAAGAGTCTGTGTGTTTATTTTATAAGTGGGCTCTGGGACTGGCGGGACTTGGTGGCGGGAGCTGGAGAGAAATTCTCAAGCAACACCCCAGCCCTGAAACTAGAGCCAAAAGGCTGAAAAGAGCCAGTGAAAGAAACACTTTGGCCCTTAAACCAGAGCCAACTCTGCCCCTGACCAACTAAACCAACTAATCCCTGAGCAAGAAAACTAACCAATCACTGAGCAGAAAATCTCCCTGGAAAAAAAAAACTACAACCCTAAGAAGCACTATATAAGCTCCTCTGCCTGTTTAGGTTATCAGCTGTCCTTTCCCACCTTGGCCAAGGCAGCCACTCTCCTTGACTTCTCCTTCCCAAATAAATCTCTCCCTTAAAAGAGTTTTTGGGTGAAGATATTCTTTTGCCAGCATGGAGCAGAAGAACCTTTGCTGAGATGTTCCATTAGGGAATTGAGCAGAAAAAAGTAACAACTTGTTGCCAGAGCCAGAGCAGATTGCTACATTTCTGCAGTGGTTTCCCCTTTAGCAGAGTGAAGCAGAAATACTATCTTGGGCCAGAACAGAAGAAGAAACCAATAGCTCTGCTAGGATGTTCTCGTAGGAGAACAGAGCAGAGCTCAGCTCTAATGGCTGTCTCTATGAGAGGAGCAGGATTGCTACATCCTGTGGGGAGACCATTCCCCACTTCATCCCAGCTTCAGATACAGCCTGACTTCCTGACAGGTCAGTATACCTTTCCCTCCAGAACTGTAACACTTGCAGTTCATTATTAACCCATACATTTAAAGCTTTAATGTTCCAATTTTATTTCTTCAGGTTTAGCAACTGGGAAATCTGTTAAGTCGGGATGATACTAGAATAAGATACCTCCATTTAGAAAGTGATGCTAAATTTTATTCAGTACTTTAAATTTATTTATTTTTATTTTATGTGCATTGTTGTTTTGCCTGCATGTATGTCCATGTAAAGGTGTCAGGTCCCTAGGACTGGAGCTACAGACAGATGTGAGCTATCACATAGGTATTGAGAATTGAACCTCGGTCTTCTGGAAGAGCAATCAGTGCTCTTAACCACCAAGCCATCTCTGCAGCCCCATCATTCAGTCCTTTAACTGCAATTCTAAATGGTAGCTTTAGAACTGGAGACAGTTTACTTTCTCCCTCCTTGGTGATTGGAGCTTTGATGATGGTGTTTCCCTTTTAAGCATCACTTTACTTAACTTTTGAACTTTAATAGGTTTAAAGAACGAATGCCTACAAGATTAAATTAATAAATAAGTACCTATCCACCAAGTAGCAAGTACCTATCAACTTGATCAAAACAAATAACCAAATCTTGCTATGTATCTAATGTTTCATACTGTTTTTTAAATTTTTTACAGAAATAACACCCAACCCTATGCTTCACTGTTTCCCATATTCTTTAACTTTATTCAATAGGAAAGGTTATTTTCTGTAGATGTATGCAATGTGGTACGGAGGTATTTGATAACAGTGTTTCAGATATGTAGTTGGAGTATAAATCAAAAATTAAGACCTAAAAATATAGAAATTTAATTGACTGGAAATCCCAGTGTATTAGTCAGGGTTCTCTAGAGTCACAAAACTTATGGAATAAATCTCTCTCTCTCTCTCTCTCTCTCTCTCTCTCTCTCTCTCTCTCTCTCTGTGTGTGTGTGTGTGTGTGTGTGTGTGTGTGTGTGTGTGTGTGAATTTATTGGAATGACTTACAGACTGCAATCCAAAAATGGCTAGCTGTGAATGAAAAGTCCAAGAATTTAGTAGTTGCTCAGTCCCATGAGGCTGGGTGTCTCAGCTGGTCTTCTTGTATATGCTGGGATCCCAAAGAAGTAGGCTTCAATGCCAGTTCAGGAATGAATGTGCTGACAAGATGAGGGAAAGCAGCCTTTTTCCATTGTCCTGCTAGCAGAAGGTGTGACCCAAATTAAAGGTGTGGCTTCCAGCCTGAAAGTCTGGATTAAAGGTTTATGTCATTCAGCCTCAGGATCTGGATCAAAGGCATGTTGTCTTCCTGCCTTAAATCCTTTCTAATGGTGTTATTCCTTTCTTAGTCTGTTGGTTTAAGGGCATTTGAAGCCCAGAATGACCAGGGGGAAGTCTGACTTTCCAGTTCAATGGAATGTTTGTTGTAGCTGGGCTCCTGGCAGAAGCACTCTCTACTCTGAACCCAAAATTTCTAGGCCAGCAGAACTTAGAGTTGTGAATACAAGAAGCAAAAACTTTCCTAGTCGGTTACTAGGGTGATAGTGACTGGAACTATTTCCTTTACCATCCCTTGATTCCTGGACCCATGGTGATCCTGGCTATAGGAGAAACCATACCATATATCAGATGGTGATCCAGGGCATATACTGCCTTCTGGAGAGCCTTGCCCCAGCCCTAAAGATGCTGCCACCTAATTGGTACTGCAACTGTGTCTTCAAAAGACCAAAGTCCATTACATCTCTCTATCAGGCCAGCTTCTTCAAGATGCTGGGGAACATGAAAAGACCAGTAGCTTCCATGATTGTGGCCACTGTTGTACTTCTCTGGCTGTGAACTGAGTTCTCTGGTCAGAAACAATACTGTGTGGAATATTACATTGGTGGATAAGACATTCTATAAGTCCATTGATAATGGTTTTGGAAGAAGCATTATATGTAGGAAAGGCAAATCCATAATCAGAATAAGTATCTACTCTAGTAAGGAAAAAGAGTTGTCCTTTCCATGAAGGAAATGGTCCAATGTAGTCAACCTGCCACTAGATTGCTGACTTGTCACCCTGGATAATGGTGCCATATCTAGGGCTAAGTGTTGATCTCTGCTGTTGGCTGATCTGGCACTCAACAGCAACAGTAGCCAGGTCAGCTATGGTGAGTGGAAGTTCATGTTGTTGAGCCCATGCATAGACCCCCATCTCTGCCATCATGGCCATATTGCTCATGGGCCCATTGGGCAATGACATAAATGGCTGGGAAAGGAGACTGACTGTCTACAGAGTCAGCCTATCTGCTTGATTACTGAACTCCTCCTTAGCTGAAGTCACGTTTTGGTTAGCATTTCCATGGGATACAAATATCTTCATACCCTTAGCCCATTTGGAGAAAACTATCCACATACTTCTCTTCCCCAGATGTCTTTTCTCACCAATTTTCCAATCATGCTCTTTCCAAGTCCCTGACCATCCAGCCAATCCATTTGCAACAGCCCATCAATCAGTGAATAGTTGCACATTAAGCCATTTCTCCTTCCAAACAAGCTGTATGACTGTGTGTATTGCCTGAACTTCTTCAGTATCTCTCCCCTCACTTCCCTTCACCAGCATCTTTCAGGGTTGTCCCAGAATGGGGTTGTAATGCTGCAGGTGTCTACTTCTGGGTGGTGCCTGCATGATGTACAGAACCATTAGTAAACCAGGCCTTAGTCTTTATCTTCCTCAGTCAACCAATCATAGGGAACACCCCATGAGGCTACAGGTGTATGCTTGGCAGCAGAAAGCATTGTAACAGAAGTAGAAACCATAGACATTTTGGCATCTTCTTCATGTATCTTGCTTGTGCCTTCAGGACCTGCTTGGGCCTGATCTCTTATATACCACTTCCATTTGATAATAGATTGATGCTGTGCATGTCCTACTTTATGACTTGGTGGATCTGATAACACATAGCTCATGATGGGCAGTTCAGGTTGCATGGTAAAATGGTGGCCCACTGTCAAATGTTCAGTTTCTCCAAGTGGCTGGAATTAATGGCATATGCTTACATGCTTGGCCATGTTTATTTTTGAAAATGATTCTAATGGGCACCAGTGGCAGACACTTGAAATGACTTTAAGAGGTATTATATTGTCCCAATTCTCCAATGCTCCTTTTCTTGTATGTTTTAAGTTATCTTCTTTTCTAGGTGTGTGTGTGGACTGTGTAGCAGAGGGTTTAAAACTTACAATGATCTTCCTGCCTCTGTGTTCAGATTGCTTGTGCTAAAAGGATGCACTACCACACACAGCTTGAAAAATAATTTTTATTGTTCAAATCTCCTCTTCTTATTGTGGCCAGGAAGGCCAGGATATGGTGTTAGAATCCCTGATACTGGAGTTATAGATAGTAGTGAGCTTCTATATGTACTGGGAATAGAAGCTGGATAATTTGAAAGAATTTTTAGTGCTCTTAACTGCTAAGGTATTTTCCACACTAAGTTTTCTATTCTTGATTATGTTTCCTGTCCATGGCAGCCTAGTCAGAGTCAGACAGCTGATGTTCATTAAAAAGTGGAATTTGCCTCCATTTGAGAGAGTTAGTCTCAAGCAGGGATGAGCTCCCTAGTTGTTTATCCAATACAATGTGGTCAGCCCATTATCCATATATATATACAACCAACCAAAATGGGTGCAGAAGGTTGTATTCATGTATTTCAGTGTTCTTATTCACCCATATTTAACAAGGAAGAGGTTGGAAGGGATTTGGGAAGGGATGGAATGAAGAGATAAAAGTGGAAAGTGATGTAATGTCTTTTAATTAACAATTTATGGAAATAAATTTTAAATAAAAAAGGACTAGATAGATGACTTAGCAATTAAGAGCACTGGGTGATTTTACAGAAGACCCAGGTTCCATTTCCAGAACCTGCATGGTAGCTAACCATTTGATATAACTCCAGTCTCAGGCATCTCTCATCTTCTGGCTTCTGTAGGTACTGTGCAGAGACACATACAAGCAAAACATCATATAACTAAAGTTATTTTTTAAAAGTTAGAAAAATGAAAGAATGAAATTCTCTACAATGATGTCATAGCCCTGAGACAGACAGCAAGCCAGGGCTAGTTAAAATGAGTTCCTCTGGTCTTGCATTAAAGCAGCTGTGGCTTTCTGCTGAACCAGTCTGCTCAGAGGCAAAAGCACCTTTGTTCTGAGATTAATAGAGATTATTATAACCATTAATCTAGGACCAGAGTATACAGTGTTTTAGGTGACTTTTCCTTGAAGTTTTCTGTATTTGTGTTCTCTATCTTTTGTATCTATGAGAATTGTGGCATTGGTACAGTTATCTTTTAGGTTAAACATCATGATTGACAGGTCACATAGGCTCCAAAGCAATTTACTTTCACTGTGTCATTTACTTGGTTTTCAGCTAAGACCTTGTGGTGCAAGATAAATACACCAGAGGCATTTTTTTCCATCATTTTTATAATTTATATATGTTCTTGCATGACTTTGAGGTAAGAAAGTCCCTAAATGTCTCTACTTTTACATTGTAATCATGTTCAGAAGTGTATTTGTTAACTGAGCATGCTTGGGAATAGGCAGAACTCTATGTAAACGTGTCTAAACTCCCTAAGTAAAATCCATATGCTTCCTTTGTTTAGGAAAAGCATTGTTTTGGAAATAATTCTCATGCTCTCCTTGCCTCCTGCAGGTAAGAAATCTTTTTCATTTCTTCCATCTTGGCTGTTGTGATGGCTATTCTTGGTAATCAAACTGACTACATCTGGACTTAACTAAAACCCAAAGAGTTAGATACACCTGTGAATGATCTTTCTTAAAGGTTTTGAAGTTAAAGACCCATCTTTAATCTGGATCATTTTAGGTGATATGTTCCAACTTTAGCTGCTTGGTGGCAGTGCACACCATTAATCCCAGTTTTTAGGAAGCAGAGGCAGTCATATTTTCTGAGTTTGAGGCCAATCTGGTCTGCAAAATGAGTTCCAGGGCTACACAGATAAACCCTGTCTCCAAAACACCAAAATAAACAAACAAACAATCAAACAAAGAATAAGATCCACCTTTAATCTGGATTGTACCTTCTGGTAGCAGCTGACATATATAAAGGATATTGAAGAAGGAAGTTCTCTCTTTTTGCCTGCTTGCCCTAACTCTGACTATCAAGTTCATTCCTTTGCTAGCATTAGAACCCACTTCTTTGGAATTCTGGTGTATCCTGAAGACCAGCTGAGACATCCAGTCTCATGGAATGAACAACTATTGGATTCTTCACATTCCATTGGTAGGCAGCCATTGTTGGATTACCTGTACCACATTTTGTGAGACATTCTAATAAATACACTTTCTACATACACGGAGAGATTTATTCTACCATTCCTATTCATGTAGAGAACCTTAAATAATGCAGCTATTTTATTTTTTATTTATTTATTTTTCTCCACCTGCCCACCGAGAAAGATGTGCTGGCTAACAGTAGTGCTCATAAAGACATTTTCCTAGCTCCATTATTCTCTAAGTATTCAACATTCTGTGAAGCCTACTCTTTTTCTTATTATTCATTTGCCAAGAATTTGCTCTGAATTTCAGGAATAAAACTCCTAAAGCCATCATCTAGCCTTCTGAGTGGAGAAAGACCTATTATCTTGTTTGAGATCTGGTTCCTGCTTTTCTTTCCTGGTTGGCTGTTGGAGGCAGGGACAAGTGCTATTGAAATGCATATCTCTGCTGATATAGAAAATGTCTCTGTCTGTGGTGGAAGGCAGGGTCAAGAACCTTTGTGCTGTGTCTTTAAGCACACTGTAACCCTATGGGAGGTGCTCTTGTCACTCAGGCCTCACTAGCCAATCAGGCCCTCTAGGTGACCTGCCAGTCAGAAGTGGTGCAGGGCTCTTCCGGGCGCCCGAATTCAGGCTTGGCTTTGAAGAGGAGCTGGCACCAGTGGTTTTGTGTGCCATTCTGCCATTGCTGCTGCAAGAAGCTTGGATGAGCTGGGAAACCACAACATGGTAAGTGAGGGACTGCTGTCCTCAGATGGGTAGGAGCAGATGGTGAGGTGCAGCAGCCAGTGTGGTGGGTCCTCCCCAGATCTGGGTGGTAACTTGCTGCCAGATTCCCTGTCCTGTGAGGTCCCATGTGGTCTTTGCAACTCCCTGGACCCAGGGGCAGGCCTCTGAGTAATTTTCCTGTGGGCTGAATCTGCTCAGAGCATTGGGAGCAGGGAGCTCTGTGTAGAAACGTTTTTGTGGTCAACTTAAACATGCTTTTGGTGCATCCATGGAAAGCAGGTTGTGAAACTTGGAGAGGCCTAGTTTCTCCAGTATCTTCTAGATGTTCAGCACTTTGCATTTAATCTTTATGTGTAAGATCCATTTATAGTTAATTTTGTGGAGGTTGTAAAGGGCATCTCAAGTGTTGTGTAGCATTCCACTAATATGCCACCATGTAGAAGAGTAGAATTGTTGATTTAAAAAATTTACCAATGCTTAGGAGAGTGTAAGTCTCACAAAGTAGAATTCAGCTGAGGGAAGACTACGTCTAAAACACCCAAAAGATAAGTATATGCTAACCAGCCCTGTTAGAGATTAGAATGCTAGGATACACATTTGTTCACCAGGATTGTCCAAACATTTGGCTCCAAACCATTACAAAGAAGCCGCCCCTGATTTACAACTAGCCACTAGACCCATCCCCATATCAAAGAACAGGCTGCTAAAGGCAGCTTTCAGAGTCACAACCAACCTTAAGGCCTGCTGTGCCATAAAGTTCCAGTTTTCTTGAGAAAAGCATAGTTCTGTCAGATGGGCAATATGAAACCAAGTGACAACTATTTGATAAGTAAAAGACTGTTGTGTTAAGTGTGGGCCCTGGTCCCCACTGTGAGTGGCTGCCGCCTTGCTTGCCGACCTTGACCAGATGTCCTCCCTATTCAGATTCCCTGCCGGTTTCCTTCTCACCTAACTGATCAATTGGAGGTTCTTTGTTCCTGTATCCTGCATTTGGTGTAAACAGCTTAGATGCAAAAATGTAGCGAACTTCTGCCCTCCGGGGATCCGCCATTGTGCTGTAAGCCTGTATTTAAGGTTTCAGCATTCAGCTGTGGGGAATGACTAGCTGTCTCTTGTCCCTTATTTTTTAATCCGCAGCCCCTCGCCGTTACAGTTAAGGACTTGCCTGATCAAGCAAAGCTTTCAGTGTGTTTGTCTGAAGGATTTCCCAGCTATGAGGCAGTGGGTTGGTTGTACTGGACATTGAGTGTGTAATGAAATGTGCATACAAAGGAACCTGTGCTTTGAATGAGGAACAGAATGTGCTCTAGGAGAGTGGAAGAATGCCTACTAAAATACAAATAAATGTTCCAGACTAGGGCCCTTTCTGCTGGATTGGAAGGGCAGAGCTTGAAGGACTGTGCTCTCTAAGTCATTTGATCTCTAGTCACCCAGTAGGGGAGCTGCTAATATTCTGAGGTCCAACTGGATGGCCCTAGCCAATGAGAAATTCTGGGGAGGCTTAGCAATCAGGAGAAATAGTGGCAGGTAGCTTGTGGGTTCTTTCCAGGATTCTCCTCTGCTTCTGCTGTAGGGAGTTGTAAAAAAGACCACAAGCTATACCATGGTGTGTGTAGGGTGTTCAGAGCAGGTCTGCTGAGCTGTCATTTCTGCTGAGATTTGGATGGACCATGAGGCAGACTGTGGTTCTGTTGGTCCATGTTTTGACCTGGACAGTGGCCCTTGTCCCCTGAGCCTCCCTGCGTATGGATTTCC
Organism: Peromyscus eremicus; assembly: GCF_949786415.1. Lineage (NCBI taxonomy): Eukaryota > Metazoa > Chordata > Mammalia > Rodentia > Cricetidae > Peromyscus > Peromyscus eremicus. The sequence continues at coordinate 118,249,869 of NC_081422.1, forward strand.
TGGGGGAAGGGGAGACTCTGCAGCCCTGACATGGGAGGATATGATGCTTATAGTGTCACTGTCCAGTGTGCACACACAGGCACTGCTTTTGGTGTGCAGTGGGAAGACAGATTGAAAAACTGAAGGTCTGGTTTCTAGAAGTTCTGAATATTGCATTCCAATTTCAGGTTTGTTTTATAAATGTTACAAATAGTTTAGAAACTGGTAGAAAGATGGTGATGTGGATCACCTGTCAGCAATACATGATTAGAATGCTTTTAAATTTCTGCTACTACCAGCCACAGTGGTGTGATTTGGTGAAGTTTAGTTCCAGGGGACAAAAGGAGTGATCTGCAGAGATTTCTTAGGTGTGCATGGTGTTGGGCAGGTAGATAGGGCAGAATCCACATCTTGTGCCATAATCCATGTGGCAGAAAGCAGATTTTAAATTATTCTTCTCTGTTGTTTTGGGATTGGGCATCAGTGGGGCTGGGTTTACCTGAAACCACAAAGAGGCATAAGGGGCTGCAGAGCCATAGTAGGAGATCACTTCTATTTGCAAAGAGAGCTCTAGATCATGGGGCTTCTGCCTTTGAGAGAAATATCAGTAGCTGGAGGGTCAGAAACAACAGTTTAAGGGTCACTTAAAGTTAATTCTGTGAAAGTTGTGAAGTCTGTGTTTATTTAATTTCTACTCACATAGAATCATAGGTAGCTGGGTGACATTGGTCAAGATCACACTTTTCCTGGTGAAGTTTCCTTTGGTCTTTTGATTAAAAGTTGACTATATTTTCCTGCCTTCATTTCTGGCTTTTTCTCTCTTTCCCCTTTATTCTTTCACAGATACTTTACACATTCTTGATTGTTGTATCTTTATGATAAGTATAGAAGTCATGTCAATCTGTGTACCATTTTTTTTATAATCCCATTGAGAATTCTGAATGTTTCTACTGTGAATGTAGCTTTGTAATCAGCTTTCCTGTTATAAATTGTTGAGCACTGTTATTGGATGGTATTCATTTTATGGTGCCAGTTTATCATACAGAACATCTTAATTTTGATGCTTTATGTTCCCAAGGATCATTTCTTTACTTTATTTAGATTTTGTTGTTATTGTTTTTGTTAATCTGTGAAAGACTTTTGTTTTATTAGATAAAAGGTATTATGGGTCTTGGCAGGTGGCTTAGCACATATTCTTTTTGGTGATGGCCTGAGTTAAGATACCTACAGTTGGGAGGTTCATAACTCTCTGCTATTCCAGATCCAGGGGCTCTGACACCCTCTTTTGTATGTCATCTGTACACATGTGGAAGACATTCTCTTGCACAAACTTATTCAAAAAAGTAGTAGCAAACTTGTTTTCAAAAGTGCTTTTGAATTATAAAACAATTAGAGTAAAACAAGTTGCTTTAGGTGTTCCTTAAAAATCTGTTTTCTTGAATTTTGTTTTAAAAAGTTTTTATTTCCTCACTCTGATGCAGACTTACAGGGCATTATCAAACATAGGAAACAAAATGGTGTCTAAGTGATCCTAACAGACATCTTTTTCTTTATCATAAGAGAATGAGATCCTTTTAGTAGTCAAAACTATTTTTTACAAAGTTAAAACATCAGAAAGCTTCAAGTGAATCTCTTCAATTTTGGTGGAACAGTCCTCCTCTCCCAACCCATTTTCTGTTATTGGAAAAGGAGAGAACTGGAGTGTGCAGGATGAGTTTTGGTCAGTGATTTCTTGTTATTTGATTTTGATTAGAATCTTGTCATTCTTGTTTAAGGGACCACAATATATATTTATAGGTCTGTCTTTGTGTCTTGTTTTGTTAGTGGTATCAACTATGTTGTTAATTTTATCAATTATCTAATTATATTGCTCATTTTCTGGAAAATGATGAACCTTCACCAATTTTGTATTCAGAAAATTCCTTGTTATGAGTTCCTTGTGTTTTTGTTGGTTTGGGAAGTTTCTGTGGAGAGACAATTTTAGTTTTCTCTTCTTGATGTTAGAGGCTTGTCTCTTCCCATTTTCTGGCACATCTGTGTTTTCCAGTTGTTGCTATCTTCATGTTTGTGTTTTTGCTGCTTAAGTGATTGATAGGATTAATACATTGGCTTTGGATCTTTAAAACCTTCTTGTGTATTATTGTTTTTCCTAATTAGCTTCAGCTGTCAACATGACATAGCCTACAGTCATTTGAGGGAACATCAATTGAGGGTATGCCTAGATCAAAATATCTGGTTACTGTGTCAAAGAGAGATTGTGCTGATTTTGTTTGATGTGGGAAGGCTCTTCCACTGAGTTGGCAGTATCTCTGAGGAAGTGGGCCTGGGCTGGATAAGAGAGCTAGCTGAGCATAAGGCAGTGATAAAGCAAGAGACAAAGCCAGGAAACAATGTTTCCACATGTTTTGCCTTCAGTTATTAGATTGAGTTTCTATCCTAAGCTCCCACAAGGAAGGACTGTGACTTAGGGGTATCAACCAAATGAATCTGTTTGTTACCTGAGTTGCTTTTGGTTAGATAATTTAGTCACAGCAACAGAGAAGAAAGTTGTAACAAAAATGGTGCCTCAAAAGTGATTTTATTGCTGCAAAGGATCTGGAAATGTTGATTTTTGGAAAAATGTTGAAGATATTAGGTCTTAATGTGGTAGTGTTGTGTTCCCCAAAATATTGTGCACGCTAATAAACTTATCTGGGGTCAGAGAAGAGAACAGCCACATTATTAAATGTAGAGGATAGGCTGTGGTAGCACACGCCTTTAATCCTAGCATTCCAGAGGCAGAAATCCCTCTGGATCTCTGTGAGTTCAAGGCCACATTGGAAACAGCCAGGCATGATGACTCATGATTTTAATCCCAGAAAATGAGCCTTTAATCCCAGGGAGTGATGGCAGAAAGCAGAATGATATATAAGGTGTGAGGACCAGAAACTAGAAGCATTTGGCTGGTTAAGCTTTTAGGCTTTTGAGCAGCAGTTCAGCCGACATTGATTCTGGATAAGGACTCAGAGGTTTCCAGTCTGAGGAAACAGGATCAGCTGAGGAATTGGCAAGGTGAGGTGGCTGTGGCTTGTTCTGCTTCTCTGATCTTCCAGTGTTCACCCCAATACCTAGCCTCAAGTTTGATTTTATTAATAAGAACTTTTAAGATTCATGCTACATCTTAAGATGTCAAAAGCCATAGACAGCTAGACACAGAGATAATTGGCTGTACTTGTAGTTCCTGGAAGATGGGAATGCTGAAAGTAATGGCAGACAGTGGAGGTCAAGGTCATAAGATTTTATTGGGCAATAAGCTCTTCAGGAAATCATGGAGTTAGCCTGGCCTACCTTCCTTGAGAGATGTGTCATATGTTTTTCAGGTTAAAGTCCATGGCTCCTGGGGCACAATGTGCCTTCCAGTTCTGACAGACTGATGCACTCCCTCAGGCAGTGAAGTATTCAAGCTGATTTTCTGTATGATCTCTTAGTAGTCAAAAAGCATGGAAAATTAACAGGACAATTGGTCTTTGTGGTGATATATTGTGTACCCCAGTAAAACTTGCCTGAGGATCAGAGGACAGAGCTAGCCACTAGATTAGATATAGAGGTCAGGCAGTGCTGGCACACACTTTTAATCCTATCACTAGGAGGCAGAGATCCATCTAGATATCTGTGAGTTCAAACCCACACTGGGCTACAGGAGATTGATCCAGTATAGGAGAGAAACAGAGCCAGGCAGTGGTGGCACATATCTTTAATTCCAGCACTTGAGATCTCATACCTTTGCTTGGGAAGCACACAGGCCATGAAGTAAAATGGCAGGGCAGAGAAAGTTATATCAGATGTGAAGAGATCAGAACTAAAAGCATTTCAGCTGAGACCCTTTTGGGTGAGGACTTAGAGGATTTCAGTCAGAGGATTCATGGAATTGGTGAGGTGAGACATGGCAGTGCTCTGATCTTTCAGTTTTCATCCCAATATCTGCCTCAGAGTTTTTTATTATAAGAACATTTAACATTCGAACAACAGGTCTTAGACATTAATCTTGTGTGCCCTGTACATAGCTTGACAGTTCATTGTATCCTGGAAATTGCCATTGTGTTCTGTTTCTGATAAAGATATAAAAAGTTTGATTGCTTTCAATAAAACAGTCATAGCCTCCTCTTGCTGTGGCCCCTCCAACCCAACCAAGCCTGGCTTCATTCCTTGTGGCCCTATCAGGTGATCTTGGCCTGGTAAATATGGGCAGGTGCTTAGAAGACTTAATGAAAAAATTAGCTAGAGTTCATTTGTTTGATAGTTTGACCCAAATCTTTCTTATTCTCTCCAAGTCCAGAGAAAGTGGGCAGAATTAAAAAGTAATGGGCTAATTTCTTAGACAAAATATTGTTTTTGTTGGATGGTTATTACTGTTGACTCATTCAGGTCTAGAGTGAAAAAGAAACACGTAGAAAGAAATGAAAAGCTCTATTTTGTTGAGAAAAACAGCACTAGGTAGTCTCAGATGGCAGTCCAGTGGTGAAAAAGAAGTAAGGATTTTCAGAGATTTTAGCACCATTAAAGGTAAGACCCTTGCCTTTTTTAATTGAAAATAGATTTTCATACAACATGTTTTGATTATGATTTCCCCATCCCCAATTCCTCCGACATGCTCCCCTCCCATCCAAATCTATACTCCTTCTCTCTCTCTTTCTCATTAGAAAAGAAACAGGCATCTAAAAATTCTGTTTGCTTTCTTATACACTGCAGTACCACCTGCATAAGAATAGTACAGCTCCATAGTGGGTTGGGCCCTCTCTCATAAATCATTAATCAAGAAGACACCCTATAATTGAAGGTCATCTTCCCCAATAGTTCTAGCTTATGTCTTCTTGAGGAAAAGCCAACCAGGACAAGGACCATGAGTTAAGAGCCAGCCTGAGCTATGTAGTGAAACCCTATCTGAAAATAAAATCAAATAAAGCAACAAGCTAACTAACTAAATAAACCCTCACAATTCATTTATCTTTTATCATTACTCTTTTCAAATAATTTGGTCCTTATCCCAAGATGTTGGAATGTTTCGTTATGAAAGCATCTAGTATTTTTGTCTGTTCTTAAGTTTGGCTTTTAACCAAGTCTGATGATTTTGTTCAGAGGTATAAAGCAGAGAAGGATGCTTTGGATATGGGTAGGATCTGCTCCAGGTATCATACACTTTGATCTTTGTTCCTAAATAAAATCTCAGGATAATACCGAGGAATGACACCCAAAGTTGTCCTCTTGCCCTCTCATGAACATTGTACCCCGTACACACATGGGCACCTTCATTTGAATACATATGCAAAATAAAAAGAAAAATTAAAGGTTAGAAATACTGATAAGTGAAAATGTCTAGGAGTTCATTAATATGACTGGTTTTTGTTTCTAGAGCACAAGTTGAATTTTGCAACTTAAGTGGGCTGATTGAAGTCTTAGTGAGGGAATAAGATTCAGAAGAGTCATTTAAGTCAAGAGGATTAGTAGGAATGATTAAGTGTAAATTAGGGGAGATAGGAGTGATGTCAATGGGGTACCAGAAAGTGTTTTATCATTAGGGAAATGAAAGAAGAAAAGCACACTACTTGTCTTGTTAACGAAAACACATGTGTTCAATATTCTACTGTTTGCATACACACAGATTCCACAGTGCTTTTGTGGAGGGCAGAGGACAACTATAGGGATTTTGTTTCCTTATAACATATGTGTCTTGTAGATCAAACTAGTCTTTAGCCTTGATTGCAATGTCCTTTATTGTCCGAGGCAACTCTCAGCTCTTGTATTTTATTACTTTTATTTATTTGTCAGGGCTAATTTGCATGTGTGTCTAAGGATCTGACTCAGATGGTCTTGCTTGTCTATCTTTAAATATTAAGCATACATAGGTTTGCCTGCCATCCTAGGACTTAATGAAGTCCAGCATAACTTGCATTCAGTTCTACAATATATAACCATGTAGATTGAATCTAGGTTTTATTATTTGTGTACTCATGTACAGGTGTCTTGGTGATCATGTGTACTTACAAATATCTTTAATGTTAGGAGAATCAAGATGTTTTGAAATTATTACTTATAATTTTGCTATTGTCCTCTTATCACATTGTTCTATAGGTCATTGTGTAGATACTTAAGCATTTTTCAAGAGAAAGAGTTCAATTTCAGTGTGTTAATTAAAAGCAGCAATGTTTGTTTCTGGTGTGCAGTAACAGTAAATGTACCACATGTGCTTCCTACTTTGTTCATAAAATCTAAGATCTCTTATTTGATAATGTGCATTTTAGTATTTGCTCATTACATACTTAGAACTTATAGAGTACAAGTACATATGTATTAATAGCATTTTTTTATTTTTAACTTGTAAGGCTCTTGAGCTTTTTTCAGAGGTGCATTCTGTTGCTACTCTGTATTTTATGATACAATGTAACCAAAATATAAAAAGCATTGATAATGCAATGATATTTATATCAAAGTATATACCTTTACACTTATTTACATATTTATAGCAGAGTATATGCCTAGACCATCATTGTGGAAACACACTCCCAGAATAAAGAATATAATACAATTCAAGATTTTAGTCTGCCTTTGGGAGGATATAGAGGACTTGAAGGGGTGGCAGCATATTTTGACAGATATTAAAATGAGTACACAAGCATGCTTCATAAGTCCATTTGATTGAAATATATTTTTCCTCCCCTTTCCAGGAGGTAATGTTTATTTTTGATATTGAGGTGTGTTTCTTGTATGCAGCAGAAGCATGGACCCTGTTTTCATATCCATTCTGTTAGTTTGTATTTTCTTATTGGATAATTGAGACCATTTATATTGAGAGATATCAATGAACAATGATTGTTGATTTGTTCTTATTGTTTCTCTCTCTCTCTCTCTCTCTCTCTCTCTCTCTCTCTCTCTGTGTGTGTGTGTGTGTGTGTGTGTGTGTGTGTGTGTGAGAGAGAGAGAGAGACAGACAGACAGACAGACAGACAGACAGACAGACAGAGTATTAGTTTCCCTTCTTTTGGCTTTGCTGGTATGAGATTATTTCCTGTGTTTCCATGGTTGTAGTTACCCTCCATAGATTAGAGTTTTTCTTCTGTAGAGCTGGATTTGTAGATAGATATTGTTTAAATTTGATTTATTATGGAATATCTTATTTTCTCCATCTGTGGTAATTGAAAGTTTTGCTGGGTATACTAGTCTGGGTTGGCATCTGTGGTCTCTTAGAGTCTGCAGCACATGTGTCCAGGTCCTTGGCTTTTAGAACCTTCATTGAGAAATCAAGTGTAATTCTAATAGATTTATGTGTTACTTGGCGTTTTTTTCTTCAGCTTTTTGTAGTATGAATATTAAAAAGTTCTATTAATTAAAAAAAAAACCATAGACACATATAGGAGTGAAAGCTGAAAGATCAGAGAAACAGAACAAGCCAGCCATGTTTTTAACACTACAAAATCCTCAGCCTCAAGAGCATGAGTTCCTATTTCCTCATGCCTTATATACCTTTCTCTGCCCAGACATCACTTCCTGGGATTAAAGGTATGTGTGCTTCCCAGTACTGGGATTAAAGGTGTGTGCCATCACTACCAGGCTCTGTTTCCAGTGTGGCCTTGAACTCACAGAGATCCAGACAAATCTCTGCCTCCCAAGTGATAGGATTAAGGATGTGTGCCACCACTGTCTGGCTTCTATGTCTAATTTAGTGGCTGGCTCTGTCCTCAGATCCCCAAGCAAGTTTATTAGGGTACACAATGTATCACCATAGCTTTTAATATTCTTTCTTCAATATGTTTAATGTTTAGATTATTATGTGGTGAGGGGACATTTTTGGTTCAATCTCTTTGGTGTTCTGTATGCTTCTTTTACTTTGATAGGCCTTTCCTCCTTAGGTTAGAGACATTTTCTTCTATTTGGTGAACATATTCTCTGTGCCTTTGACCTGAGTTTCTTCTTTTTCCTCTATTCTTTATTATTCTTGTATTTGTTCTTTTGTAATATCCTAGATTTCCTGTATTTTTTTAGGATTTTTTTTTTAAATTTTCTTTGACTAATTTATCCATTTCTTCTATCTTAACTTCAATGCCTGAGATTCTTCCATCTCTTCTATTCTGTTGGTGAAATTGCCTCTATAGTTCCTGTTTGTATTCCTAAACTTTTTCTTTCTAAAATTCCCTTAGTTTGTATTTTCTTTATTGCTTCCATTTCCATTTTCAGGTTTTGAACAGGTTTTATTCATTTCCTTCAACTTTTTTTTCCTTTTTCTTGGTTTATTTAAAGGATTTATTAATTTCCTCCAATTCTTGTGTTTTCTTCACTTTCTTTAAGAGATTTATTTATTTCATCTTTAAGGACCTCTATCATCTTCATATAGTTGGTGTTAAGGTCTTTTTCTTCTGCTTCAGCCTATGTTGGAATATTCAGGGCCTGCTGTGCTAGGATAGCTGGGTTCTGGTGGAAACATATTGCCCTGGCTGTTGTTGACTATGTTCTTATGCTATCATCTAGGCATCTGGGTTTAGGATGATTATAGGTCTAGGTCTTGATTTTCTGCATTTTTCTAAGTTGTGTGGGTGTTATGTTCTTTGGTTTTTATTTCCTTTTAATATTTTCTGTCTCTTTCTCTCTCCTTCTCTTTGGTAACAAGATCATAGGTCAGTTCCTGAGGAGGCTTGGGTGGGATTCTGATTTAATAAGATAAAAGCATGGGTCATAAGAGGTCTACACTGTATCTTACTCTACATGAGGTTCATAATTCTACCCTGGCAATCCTCAGAAGAGTACTGCTTACATCTGGGAAAGAAGTAAGTCCATACTCAAGAGGTTTTATATACTTTGGCCTCAAACATAGCTCATTGGTATTTGAGATATTACTAAAAAAAAGAAAGATTTTCTCTGTCTACAACATTTTGTTATTTTGTGTTATGGTTAATATTCATTTTGACTTGGTAAGATCTGGAATCAGTCAAAAGACACTTCTCCAGGCACACCTGTGAGGGCTTATCTAGATCATGTTATTCTCTGGGGTGTGCTTAGATATGTTAGCTTATATATTAAGTTCATTGAGATGAGAAGACTTGTCTCCCTTCCAGAAGTGATATCACCATTCCATTCCATGGTCTTGGTACTGAATTATGCAATAAGGACCAACATTTATCACTCTCTGCCTCCTGATTGTGGATACAGTGTGGTCAGATTAATAGTAAATCAATATACAGTAGGTTGAAGGAATAGAAACTACCCTTGCTTGCTATCTGGCTAGAGTCTAGACTGTTTGAGAGTTTACTGAGATTCTTCTGTCTGTGTCTTGACTGTCAATCTAAGATTGAAGGTCTCATGGGAAGCTGATGATCCTGTTACAGATTTGAAACACCTGCAGAAAGGACCTGAGAGGACACTGCTTACAGTGGGCACCTGAAGGTGTGGTAGAGTCTAGAACCATAGGCTAACCAAGGACAGCTTCAGGCATGGAATAGAAATGACATGGCAGGAAAGCTGTTTGTGCTAGGGATGGCAAAGCCTGAAACATGGAACTTCCCCAGTCCATGAGAGCCCAAATCAGAATATCATTAAGAGTCTCAGAATTTGCAAAATGTGATACAGGAAGCTGCTCAAAAAGGGAAGAACAGGAGCATAGCTTTCTGTTTTGGTTTCCTTAAATGTGATTGATTATTTGCTGTGCTCCTGTTCTTCCAGTTTTGAAAACAGTGGGTTGTTATTCATTTTTTTCACAGAGGAGACTGTAGACTTTTTAAATGTTGGAATTTTTAAAGACTATGGGATTTAAGAAGTTAATTTTGTAGCTAGAGTTTTCCCCAGTCCTGCCTGGCCCACGGTCTGGACAAATCTCTCTCACCCACCAGTCCCGCAGCCACTTAGACCCAACGAAGTAAACACACAGAGACTTATATTGCTTACAAACTGTATGGCCACAGCAGGCTTCTTGTTATCTAGTTCTTTTTTTTTTTTTAAAGATTTATTTATTTATTAGGTATACAGCATGTATGACTGCAGGCCAGAAGAGGGCACCAGATCTCATTACAGATGGTTGTGAGCCACCATGTGGTTGCTGGGAATTGAACTCAGGACCTCTGGAAGAGCAGTCAGTGCTCTTAACCTCTGAGCCATCTCTCCAGGCCCGTTATCTAGTTCTTATATCTTAAATTAACCCATTTCTATTAGTCTATAAGTTGCCACATGGCTCATGGCTTACTAGTACCTTACATCTCACTTTTCATGGTGGTGGCTGGGTGGCTGGCATCTCTCTGCCTCAGCCTTCCACTTCCCAGAATTCTCTTCTCTGCTTGTCCTGCCTATACTTCCTGCCTGGCTACTGGCTAATCAGCATTTTATTTATACAGAGTGATATCCACAGCACTTATGTTATGATTAACATGAGACTTTGAGGACCATGGATGAAAACATCTTTTTTGATAGGGATGTACCATAAAATTATGAGTCAAATGAATATTTTATCCCCAAAGTTACTTTGCGTCAGATTATTTTATCTATTTGATAGAAATGAAACTACTTCACTACTCTTTTTTTCTGCTCAAAATAAAAAGAACCCAGATATTAATTCATTGACATCTATAAGACTTTCTACTGAAACACACTTTTAATAGTGATCTTCAACATACAAGTTTGAGTCCTTTTCTGTGTCACTAATGTATAATTCTTTATTGCTCTCTATTACATCATCAGCCCTGCAACCATATACATAAAACCAAGAAAAACAGACTCAGCAGGTTGTCTTCATATATTTTAGCATACCTATTCATTCATACTTTACAAGGAAGAAGTTGGAAGCAAACTATTTGAGAAGGGATGGAGTGAATAGAAAAAATGGGAAAGTGGTGTTATATTTTTTAAATAAACTGTATAGAAATAAATTTTAAATAGAAAGAGGGGCTAGAGAGATGGCTCAGCAATTAATAACTCTGAGTGTTTTTACAGAGGACCCAGGTTCCATTCCCAGAACCCACATGGTAGCTAACCATTTGCTGTAACTCCAGTCCCAGGCATCTCCTACCTTCTTCTGGACTCTGTAGGTCTTGTGAACATACACATTCAGGCAAAATACCCACGTAACTAAAATTTAAAACCAATTTAAAAAAGAAAAGGAAAAAGGAAAGAATGGAATTTTCTGCAGTGATGTCACAGGCCTGAGACAGATAGCATCCAGGGGTAATTAAAATGAACTCCTGTCCTGCATAGAAGAAGCTGTGATCTTCTTCTGAGCCATCTGCACAGAGGTAAAAGCAAACTTGTTCTGAGCTGAAAATAGCTCAGCAGAGCTATCAAACTAAGTAGTAACCATAGTGCTGATAGGTAACTTTTCCTTGATGTTTTCTGTGTTTGAATTTTCTGTCCTTTGTTTTGTGAGAATTGATACATCTATCTATTAGATGAAACATCACAATTGACAGGCATCAGAGGCTCCAAAGCAATCTATTTTCATAGTGCCATTTCCTTGATTTTCAGCTTAGACCTTGTGGTACAAGATGAACATGCCAGAGGTATTTCTTTCCATCATTTTTATAACTTATATATGTTCCTGCATGACTTTGAGGCGAGAATGTCCCTAAATGTCACTCCTTTTAGATTGTGATCATGTTCAGAAGTGGATTTGTTAACTGAGCATGCTTAAGAAGTGGGAGAATGCTACATGAACATGTCCAGACTCCCTAAGTAAAATCCCCATGCTTCCTCTGTTTTGGAAAAACATTGGTTTGGAAATAACTCCTATGCTCTCCTTGCCTCCTGCAGGCAAGAAATTTTTCTCATTTCTTCCATCTTGACTGTTGTGATGGCTATTCTTGGTAGTCAAACTAACTACCTCTGAAATTAACCAATATACAAAGAAATCGGTATACCTGGGAAGGATTTTACTTAATTAAAGGTTTTGAAATGGGAAAATCCTTCATTAATTTTGATCTTTTGAGGTAATTAAATCTACCTGTAATCTTGTCAGACCTTCTGGTGGCAGACTACATATATAAAAGAAATTGAAGAAGGAAACTCTTTCTCTTTGAATGATTGCCCTGGCTGTGGCTCAGAAGGTTATTTCTTTATTATCTTTAGAGCCTAGATCTTAGGAATTCTGGTATATACTGAAGACCATCTTAGACATCCAGCCTCATGGATTAAAGAACTATTGAATTCAACTTTTCATTGGTAAACAACCAATGCTGGACTAGCTGGACTACAGTCTGTGAGATATTCTAATAAATCCACTTACTAAATACATACAGAGATTTATTTTATCAGTTCTATTCAAGCAGAGAACCTTGACTAATACTGCTGTTTTTTCAGCCGCACATTGAGTAATACATGCTAGCTAACTATAGTGCCCATAAAAGCATTTTTCCTTGCTCAGTTTCTCTCTAAGTATTCAACTTATTGTGAAGACTATACTTTTTATTATTATTAAAATTTCAAGTGATTGAAATGCATTTCAGAAGAAAACTCCTAAAGCAATGGATCCATCATCCAGCCTTCTGATGGGAGAAAGACCTATCATCTTGTTTGTGATCTAGTTCCTGCTTTTCTCTTCTGGTTGTCTGAAGTCCCTGGGACAACCAGATAAAAAGTACCTTCAGTTCACCTGACCTCAGCATGGAGCCACAGAGCAAACATCTCCTTTTTTGTCCTAATATCTCTCTTAATTGCTAATATTTTGGGCACCCTTCTGTTGTTCAAATGTTAAATGTTCTTATAATAAAAAAAAACCCTGAGCCAGATATTGGGGTGAAAGCTGAAAGATCAGAGAAGCAGAGCAAGCCACTGCCATGTCTTTCTTGAGTCCTCACTCAAAAGGGTCTCAGTTGAACTGGCCCCAGCAAGAGCCCTGCACCACTTCTGACTGACAGACTGGAGGCCCTGATTGGCTCCTGAAGACTGAGTGACAAGAGAAAGTCCCTTAGGGTTACCCTGTGCTTAAAGACATAGCACAGTGATTCCTTGGCCCTGCCTCCCACTCCAGACCCAGACTTTTCCAAATTTACACAGGTAAGCATTTCAATAGTACTTGCCTTGGCTCCATGGAAGATAGCTGACCCTTCTATCTTCCTGCACTTCATAGGCACTTTCCATTCTTCCTCCTGCACACAATGTGGCTAGCTTGCACAGCCCATTACACAATGTGGAATAGAATGATTTCCCACTATAATGATAATAGTGTGTACCCTAATAAAGCTTGCCTAAGTATCAGAGGACAGAGCAAGCCACTAGATTAGACACAGATTAGATTAGAGGTCAGGCAATGGTGGTACACACTTTTAATTCTAAAACTCAGGAGGCAGAGATCCATCTGGATAGCTGTGAGTTTCAGGTGGCAGTCAATTGCTGAAACAGGCAGGGATTTTCAAGGAATTTATCATCATTATAAAGAATGCCCTTGCTATAGAATGGAAGCATACCAAGGTGCCCTAAGGGTAAGACTCCATCCAGCTAAAGCTTCAATTTATGGAAGGAGTAAGCAAAGTGATTTCAAGTCCCAGGAAGCAACTTCATACAAAATCTGCTGCTCCTGTGGTCCAAGTATGTTAATGTCCATCCCAATTAAGAAATCAAACTTTGCAGGATCACCCTTCATGGGCAAGTCCTGGAAACAAGAAAATCAAATTTTAAGGTCAAGATTCTTACTCTTTGGTTACAGTTCAGGATTGTTGCAAGCATCTGTGTTTGGCAGAGTCAGAAACCCAGTGAGAAGACTGTAAGAGTTCATTGCATGATGCTTGGTGTTATTGGTTGTTTTTGTTTTTGTTTTTGTTTTTGTTTTTAACTCTTTACTCTTTTGGTGTCCTGCCACTCAGCTCTCAACACTCACACACGCAGAAGCTTATTCTTTCTTACAAATGCCCAGCCTTAGTTTGGGTTGTTTCTAGCCAGATTTTCTTAAATTATCCCATCTACCTTATGCCTCTGGGCTTTTATCTTTCTCTATTCTATATGCCTCTGGTCTTTTATCTTTCTCTATTCTGATTATACCTTTCTTTACTTCTTACTCCATGGCTTGCTGTGTAGCTAGGTGGCTAGCCCCTGGTGTCCTCTCATGTTCTTGCTCCTTCTTCCTTTTTTTCTTTCCAGATTTCTCCTCACATTTATTCCGTCTGCCAGCCCTGCCTTTCCTTTCCTGCCAAGCTATTGCCCATTCAGCTCTTTATTAGATCAATCAGATATTTTAGACAGGCAAAGTATCACAGTTTCACAGAGTTAAACAAATGCAATAAAACAGAATGCAGCACATCTTTGCATCATTAAAACAAATGTTTAATATAAACAGATATAACACATTTTAAAATAATATTCCACAACAGCCTGGGTAGCATTTTGAGACCACAAGATGTTGAGATATCTAAGCTATGAGACATTTTACGTGGAGACTGAGCTGCATATAGGGAGTGAAAGTAACCAAAAAGAGAGATGTATGAGAAGTTGCAGGAATAGGGCCATCTAAGCCCTTTGAAACTGAAGCCCTATGTGTCTGAGACAGAGATAAAGAATTTGATGTTTGTCCTGCTGTGCTTCAGTCTTGCCTTGGTCCAATCTTCCCTCACTATGTCTCCATTTTTCTCATTTGGAACGGTAATGGTATTCCAACATGTATTGTGTGTTGAAAAGATGTAACTTGATTTATGAGTTTACAAGATGGCACTGTCAAGAGATGGTCTTGAGTATCAGAAGAGACTTTGGACATTTGAACAGCTCAGGGGCTGTTGCAGACTATGAGGATCATTGAAGTGACTAAATGCATTTTCTTTGTGGATGACCATGAGCCTATCGTGACCTGTGTCAGAATGAATGAAAACCTCTCAGATAGGATGATATATTTGAACATGTGTATCTCCTTGGTGACTTTCTTTAAATTGCTTGTGAAACCTGTAGTAGGAGGGGCCTTTCTGGATGAAATTCCTCATTGGGAATGGAATAGTCTCAACCCATTTACTGTAGTTTGTATCTACTGTGTTGTGGTTGAAACTAATCAGCCAGCTTCATTCTTGTACTGTTATGCCTTTACTACCATTATAGACTCTATCTCTAAATCACATAAAATACAGTAAAAGCAATTGCTATTGCAGGCTAAGGCAGTTTGGTAGCCTGCTGTTTTATTTTTGTTTGTTTGTTTGTTTGTTTGTTTTTGAAGACAAGGTTTGTCTTTATAGCCCTGGCTGTCGTGAAAGTAGCTCTGTGCACCAGGCTGGGCTTGAACTCAGAGATCCCCCTGACTCTGGCTCCTAAATCCTGGGATTAAAGGTGGGCCAACATTCTTGGCTTTTTTTTGTTTTTATATTATTGGGTGATGGGCCTGTGGTGTAGGTTTTTGTACACGTCAAGCATATGCTGGTGTACTAAGCTTTACTCATATCCTGAATTTAAAAATTTGGCAGAGGTTATCATTCTGCTTCCCAGGATGGCATGTATTCATGACATTAATACTGCCTGAGCCTTCTGAGTCATTGGATTGTAGATGTATGAACTTCTTCCTGCCTGTTGTGTTTGTTTTGAATTTTTTAACTGAATATCAGTATTTTACTTGTATGCATGGGTATGCACCATGTGGGTGATCACCTCATAGTGTTCAAAAGATGGTCTCAGAAACCCTGAACTTGGAATAATGAATAGTTCTGATGCCCATGTAAGTACTGGCAATTGAGCCTACCTATATGCAAGACCAGCAAGAGCTCTTTACTACTGAGCCATCTCTCCTGCCCTGTGTTGATTATATATGATCAACATTTATATCGTTTATGTTTCCATCTGTCCATTTGTAACTGTTTAAAAATGTAAAATCTTTTAGTAATAATATTTTAGTAAATAATCTTTTAGTAAAATCTTATTGATGTTACAGTATAAATTAGGGCACTTCAGGTTTCTGGAAGGTGAATACACAACTGGAATGAATGCATAACTCTTTGTAGGCACTTCAGTAAAACCTCTGAGTTCTTTCTATCATTTTTGTTAGTTTGAATGATTTTTTTTTTTTTGAGACAGGGTTTCTCTGTGTAGCTTTACGCCTTTCCAAGAACTCACTTTGTAGACCAGGATGGCTTCAAACTCACAGAGATCTGCCTGCCTCTGCCTCCCGAGTGCTCATGCACCACCACCACCTGGCAAGATTGACTAATTTTTTTACATGGGAGACAGGGTCTCAATATGTACTTCTGGCTATCCTGGACTTGATTGCATAGACTAGGTTGGCATTCCACTCAGAGACAGATATACTTGCCTCTTCCTTCTGAGTGCTGGGGTTAAAGGTGTGAGCCAGTTTATCTATCTTATTTTTCTTCTCTGTAGTTAGTAACTGCTCATACAATTTCTCTCATGTGTACTCTGTACTGTTGATCTGTTTATTTGTCTCTCTGTGTTTGTGAATAGGCATTTCTCTTGTAAGGTTATATTCCACTCAAACGGTACAGAAATGACAGAGATGACCCTCCTATCAAGTTTTCTTCAAAATGACTTAGTGGTTACATTATAATGTATATGTCATGGAATAAGTGTGGGGAGCACAAGAATTATATGACTATGCTATGTTGTCAGTATCATGCTTTCTGTTGTACACATGTATGGGATGTTTTAGAATGCAGTGACCTATGATGATGTGCATGTTGACTTCACTTGGGAAGAGTGGACTTTGCTGGATCCTTCCCAGAAGAATCTCTACAAAGATGTGATGTTGGAGACTTACAGGAACCTCACTACTATAGGTAAGACTGAATTTTTCTTCACATTTTAAAATAAGGGCACAACTGTTCTTTGGTTATTGCTGCTCCTCTAATATGATTGAGAAAGAAGATGAATGAGGTGAATGAATCAATCATAGTTCTAAGGTTCACTCAAGATAGTAACTTAAATTTTGTGCAATTTTCAATAATATAACATACATTTTCTGGCAGTATATTTTAGGATACAGTTTGGAAGACTATAATATCAAAGAATATCATCACAGTTCTAGGAGATATGAAAGGTAATTTTCATGTGCTAGGTGATACAACTGTGCCTCTGAAGAAATTGTTATGTGCCCTGGAAGTTTTAAACAAAAGCAACAGTGTAAATAAGCACAGCTTATAGTGCATTGATGATTATTAAATTCTCACAAAACCATATACCTCTATTTCAGGTAGGTGAATTGCATTTGCCGTGCATTATTTTAAGAAAGAAAACAAGAAAACAATGCCTTAACAGATATTGCCATTTGAATCATAGCACCATGAGAGCTTTTGCTGTCTTACAAAAAGCATATTTGTTATAACTGTGCTCAGTTGAGTGAGAGAGGAAATTAGAGTCAAAAGTCAAGGGACAGTTTTTGTGGAGAAACTTTAATCCTTATACCATAAGTCTATGAGGAGTAGAAAGTCATACAGTGAATTAAATGTGGAAACCTTTTATTTCTTATTCTTTCTTTACTAGGTAGATCATATATTACTCTGGATACAAGCCATGTGAGCATAGTGATATGGAAAGACATAACATAGATCGCTCTCAGAGCAATTAGAAGATATGTAGGAGTCCCCACATTAAGTATACTTGTTGAATTTGATTCAAGCACACAAGTAATTGGTTTTCCAGTTTTACTGTTAATACATCAACAAACTCACACTGCAGAAAAGCCCTATGAGTATTAGGATATTGCTGCCTGGTGTGCCAACCTCCAGTCAGCACCAAGGTATTCAAAAGAAATCCACAAATGTGTCAAGAGCTAGACTTTTTCTATCTGGGGGGTGCAAGGAAGAAAGCACATATATTCTGATGGTAACTTTCTGTATTACTGCATCTTGAAAAAAATCTGTCTCTACACAGCTATGTCTCTCTCCTACAGCTACATCTCTCTTCTACACAGCCACACATCTCTATACAGCTACATCTCTACTATACAGCCATATATCTCTACACACAGTTACATCTCTTTTCTATATATCTCTTCCTACATACATCTTTACATAGCTACCTACTACTCCATCTCTCTGCACAGCTCTCTTCTACATAGCTACTCATCTCTCTACACAGCTCTTTCTTCACACATCTCCTTCAACAAGAAAACTCTGGACCATATATAAGTTATATAGTCATTGTCTGAGCCATTTTGATAACACATGAGAAAATGACAGTTTCTGTCAGGCTAGGGGTTCATGCTGACTGGCCAGTGATTAAGCAAGCCTGCAGGTTTAAGTGATCAGCATTCCCCAACAGAGAGTGACATTGTAATTCAGGACCTAAACAATGAATAGGTAGTTGGCTGAACCTTGAGTCTTATATCATAAAGTAAGGTTAGGAGTATATGCAGAAAGTCAATTGCTGAGAGGATTTGTACAGGGAATTGTGTTTTCATGTTATCTGCCAGGTTTTTGTAAGTGGAAAAACTTGCTGTGGGATGGTCTGTATGTCAAATGTGTTGCTGATTGGTCAATAAATAAATCACTGATTGGCCAGTGGCCAGGAAGGAAGTATAGGCAGGACTAACAGAGAGGAGAATTGAGAGAACAGGAAGCTGGGTGGAGGAGACACTGCCAGCCGCCACCATGACAAGCCGCACGTGAAGATCCCAGTAAGCCACGAGCCATGTGGCAAGGTATAGATTAATGGAAATGGATTAATTTAAGCTGTAAGAACAGTTAGCAAGAAGCCTGCCACAGCCATACAGTTTGTAAGCAATATGTCTCTGTGCTTACTTGGTTGGGTCTGAGCAGCTGTGGGACTGGCAGGTGACAAAGATTTGTCCTGACTGTGGGCAAGGCAGGAAAACTCTAGCTACAAAAACTGACACAAAAGTTGTTTCATGCCTCACCTTGGTACAGCAATAGACACCTGGGAACTTGTCCTTGTGCAATTCATCTCCAGGGGGAACTAGTCCATTGTGGATTTGCTATGAGGTCTACAATTAGCTAAATGTATAAAAATAGGTCTTTGTTTGTAGCTGAGAATACTTTTATTTTCCTATGTCAGTCTGAGTTATGAAAAATATCCCATTATTATTTCTATTCATCAAAACTGTACATCTTAAGAAGAGATCATCTTCCTGACCATCCACAGATATATGTGTGCCTAGTAGATGGAATATATACATGAGATAAACACACAAGCAGTGGAGAAAATATCTATAGCTGTTTTAGGAAAGAAATGTAGTGACCCATGAGAAAAAATAAAGACAGAAGCAATCAGTCATTCACAGACTGTACCCCAATGGTTTTTTCTAAGTGGAACTCCCCATCAGATAATTATTCATCTGGTGAGTTGACCTTAATTATTAATTGCCATCTGTTGTATTTATGTCATGGTTTGTGTAAATACTTCTGTTTGTGCTAGTTAACTTAGAAAATGTGGTATGACTCACTGCTGGAGTCCAGCTCTGGATGTGGGCAGGGTATGAAGATCATAGGAATCAGACACAGGACACTTCTTAGTTTTGTTTTAGGACAGATGGACAGAGACGAAGCATATTTCAACATGGCTTGTCCTACTCTGACAACCTCTATCTCTTACAGGCTTTATTTATACACAAAATTATTTTCACTTGAGTATCTTTTAATCATCATTGATAAACAAAGCTATCTTTTCCAATCATTTCCCTCAAGTTTTGACATCATTGATAAACAGAGTTAATCATTTTTACTCATTAACCCCATAACCCAATTCTTAAGAATGTAAAGGTATATGACAGCCTGTTCTCAGGCTGGTGGTTCTAATGGCTACTTCAAGGATGCTAGATGAAAACAAAATTTGTATGCCATCCCAGGCATATTGTCCTGTCCCAAGCATGTTATTATTATCTCTTAACAGTCAGTGTGAATGAGAAATACCTTCAGTCCAAACCTGCTGCAGTTATTATTCAAATTCTGGCATCATACAATGTTTATATTTTATATCTTTACAGAATTTGTCTACATGTCTAATCTGTTGTTCCTTGGTCATATGACACCACAATGGCTATACATGTGCTAACTGTTCTGAGAAAGGGAGGTCCTGGCATTTTATTATATTAGCTCTCCATTCCGTTTTTGGTTCATCAATATAAGTCTCTGTGTAGGGCAGAGGTAACTTCAGCTAATATAACTTTGCTGCTGTATGTGCCCCATAATTGCCTGAGTGTATAGGGAGAAGAGTCTTGCAATTTCAACTGTGGCCAACTCCTTTAGCCCACCAAATCATGTTGACCTTTTTGAGTTTGTTTTGAATGTGTTGTTCCTGCAAAAATAAAGGAACAGATGTTTCAAGAATGTCTCATCACCTCATAAAGAGACTTTTGGCTTTTTTATGTATATCACAATCTCCAAGGCATAAGAAAGACCTTCAATTAGCTAAGGATATCTCCACAGAAGCAGGGGGATGTAGTATGTTCAGGACTGTCATGAGGAAGCTTAGAAGTAGCATTCCTGGAAGAATGTATAAATGATTCATATGAAATTTTCCATCAGTCCAGTATCCCCATTTTGTACAAATATTAAAAATCTCCCAAGTATGCAACAGGTGGAGATTAAAACCAAAGGTGGCACAGAGACCATCATGTGGCTCAGATTTGCTGTATCTTTGTCAAGCAGCTGTGCTGGCTTTATGACTTTTGCCATTCTCATCAGATATAGCCGTGGTAGCTCACAATATAGGAAAATTCGTGAATGCAGTAAGGGTGATAAAGTTCTGAGTTTTTCAAGTTCTCTTCAGATATGTGAAAAATCTCTTATAGAAAAAGATTCGGTAAATGTGAACCATGTGATAAAGGATCTAACCATCACAGGTCTCTTCAAAATAATGCAAAGCAATCCTTAATTAAGGAGAACAATATGAGTGTAAACACAGTGACATTGAATGTGGTAAAGCTTTTACATGTGCCAATTATTTTTGCATGTATGAAAGAAGTCAAAGTGGAGAGAATCTTTCTGAATATATTCAGTGTGTTAAAGCCTTTGCATATGGGAGTCAGCTTCAAAGGCATGAGAAAATTCATACTGGAGGGAAACCCTATGAATGGATTCAATGTGGTAAAGCCTTTGCCCATCACAGTAATCTTCAAATGCATAAAAGAAAACATACTGGAGAGAGACCCTATGAATGTAATCAGTGTGAAAAAGCCTTTGCATGTCAAAGTCATCTTCAAATACATAAAAAAAACATACTGGAGAGAAACCCTATGAATGTAATCAATGTGATAGAACCTTTTCTCATCACAGTAATATTCAAATGCTTAAAAGAACACATACTGCAGAGAAACACTATGAATGTAATCAGTGTGAAAAAGCCTTTGCATGTCAAAGTCAACTTCAAATGCATAAAAGGAAACATACTAGAGAGAAACTATATGAATGTAATCAGTGTGATAAAGTCCTTGCTTGTAATAATTCTCTTCAAAGGCATAAAAGAACACTTACTGAAGAGAAATTGTATGAATGTACTTGATGTGGTAAAGCCTTTGCACAATACAGTGATCTTCAAAGACATAAAAGAACACATACTGGAGAGAAACCCTACAAATGTAATCAATGTAGTAAAGCCTTTGCACAGCACTGTACTCTTCAAATGCATAAAAGAAGACGTACTGGAGAGAAACTCTATGAATGTAATCAGTGTGGTAAAGCCTTTGCACAGCAGAGTACTCTTCAAAGGCATAAAAGAACACATACTGGAGAGAAACCCTATGAATGTAGTGAATGTGGTAAACCATTTGCATGTGTCCGTAGTCTTCAAAATCATGAGAAAAAAACCGTACTGCAGTGACACCCTATAAATGTAGTCAGTATGGTAAAGTTTTGCACTTTATAGAGGAGTAAAACGTTTTCTGTGCAATCAATCTGTTAAAGCCTTTGCATATTTCAATAATCTTTGAGTAACTGAAAAAGATACTAAGGGCTTCTGCTTATAGATTATTTGGTAAGATCTTTAGACAACACACTTACAGTCATTTGCACAACAGTATTTGTTCTGTAGATAAAAAAGCTGACAGTGTCAATAATCTGTTCAAACATGTCCATTTTTATATTGTTTGTACCAGCTAAACCATGGGAAAAATCAATTTATGAATTTATGAAACCCTTTGTGTAGGGTAAAAGGGCCAGCCAAAGAAACACACCCTTACCCTGAAACCAGGGCCAAAGAAACACATTGGCTTTGAAACCAGAGCCCATGAAATAAACACCCTAGCCCTGAAATCAGAGTCAAAAGGTTAAAAGGGGCCAGTGAAAGAAACACATTTTGACTTTGAAACCAGAGGCAAAGAAACATTCT
This sequence comes from Peromyscus eremicus, assembly GCF_949786415.1. Lineage (NCBI taxonomy): Eukaryota > Metazoa > Chordata > Mammalia > Rodentia > Cricetidae > Peromyscus > Peromyscus eremicus. The sequence goes on from NC_081422.1 coordinate 118,272,057, forward strand.
GCCTCCACCAACTGAACACAAAACCAACCAATCCCTGAGCTTGAAACCAACTAATACATAAGCAAGAAATCCAGCCAATCTCTTAGCTTGTTTAAGCTCAAGTTTAATTCCCAACTTGAAAATATTCTCCCTGGGAAAACACCCCTAAGAAGCT